>NW_027488828.1:0-320970 GCF_050948215.1 Halictus rubicundus | reverse complement strand
ATACGATAGAGGAGAGTATAGAGGGTAGGAAAGGATAGACGATAGGATAGGATAGAGGCTAGTATAGGATAGAGGATAGGATAGGATGGAGGATAGGATAGGAAGGAGGATAGGATAGAATAGAGGGTAGGATGGAATAGAGGATAGGATGAGATAGAGGATAGGATAGGATAGAGGATAGGATATGATAGAGGATAGGATATGATAGAGGATAGGATAGGATAGAGGATGGGATACGATAGCGGATAGGATGGGTTAAAGGATAGGATAGGATAGATGGTAGGATACGATAGAGGATAAATGATAAATGATAGGATAGGATAGAGGATAGGATAGGATAGCGGATAGGATAGGACAGTGGATAGGAAAGGATAGAGGATATGATAGGATAGAGGATAGTATACGATAGAGGATAGGATAGGATGGAGGATAGGATGGGATAGAGGATAGGATAAGATAGAGGATAGGATAGGATAGAGGATAGGATAGAGGATAGGATAGGATGGAGGATAGGATGGGATAGAGGATATGATAAGTTAGAGGATAGAATAGGATAGAGGATAGGATAGGATAGAGGAAAGGATGGGATAGAGGATACGATAAGTTAGAGGATAGAATAGGATAGAGGATAGCATAGGATAGAGGAATAGGTTAGGATAGAGTATAATATTGGATAGAGGATAGGATAGGATAGAGGATAGGATGGGATAGAGGATAGGATAGGATAGATGGTAGGATACGATAGAGGATAGGATACGATATAGGATAGAATAGGATAGAGGATAGGATAGGATAAAGGATAGGATACAATAGAGGATAGGATTGGATAGAGGATAGGATAGGATGGAGGATAGGAAAGGACAGAGGATAGGATGTGATAGAAGATAGGACAGGATAGATGGTAGGATACGGTAGAGGATAGGATAGGATAGAGGATAGTATACGATAGAGGATAGGATAGGATGGAGGATAGGATGGGGAAGAGTATATGATAAGATAGAAGATAGGATAGGATAGAGGGTAGGATGAGATACAGGATAGCATAAGATAGAGGAATAGGATAGGATAGAGGAGAGGATACGATAGAGGATGGGATAGGATAGAGGATAGGATAGGATAGAGGATAGGATTGGATAGAGGATAGGATACGATAGAGGATGGGATAGGATAGAGGATAGGATTGGATAGATGGTAGGGTACGATAGATAATAGGATACGATAGAGGAGAGTATAGAGGGTAGGAAAGGATAGACGATAGGATAGGATAGAGGCTAGTATAGGATAGAGGATAGGATAGGATGGAGGATAGGATAGGATGGAGGATAGGATATGATAGAGGATAGGATAGGATAGAGGATGGGATACGATAGCGGATAGGATGGGTTAAAGGATAGGATAGGATAGATGGTAGGATACGATAGAGGATAAATGATAAATGATAGGATAGGATAGAGGATAGGATAGGATAGCGGATAGGATAGGACAGTGGATAGGAAAGGATAGAGGATAGGATAGGATAGAGGATAGTATAGGATAGAGGATAGGATAGGATGGAGGATAGGATGGGATAGAGGAATAAGATAGGATAGAGTATAGGATTGGATAGAGGATAGCATAGGATAGAGGATAGGATAGGATAGAGGATAGGATGGGATAGAGGATACGATAAGTTAGAGGATAGAATAGGATAGAGGATAGCATAGGATAGAGGAATAGGTTAGGATAGAGTATAATATTGGATAGAGGATAGGATCGAATAGAGGATAGGATAGGATAGAGGATAGGATATGATAGAGGATAGGATAGGATAGGATAGAGGATGGGATACGATAGCGGACAGGATGGGATAGAGGATAGGATAGGATAAACGATAGGATACGATAGAGGATAGGATTGGATAGAGGATAGGATAGGATCGAGGATAGGATGGGATGGAGGATAGGATGGGATAGAGGATAGGATGGGATAGACGATAGGATAGGATAGATGGTAGGATACGATAGAGGATAGGATACGATATAGGATAGAATAGGATAGAGGATAGGATAGGATAAAGGATAGGATACAATAGAGGATAGGATTGGATAGAGGATAGGATAGGATGGAGGATAGTATGAGGATGGAGGATAGGATGGGATAGAGGATAGGATAGGATTGAGGATAGGATATGATAGAGGATAGGATAGGATAGAGGATGGGATACGATAGCGGATAGGATGGGTTAGAGGATAGGATAGGATAGATGGTAGGATACGATAGAGGATAAATGATAAATGATAGGATAGGATAGAGGATAGGATAGGATAGCGGATAAGATAGGACAGTGGATAGGAAAGGATAGAGGATAGGATAGGATAGAGGATAGTATAGGATATAGGATAGGATAGGATGGAGGATAGGATGGGATAGAGGATAGGATAAGATAGAGGATAGGATAGGATAGAGGATAGGATAGAGGATAGGATGGGATAGAGGATATGATAAGTTAGAGGATAGAATAGGATAGAGGATAGAATAGGATAGAGGAATAGGTTAGGATAGAGTATAATATTGGATAGATGATAGGATCGAATAGAGGATAGGATAGGATAGAGGATAGGATTGGATAGAGGATAGGATAGGATAGATGGTAGGATACGATAGAGGATAGGATACGATATAGGATAGAATAGGATAGAGGATAGGATACGATAGAGGATAGGATTGGATAGAGGATAGGATAGGATGGAGGATAGGATGGGATGGAGGATAGGATGGGATAGAGGATAGGATAGGATTGAGGATAGGATATGATAAATGATAGGATAGAATGGAGGATAGGATAGGATAGAGGATAGGATAGGATGGAGGATAGGATGGAATAGAGGATAGGATGGAATAGAGGATAGGATGAGATAGAGGACAGGATAGGATAGAGGATAGGATAGGATAGATGGTAGGATACGATAGAGGATAGGATACGATATAGGATAGAATAGGATAGAGGATAGGATAGGATAAAGGATAGGATACAATAGAGGATAGGATTGGATAGAGGATAGGATAGGATGGAGGATAGTATGAGGATGGAGGATAGGATGGGATAGAGGATAGGATAGGATAGAGGATAGGATATGATAGAGGATAGGATAGGATAGAGGATGGGATACGATAGCGGATAGGATGGGTTAAAGGATAGGATAGGATAGATGGTAGGATACGATAGAGGATAAATGATAAATGATAGGATAGGATAGAGGATAGGATAGGATAGATGGTAGGATACGATAGAGGATAGGATACGATATAGGATAGAATAGGATAGAGGATAGGATAGGATAAAGGATAGGATACAATAGAGGATAGGATTGGATAGAGGATAGGATAGGATGGAGGATAGTATGAGGATGGAGGATAGGATGGGATAGAGGATAGGATAGGATTGAGGATAGGATATGATAGAGGATAGGATAGGATAGAGGATGGGATACGATAGCGGATAGGATGGGTTAGAGGATAGGATAGGGTAGATGGTAGGATACGATAGAGGATAAATGATAAAAGATAGGATAGGATAGAGGATAGGATAGGATAGCGGATAGGATAGGACAGTGGATAGGAAAGGATAGAGGATAGGATAGGATAGAGGATAGGATAGGATGGAGGATAGGATAGGATAGAAGATCGGATAGGATAAATGATAGGATAGAATGGAGGATAGGATAGGATAGAGGATAGGATAGGATGGAGGATAGGATAGGATGGAGGATAGGATGGAATAGAGGATAGGATGGAATAGAGGATAGGATGAGATAGAGGATAGGATAGGATAGAGGATAGGATATGATAGAGGATAGGATAGGATAGAGGATGGGATACGATAGCGGATAGGATGGGTTAAAGGATAGGATATGATAGATGGTAGGATACGATAGAGGATAAATGATAAATGATAGGATAGGATAGAGGATAGGATAGGATAGCGGATAAGATAGGACAGTGGATAGGAAAGGATAGAGGATAGGATAGGATAGAGGATAGTATAGGATAGAGGATAGGATAGGATGGAGGATAGGATGGGATAGAGGATAGGATAAGATAGAGGATAGGATAGGATAGAGGATAGGATAGAGGATAGGATAGGATGGAGGATAGGATGGGATAGAGGATATGATAAGTTAGAGGATAGAATAGGATAGAGGATAGCATAGGATAGAGGAATAGGTTAGGATAGAGTATAATATTGGATAGAGGATAGGATCGAATAGAGGATAGGATCGAATAGAGGATAGGATAGGATAGAGGATAGGATTGGATAGAGGATAGGATAGGATAGATGGTAGGATACGATAGAGGATAGGATACGATATAGGATAGAATAGGATAGAGGATAGGATACGATAGAGGATAGGATTGGATAGAGGATAGGATAGGATGGAGGATAGGATGGGATGGAGGATAGGATGGGATAGAGGATAGGATAGGATTGAGGATAGGATATGATAAATGATAGGATAGAATGGAGGATAGGATAGGATAGAGGATAGGATAGGATGGAGGATAGGATGGAATAGAGGATAGGATGGAATAGAGGATAGGATGAGATAGAGGACAGGATAGGATAGAGGATAGGATATGATAGAGGATAGGATAGGATAGAGGATGGGATACGATAGCGGATAGGATGGGTTAGAGGATAGGATAGGATAGATGGTAGGATACGATAGAGGATAAATGATAAATGATAGGACAGGATAGGGGATAGGATAGGATAGCGGATAGGATAGGACAGTGGATAGGAAAGGATAGAGGATAGGATAGGATAGAGGATAGTATAGGATACAGGATAGGATAGGATGGAGGATAGGATGGGATAGAGGAATAAGATAGGATAGAGTATAGGATTGGATAGAGGATAGGATAGGATAGAGGATAGGATAGGATAGAGGATAGGATGGGATAGAGGATACGATAAGTTAGAGGATAGAGTAGGATAGAGGATAGCATAGGATAGAGGAATAGGTTAGGATAGAGTATAATATTGGATAGAGGATAGGATCGAATAGAGGATAGGATAGGATAGAGGATAGGATGGGATAGAGGATAGGATAGGATAGATGGTAGGATACGATAGAGGATAGGATACGATATAGGATAGAATAGGATGGAGGATAGGATAGGATAAAGGATAGGATACAATAGAGGATAGGATTGGATAGAGGATAGGATAGGATGGAGGATAGTATGAGGATGGAGGATAGGATGGGATAGAGGATAGGATAGGATTGAGGATAGGATATGATAGATGATAGGATAGGATAGAGGATGGGATACGATAGCGGATAGGATGGGTTAGAGGATAGGATAGGATAGATGGTAGGATACGATAGAGGATAAATGATAAATGATAGGATAGGATAGAGGATAGGATAGGATAGCGGATAGGATAGGACAGTGGATAGGAAATGATAGAGGATAGGATAGGATAGAGGATAGGATAGGATAGAGGATAGGATAGGATAGAGGATCGGATAGGATAAATGATAGGAGAGGATGGAGGATAGGATAGGATAGAGGATAGGATAGGATGGAGGATAGGATGGAATAGAGGATAGGATGGAATAGAGGATAGGATGGAATAGAGGATAGTATGAGATAGAGGATAGGATAGGATAGAGGATAGGATATGATAGAGGATAGGATATGATAGAGGATAGGATAGGATAGAGGATGGGATACGATAGCGGATAGGATGGGTTAAAGGATAGGATAGGATAGATGGTAGGATACGATAGAGGATAAATGATAAATGATAGGATAGGATAGAGGATAGGATAGGATAGCGGATAGGATAGGACAGTGGATAGGAAAGGATAGAGGATATGATAGGATAGAGGATAGTATAGGATAGAGGATAGGATAGGATGGAGGATAGGATGGGATAGAGGAATAAGATAGGATAGAGTATAGGATTGGATAGAGGATAGGATAGGATAGAGGATAGGATAGGATAGAGGAAAGGATGGGATAGAGGATACGATAAGTTAGAGGATAGAATAGGATAGAGGATAGCATAGGATAGAGGAATAGGTTAGAATAGAGTATAATATTGGAAAGAGGATAGGATAGGATAGAGGATAGGATGAGATAGAGGATAGGATAGGATAGATGGTAGGATACGATAGAGGATAGTGTACGATATAGGATAGAATAGGATAGAGGATAGGATAGGATAAAGGATAGGATACAATAGAGGATAGGATTGGATAGAGGATAGGATAGGATGGAGGATAGGAAAGGACAGAGGATAGGATGTGATAGAAGATAGGACAGGATAGATGGTAGGATACGGTAGAGGATAGGATAGGATAGAGGATAGTATACGATAGAGGATAGGGTAGGATGGAGGATAGGATGGGGAAGAGTATATGATAAGATAGAAGATAGGATAGGATAGAGGGTAGGATGAGATACAGGATAGCATAAGATAGAGGAATAGGATAGGATAGAGGAGAGGATACGATAGAGGATGGGATAGGATAGAGGATAGGATAGGATAGAGGATAGGATTGGATAGAGGATAGGATACGATTGAGGATGGGATAGGATAGAGGATAGGATTGGATAGATGGTAGGGTACGATAGATAATAGGATACGATAGAGGAGAGTATAGAGGGTAGGAAAGGATAGACGATAGGATAGGATAGAGGCTAGTATAGGATAGAGGATAGGATAGGATGGAGGATAGGATAGGATGGAGGATAGGATGGAATAGAGGGTAGGATGGAATAGAGGATACGATGAGATAGAGGATAGGATAGGATAGAGGATAGGATATGATAGAGGATAGGATAAGATAGGATAGAGGATGGGATACGATAGCGGACAGGATGGGATAGAGGATAGGATAGGATATATGGTAGGATACGATAGAGGATAAATGATAAATGATAGGATAGGATAGAGGATAGGATAGGATAGCGGATAGGATAGGACAGTGGATAGGAAAGGATAGAGGATAGGATATGATAGAGGATAGTATAGGATAGAGGATAGGATATGATAGAGGATAGGATAGGATAGAGGATGGGATACGATAGCGGATAGGATGGGTTAAAGGATAGGATAGGATAGATGGTAGGATACGATAGAGGATAAATGATAAATGATAGGATAGGATAGAGGATAGGATAGGATAGCGGATAGGATAGGACAGTGGATAGGAAAGGATAGAGGATAGGATAGGATAGAGGATAGTATAGGATAGAGGATAGGATAGGATGGTGGATAGGATGGGATAGAGGAATAAGATAGGATAGAGTATAGGATTGGATAGAGGATAGCATAGGATAGAGGATAGGATAGGATAGAGGATAGGATGGGATAGAGGATACGATAAGTTAGAGGATAGAATAGGATAGAGGATAGCATAGGATAGAGGAATAGGTTAGGATAGAGTATAATATTGGATAGAGGATAGGATCGAATAGAGGATAGGATAGGATAGAGGATAGGATATGATAGAGGATAGGATAGGATAGGATAGAGGATGGGATACGATAGCGGACAGGATGGGATAGAGGATAGGATAGGATAAACGATAGGATACGATAGAGGATAGGATTGGATAGAGGATAGGATAGGATGGAGGATAGGATGGGATGGAGGATAGGATGGGATAGAGGATAGGATGGGATAGACGATAGGATAGGATAGATGGTAGGATACGATAGAGGATAGGATACGATATAGGATAGAATAGGATAGAGGATAGGATAGGATAAAGGATAGGATACAATAGAGGATAGGATTGGATAGAGGATAGGATAGGATGGAGGATAGTATGAGGATGGAGGATAGGATGGGATAGAGGATAGGATAGGATTGAGGATAGGATATGATAGAGGATAGGATAGGATAGAGGATGGGATACGATAGCGGATAGGATGGGTTAGAGGATAGGATAGGATAGATGGTAGGATACGATAGAGGATAAATGATAAAAGATAGGATAGGATAGAGGATAGGATAGGATAGCGGATAGGATAGGACAGGGGATAGGAAAGGATAGAGGATAGGATAGGATAGAGGATAGGATAGGATGGAGGATAGGATAGGATAGAAGATCGGATAGGATAAATGATAGGATAGAATGGAGGATAGGATAGGATAGAGGATAGGATAGGATGGAGGATAGGATAGGATGGAGGATAGGATGGAATAGAGGATAGGATGGAATAGAGGATAGGATGAGATAGAGGATAGGATAGGATAGAGGATAATATATGATAGAGGATAGGATAGGATAGAGGATGGGATACGATAGCGGATAGGATGGGTTAAATGATAGGAAAGGATAGATGGTAGGATACGATAGAGGATAAATGATAAATGATAGGATAGGATAGAGGATAGGATAGGATAGCGGATAAGATAGGACAGTGGATAGGAAAGGATAGAGGATAGGATAGGATAGAGGATAGTATAGGATAGAGGATAGGATAGGATGGAGGATAGGATGGGATAGAGGATAGGATAAGATAGAGGATAGGATATGATAAATGATAGGATAGAATGGAGGATAGGATAGGATAGAGGATAGGATAGGATGGAGGATAGGATGGAATAGAGGATAGGATGGAATAGAGGATAGGATGAGATAGAGGACAGGATAGGATAGAGGATAGGATAGGATAGATGGTAGGATACGATAGAGGATAGGATACGATATAGGATAGAATAGGATAGAGGATAGGATAGGATAAAGGATAGGATACAATAGAGGATAGGATTGGATAGAGGATAGGATAGGATGTAGGATAGTATGAGGATGGAGGATAGGATGGGATAGAGGATAGGATAGGATTGAGGATAGGATATGATAGAGGATAGGATAGGATAGAGGATGGGATACGATAGCGGATAGGATGGGTTAGAGGATAGGATAGGATAGATGGTAGGATACGATAGAGGATAAATGATAAATGATAGGATAGGATAGAGGATAGGATAGGATAGCGGATAGGATAGGACAGTGGATAGGAAAGGATAGAGGATAATATAGGATAGAGGATAGGATAGGATGGAGGATAGGATAGGATAGAAGATCGGATAGGATAAATGATAGGGTAGAATGGAGGATAGGATAGGATAGAGGATAGGATAGAATGGAGTATAGGATAGGATAGAGGATAGGATAGGATGGAGGATAGGATAGGATGGAGGATAGGATGGAATAGAGGATAGGATGGAATAGAGGATAGGATGAGATAGAGGATAGGATAGGATAGAGGATAGGATATGATAGAGGATAGGATAGGATAGAGGATGGGATACGATAGCGGATAGGATGGGTTAAAGGATAGGATAGGATAGATGGTAGGATACGATAGAGGATAAATGATAAATGATAGGATAGGATAGAGGATAGGATAGGATAGCGGATAAGATAGGACAGTGGATAGGAAAGGATAGAGGATAGGATAGGATAGAGGATAGTATAGGATAGAGGATAGCATAGGATGGAGGATATAATGGGATAGAGGATAGGATAAGATAGAGGATAGGATAGGATAGAGGATAGGATAGAGGATAGGATAGGATGGAGGATAGGATGGGATGGAGGATATGATAAGTTAGAGGATAGAATAGGATAGAGGATAGCATAGGATAGAGGAATAGGTTAGGATAGAGTATAATATTGGATAGAGGATAGGATCGAATAGAGGATAGGATAGGATAGAGGATAGGATTGGATAGAGGATAGGATAGGATAGATGGTAGGATACGATAGAGGATAGGATACGATATAGGATAGAATAGGATAGAGGATAGGATACGATAGAGGATAGGATTGGATAGAGGATAGGATAGGATGGAGGATAGGATGGGATGGAGGATAGGATGGGATAGAGGATAGGATAGGATTGAGGATAGGATATGGTAAATGATAGGATAGAATGGAGGATAGGATAGGATAGAGGATAGGATAGGATGGAGGATAGGATGGAATAGAGGATAGGATGGAATAGAGTATAGGATGAGATAGAGGACAGGATAGGATAGAGGATAGGATATGAT
Source organism: Halictus rubicundus (assembly GCF_050948215.1). Lineage (NCBI taxonomy): Eukaryota > Metazoa > Arthropoda > Insecta > Hymenoptera > Halictidae > Halictus > Halictus rubicundus. Next base: position 310,910 of record NW_027488828.1, on the reverse strand, counting down.
AGAGGATAGGATAGGATAGAGGATGGGATACGATAGCGGATAGGATGGGTTAAAGGATAGGATAGGATAGATGGTAGGATACGATAGAGGATAAATGATAAATGATAGGATAGGATAGAGGATAGGATAGGATAGCGGATAGGATAGGACAGTGGATAGGAAAGGATAGAGGATAGGATTGGGTAGAGGATAGTATAGGATAGAGGATAGGATAGGATGGAGGATAGGATGGGATAGAGGATAGGATAAGATAGAGGATAGGATAGGATAGAGGATAGGATAGAGGATAGGATAGGATGGAGGATAGGATGGGATAGAGGATATGATAAGTTAGAGGATAGAATAGGATAGAGGATAGCATAGGATAGAGGAATAGGTTAGGATAGAGTATAATATTGGATAGAGGATAGGATCGAATAGAGGATAGGATAGGATAGAGGATAGGATTGGATAGAGGATAGGATAGGATAGATGGTAGGATACGATAGAGGATAGGATACGATATAGGATAGAATAGGATAGAGCATAGGATACGATAGAGGATAGGATTGGATAGAGGATAGGATAGGATGGAGGATAGGATGGGATGGAGGATAGGATGGGATAGAGGATAGGATAGGATTGAGGATAGGATATGATAAATGATAGGATAGAATGGAGGATAGGATAGGATAGAGGATAGGATAGGATGGAGGATAGGATGGAATAGAGGATAGGATGGAATAGAGGATAGGATGAGATAGAGGACAGGATAGGATAGAGGATAGGATATGATAGAGGATAGGATAGGATAGAGGATGGGATACGATAGCGGATAGGATGGGTTAAAGGATAGGATAGGATAGATGGTAGGATACGATAGAGGATAAATGATAAATGATAGGATAGGATAGAGGATAGGATAGGATAGCGGATAGGATAGGACAGTGGATAGGAAAGGATAGAGGATAGGATAGGATAGAGGATAGTATAGGATAGAGGATAGGATAGGATGGAGGATAGGATGGGATAGAGGATAGGATAGGATTGAGGATAGGATATGATAGAGGATAGGATAGGATAGAGGATGGGATACGATAGCGGATAGGATGGGTTAGAGGATAGGATAGGATAGATGGTAGGATACGATAGAGGATAAATGATAAATGATAGGATAGGATAGAGGATAGGATAGGATAGCGGATAGGATAGGACAGTGGATAGGAAAGGATAGAGGGTAGGATAGGATAGAGGATAGGATAGGATGGAGGATAGGATAGGATAGAAGATCGGATAGGATAAATGATAGCGTAGAATGGAGGATAGGATAGGATAGAGGATAGGATAGGATGGAGGATAGGATGGAATAGAGGATAGGATGGGATAGAGGATAGGATTGGATAGAGGATAGGATAGGATAGAGGATAGGATAGGATAGAGGATAGGACATGATAGAGGATAGGATTGGATAGAGGATAGGATACGATAGAGGATAGGATAGGATGGAGGATAGGAAAGGACAGAGGCTGGGATGTGATAGAAGATAGGACAGGATAGATGGTAGGATAGGGTAGAGGATAGGATAGGATAGAGGATAGTATACGATAGGGGATAGGATAGGATGGAGGATAGGATAGGATGGAGGATAGGATGGGGTGGAGGATATTATAAGATAGAAGATAGGATAGGATAGAGGATAGGATAGGATAAATGATAGGATAGGATAGAGGATAGGTTAGGATAGAGGATAGGATTGGATAGAGGATAGGATACGATAGAGGATAGGATTGGATAGAGGATAGGATAGGATGGAGGATAGTATGAGGATGGAGGATAGGATGGGATAGAGGATAGGATAGGATTGAGGATAGGATATGATAGAGGATAGGATAGGATAGAGGATGGGATACGATAGCTTATAGGATGGGTTAGAGGATAGGATAGGATAGATGGTAGGATACGATAGAGGATAAATGATAAATGATAGGATAGGATAGAGGATAGGATAGGATAGCGGATAGGATAGGACAGTGGATAGGAAAGGATAGAGGATAGGATAGGATAGAGGATAGGATAGGATGGAGGATAGGATAGGATAGAAGATCGGATAGGATAAATGATAGGGTAGAATGGAGGATAGGATAGGATAGAGGATAGGATAGGATGGAGGATAGGATGGAATAGAGGATATGATAGGATAGATGGTAGGATAGGATGGAGGAGAGGATACGATAGAGGATAGAATAGGATAGAGGATAGGATAGGATAAACGATAGGATACGATAGAGTATAGGATAGGATAAAGGATAGGATAGGATGGAGGATAGGATTGGATAGAGGATAGGATATGATGGAGGATATAATAGGATGGAAGATAGGATGGGATAGAGGATACGATCAGATAGAGGATAGGATAGGATTGAGGATAGGATATGATAGAGGATAGGATAGGATAAACGATAGGATACGATAGAGTATAGGATAGGATAAAGGATAGGATAGGATGGAGGATAGGATTGGATAGAGGATAGGATATGATGGAGGATATAATAGGATGGAAGATAGGATGGGATAGAGGATACGATCAGATAGAGGATAGGATAGGATAGAGGATAGGATATGATAGAGGATAGGGCAGGATAGAGGATAGGATTCGATAGAGGATAGGATACGATAGAGGAGAGTATACAGGATAGGAAAGGATAGACGATAGGATCGGATGGAGGCTAGTATAGGATAGAGGATAGGATAGGATGGAGGATAGGATGGGATAGAGGATATGATAGGATAGATGGTAGGATAGGATGGAGGAGAGGATACGATAGAGGATAGAATAGGATAGAGGATAGGATAGGATAAACGATAGGATACGATAGAGTATAGGATAGGATAAAGGATAGGATAGGATGGAGGATAGGATTGGATAGAGGATAGGATATGATGGAGGATATAATAGGATGGAAGATAGGATGGGATAGAGGATACGATCAGATAGAGGATAGGATAGGATTGAGGATAGGATATGATAGAGGATAGGATTGGATAGAGGATAAGATAAGATAGAGGACAGGATAGGACAGAGGATATGATAAGATAGAAGATAGGATAGGATAGAGTATAGGATAGGATAAAGGATAGGATAGGATAGAGGATAGGATACGATAGAGGATGGGATAGGATAGAGGATAGGATGGGATAGAGGATAGGATTGGATAGAGGATAGGATAGGATAGAGGATAGGATAGGATAGAGGATAGGACATGATAGAGGATAGGATTGGATAGAGGATAGGATACGATAGAGGATAGGATAGGATGGAGGATAGGAAAGGACAGAGGCTGGGATGTGATAGAAGATAGGACAGGATAGATGGTAGGATAGGGTAGAGGATAGGATAGGATAGAGGATAGTATACGATAGGGGATAGGATAGGATGGAGGATAGGATAGGATGGAGGATAGGATGGGGTGGAGGATATTATAAGATAGAAGATAGGATAGGATAGAGGATAGGATAGGATAAATGATAGGATAGGGTAGAGGATAGGTTAGGATGGAGGATAGGATGGGATAGAGGATAGGATAAGATGGAGGATAGAATAGGATAGAGGATAGCATAGGATAGAGGAATAGGTTAGGATAGAGTATAATATTGGAAAGAGGATAGGATCGAATAGAGGATAGGATAGGATAGAGGATAGGATGGGATAGACGATAGGATAGGATAGATGGTAGGATACGATAGAGGATAGGATACGATATAAGATAGAATAGGATAGAGGATAGGATAGGATAAAGGATAGGATACAATAGAGGATAGGATTGGATAGAGGATAGGATAGGATGGAGGATAGTATGAGGATGGAGGATAGGATGGGATAGAGGATAGGATAGGATTGAGGATACGATATGATAGAGGATAGGATAGGATAGAGGATGGGATACGATAGCGGATAGGATTGGATAGAGGATAGGATACGGTAGAGGATAGGATAGGATAGAGGATATTATAGGATAGAGGATATTATAAGATAGAGGATAGGATAGGATAGAGGATAGGATAGAGGATAGGATAGGATGGAGGATAGGATGGGATAGAGGATATGATTGGATAGAGCATAGGATACGATAGAGGATAGGATAGGATGGAGGATAGGATAAGATAGAGGATAGGAAAGGACAGAGGATAGGATGTGATAGAAGATAGGACAGGATAGGAGAGGATAGAGGATAGGAAGGGACAGAGGATAGGATGTGATAGAAGATAGGACAGGATAGATGGTAGGATACGGTAGAGGATAGGATAGGATAGAGGATAGTATACGATAGAGGATAGGATAGGATGGAGGATAGGATGGAGTAGAGGATATGATAAGATAGAAGATAGGATAGGATAGAGGATAGGATAGGATAAATGATAGGATAGGATAGAGGATAGGTTAGGATGGAGGATAGGATGGGATAGAGGATAGGATAGGATGGAGGATTGGATGGGATAGAGGATAGGATAGGATTGAGGATAGGATATGATAGAGGATAGGATTGGATAGAGGATAGGATACGGTAGAGGATAGGATAGGATAGAGGATAGTGTAGGATAGAGGATAGGATAAGATAGAGGATAGGATGGGATAGATGATATGATAAGATAGAAGATAGGATAGGATAGAGGGTAGGATGATATACAGGATAGCATAAGATAGAGGAATAGGATAGGATAGAGGATAGGATACGATAGAGGATGGGATAGGATAGAGGATAGGATAGGATAGAGGATAGGATTGTATAGAGGATAGGATAAGATGGAGGATAGGATGGGATAGAGGATATGATAAGATAGAAGATAGGATAGGATAGAGGGTAGGATGAGATACAGGATAGCATAAGATAGAGGAATAGGATAGGATAGAGGATAGGATACGATAGAGGATGGGATGGGATAGAGGATAGGATAGGATAGAGGATAGGATTGGATAAAGGATAGGATACGATAGAGGACGGGATAGGATAGAGGATGGGATAGGATAGAGGATAGGATAGGATGGAGGACAGGGTTGGATAGAGTATAGGATAGGATAGAGGATAGGATACGATAGAGGATGGGATAGGATAGAGGATAGGATAGGATGGAGGATAGGATTGGATAGAGGATAGGATAGGATAGAGTATAGGATAGGATAGAGGATAGCATAGGATAGAGGAATAGGATAGGATAGAGGATAGGATGGGATAGAGGATATGATAAGATAGAAGATAGGGTAGGATAGAGGATAGGATAGGATAGAGTATAGGATAGGTTAGAGGATAGGATAGGATAGAAGATAGGATAGGATAGAGGATAGGATAGGATAGAGTATAGGATAGGATAGAGGGTAGCACAGGATAGAGGAATAGGATAGGATAGAGGATAGGATACGATAGAGGATGGGATAGGATAGAGGATAGGATAGGATAGAGGATAGGATTGGATAGAGGATAGGATAGGATAGAGGATAGGATAGGATAGAGGATAGGATTGGATAGAGGATAGGATAGGATCGAGGATAGGATAGGATAGAGCATAGGATGGGATAGAGGATAGGATAGGATAGAGGATAGGATAGGATGGAGGATAGGATGAGATAGAGGATATGATAAGATAGAAGATAGGATAGGATAGAGGATAGGATAGGATAGAGTATAGGATAGGATAGAAGATAGGATAGGATAGAGGATAGGATAGGATAGAGTATAGGATATGATAGAGGATAGGATAGGATAGAGGATGGGATACGATAGCGGATAGGATGTGATAGAGGATAGGATAGGATAGATGGTAGGATACGATAGAGCATAGGATGGGATAGAGGATAGCATAGAATAGATGGTAAGATAGGATAGAGGATAGGATATGATGGAGGATAGGATGGGATAGAGGATAGGATAAGATTGAGGATAGGATAGGACAGAGGATAGGATAGGATAGAGGATACGGTTGGATAGAGGATAGGATGGGATAGAGGATAGGATACGATAGAGGATAGGATACGATAGAGGATGGGATAGGATGGAGGATAGGGTTGGATAGAGTATAGGATTGGATAGAGGATAGGATAGGATAGAGTATAGGATAGGATAGAGGATAGCATAGGATAGAGGAATAGGATAGGATAGAGGATAGGATGGGATAGAGGATATGATAAGATAGAAGATAGGGTAGGATAGAGGATAGGATAGGATAGAGTATAGGATAGGTTAGAGGATAGGATAGGATAGAAGATAGGATAGGATAGAGGATAGGATAGGATAGAGTATAGGATAGGATAGAGGGTAGCACAGGATAGAGGAATAGGATAGGATAGAGGATAGGATACGATAGAGGATGGGATAGGATAGAGGATAGGATAGGATAGAGGATAGGATTGGATAGAGGATAGGATAGGATAGAGGATAGGATAGGATAGAGGATAGGATTGGATAGAGGATAGGATAGGATCGAGGATAGGATGGGATAGAGGATATGATAAGATAGAAGATAGGGTAGGATAGAGGATAGGATAGGATAGAGTATAGGATAGGTTAGAGGATAGGATAGGATAGAAGATAGGATAGGATAGAGGATAGGGTAGGATAGAGGATAGGATAGGATAGAAGATAGGATAGGATAGAGGATATGATAGGATAGAGTATAGGATAGGATAGAGGGTAGCACAGGATAGAGGAATAGGATAGGATAGAGGATAGGACACGATAGAGGATGGGATAGGATAGAGGATAGGATAGGATAGAGGATAGGATTGGATAGAGGATAGGATAGGATCGAGGATAGGATAAGATGGAGCATAGGATGGGATAGAGGATAGGATAAGACTGAGGATAGGAGAGGATAGAGGATAGGATCGGATAGAGGATAGGATTAGATGGAGGATAGGATAGGATAAAGGATAGGATCGGATAGAGGATAGGATTGGATAGAGGATAGGATTGGATAGAGGATAGGATAGGATAGAGCTTAGGATGGGATAGAGGATAGGATAGGATAGATGGTAGGATAGGATAGAGGACAGGATACGATAGAGGATAGAATAGGATAGATGATGGGATAGGATAAACGATAGGATACGATAGAGGATAGGATTGGATAGAGGATAGGATACGATAGAGGATAGGATACGATAGAGGATAGGATTGGATAGAGGATAGGATAGGATCGAGGATAGGATAGGATAGAGCATAGGATGGGATAGAGGTTAGGATAGGATAGATGGTAGGATAGGATAGAGGATGGGATACGATAGCGGATAGGATGGGATAGAGGATAGGATAGGATAGATGGTAGGTTACGATAGAGGATAGGATACGATAGTGGAGAGTATAGAGGACAGGAAAGGTTAGACGATAGGATAGGATACAGGCTAGAATAGGATAGAGGATAGGATTGGACAGCGGATAGGATAGGATAGAGGATAGGATAGGATAGAGCATAGGATAGGATAGAGGTTAGGATAGGATAGATGGTAGGATAGGATAGAGGATAGGATTGATAGAGGATAGGATAGGATCGAGGATAGGATAAGATGGAGGAAAGGATGGGATAGAGGATAGGATAAGACTGAGGATAGGAGAGGATAGAGGATAGGATCGGATAGAGGATAGGATTAGATAGAGGATAGGATAGGATAAAGGATAGGATAGGATAGAGGATAGGATTGGATAGAGGATAGGATAGGATCGAGGATAGGATAGGATAGAGGATAGGATAGGATAGAGGATAGGATAGGATGGAGGATAGGATGGGATAGAGGATATGATAAGATAGAAGATAGGGTAGGATAGAGGATAGGATAGGATAGAGTATAGGATAGGTTAGAGGATAGGATAGGATAGAAGATAGGATAGGATAGAGGATAGGATAGGATAGAGTATAGGATAGGATAGAGGATAGGATAGGATAGAGTATAGGATAGGATAGAGGATAGGATAGGATAGAGGGTAGCATAGGACAGAGGAATAGGATAGGATAGAGGATAGGATTAGATAGAGGATAGGATAGGATAGAGGATAGGATAGGATAGAGGATAGGATAGGATAGAGGATAGGATAGGATAGAGGATAGGATTGGATAGAGGATAGGATAGGATAGAGGATAGGATAGGATAGAGGATAGGATTGGATAGAGGATAGGATAGGATCGAGGATAGGATAGGATAGAGCATAGGATGGGATAGAGGATAGGATAGGATAGAGGATAGGATAGGATGGAGGATAGGATGAGATAGAGGATATGATAAGATAGAAGATAGGATAGGATAGAGGATAGGATAGGATAGAGTATAGGATAGGATAGAAGATAGGATAGGATAGAGGATAGGATAGGATAGAGTATAGGATATGATAGAGGATAGGATAGGATAGAGGATGGGATACGATAGCGGATAGGATGTGATAGAGGATAGGATAGGATAGATGGTAGGATACGATAGAGCATAGGATGGGATAGAGGATAGGATAGAATAGATGGTAGGATAGGATAGAGGATAGGATATGATGGAGGATAGGATGGGATAGAGGATAGGATAGGATAAAGGATAGGATACAATAGAGGATAGGATTGGATAGAGGATAGGATAGGATGGAGGATAGTATGAGGATGGAGGATAGGATGGGATAGAGGATAGGATAGGATTGAGGATACGATATGATAGAGGATAGGATAGGATAGAGGATGGGATACGATAGCGGATAGGATTGGATAGAGGATAGGATACGGTAGAGGATAGGATAGGATAGAGGATATTATAGGATAGAGGATATTATAAGATAGAGGATAGGATAGGATAGAGGATAGGATAGAGGATAGGATAGGATGGAGGATAGGATGGGATAGAGGATATGATTGGATAGAGCATAGGATACGATAGAGGATAGGATAGGATGGAGGATAGGATAAGATAGAGGATAGGAAAGGACAGAGGATAGGATGTGATAGAAGATAGGACAGGATAGGAGAGGATAGAGGATAGGAAGGGACAGAGGATAGGATGTGATAGAAGATAGGACAGGATAGATGGTAGGATACGGTAGAGGATAGGATAGGATAGAGGATAGTATACGATAGAGGATAGGATAGGATGGAGGATAGGATGGAGTAGAGGATATGATAAGATAGAAGATAGGATAGGATAGAGGATAGGATAGGATAAATGATAGGATAGGATAGAGGATAGGTTAGGATGGAGGATAGGATGGGATAGAGGATAGGATAGGATGGAGGATTGGATGGGATAGAGGATAGGATAGGATTGAGGATAGGATATGATAGAGGATAGGATTGGATAGAGGATAGGATACGGTAGAGGATAGGATAGGATAGAGGATAGTGTAGGATAGAGGATAGGATAAGATAGAGGATAGGATGGGATAGATGATATGATAAGATAGAAGATAGGATAGGATAGAGGGTAGGATGATATACAGGATAGCATAAGATAGAGGAATAGGATAGGATAGAGGATAGGATACGATAGAGGATGGGATAGGATAGAGGATAGGATAGGATAGAGGATAGGATTGTATAGAGGATAGGATAAGATGGAGGATAGGATGGGATAGAGGATATGATAAGATAGAAGATAGGATAGGATAGAGGGTAGGATGAGATACAGGATAGCATAAGATAGAGGAATAGGATAGGATAGAGGATAGGATACGATAGAGGATGGGATGGGATAGAGGATAGGATAGGATAGAGGATAGGATTGGATAAAGGATAGGATACGATAGAGGACGGGATAGGATAGAGGATGGGATAGGATAGAGGATAGGATAGGATGGAGGACAGGGTTGGATAGAGTATAGGATAGGATAGAGGATAGGATACGATAGAGGATGGGATAGGATAGAGGATAGGATAGGATGGAGGATAGGATTGGATAGAGGATAGGATAGGATAGAGTATAGGATAGGATAGAGGATAGCATAGGATAGAGGAATAGGATAGGATAGAGGATAGGATGGGATAGAGGATATGATAAGATAGAAGATAGGGTAGGATAGAGGATAGGATAGGATAGAGTATAGGATAGGTTAGAGGATAGGATAGGATAGAAGATAGGATAGGATAGAGGATAGGATAGGATAGAGTATAGGATAGGATAGAGGGTAGCACAGGATAGAGGAATAGGATAGGATAGAGGATAGGATACGATAGAGGATGGGATAGGATAGAGGATAGGATAGGATAGAGGATAGGATTGGATAGAGGATAGGATAGGATAGAGGATAGGATAGGATAGAGGATAGGATTGGATAGAGGATAGGATAGGATCGAGGATAGGATAGGATAGAGCATAGGATGGGATAGAGGATAGGATAGGATAGAGGATAGGATAGGATGGAGGATAGGATGAGATAGAGGATATGATAAGATAGAAGATAGGATAGGATAGAGGATAGGATAGGATAGAGTATAGGATAGGATAGAAGATAGGATAGGATAGAGGATAGGATAGGATAGAGTATAGGATATGATAGAGGATAGGATAGGATAGAGGATGGGATACGATAGCGGATAGGATGTGATAGAGGATAGGATAGGATAGATGGTAGGATACGATAGAGCATAGGATGGGATAGAGGATAGCATAGAATAGATGGTAAGATAGGATAGAGGATAGGATATGATGGAGGATAGGATGGGATAGAGGATAGGATAAGATTGAGGATAGGATAGGACAGAGGATAGGATAGGATAGAGGATACGGTTGGATAGAGGATAGGATGGGATAGAGGATAGGATACGATAGAGGATAGGATACGATAGAGGATGGGATAGGATGGAGGATAGGGTTGGATAGAGTATAGGATTGGATAGAGGATAGGATAGGATAGAGTATAGGATAGGATAGAGGATAGCATAGGATAGAGGAATAGGATAGGATAGAGGATAGGATGGGATAGAGGATATGATAAGATAGAAGATAGGGTAGGATAGAGGATAGGATAGGATAGAGTATAGGATAGGTTAGAGGATAGGATAGGATAGAAGATAGGATAGGATAGAGGATAGGATAGGATAGAGTATAGGATAGGATAGAGGGTAGCACAGGATAGAGGAATAGGATAGGATAGAGGATAGGATACGATAGAGGATGGGATAGGATAGAGGATAGGATAGGATAGAGGATAGGATTGGATAGAGGATAGGATAGGATAGAGGATAGGATAGGATAGAGGATAGGATTGGATAGAGGATAGGATAGGATCGAGGATAGGATGGGATAGAGGATATGATAAGATAGAAGATAGGGTAGGATAGAGGATAGGATAGGATAGAGTATAGGATAGGTTAGAGGATAGGATAGGATAGAAGATAGGATAGGATAGAGGATAGGGTAGGATAGAGGATAGGATAGGATAGAAGATAGGATAGGATAGAGGATATGATAGGATAGAGTATAGGATAGGATAGAGGGTAGCACAGGATAGAGGAATAGGATAGGATAGAGGATAGGACACGATAGAGGATGGGATAGGATAGAGGATAGGATAGGATAGAGGATAGGATTGGATAGAGGATAGGATAGGATCGAGGATAGGATAAGATGGAGCATAGGATGGGATAGAGGATAGGATAAGACTGAGGATAGGAGAGGATAGAGGATAGGATCGGATAGAGGATAGGATTAGATGGAGGATAGGATAGGATAAAGGATAGGATCGGATAGAGGATAGGATTGGATAGAGGATAGGATTGGATAGAGGATAGGATAGGATAGAGCTTAGGATGGGATAGAGGATAGGATAGGATAGATGGTAGGATAGGATAGAGGACAGGATACGATAGAGGATAGAATAGGATAGATGATGGGATAGGATAAACGATAGGATACGATAGAGGATAGGATTGGATAGAGGATAGGATACGATAGAGGATAGGATACGATAGAGGATAGGATTGGATAGAGGATAGGATAGGATCGAGGATAGGATAGGATAGAGCATAGGATGGGATAGAGGTTAGGATAGGATAGATGGTAGGATAGGATAGAGGATGGGATACGATAGCGGATAGGATGGGATAGAGGATAGGATAGGATAGATGGTAGGTTACGATAGAGGATAGGATACGATAGTGGAGAGTATAGAGGACAGGAAAGGTTAGACGATAGGATAGGATACAGGCTAGAATAGGATAGAGGATAGGATTGGACAGCGGATAGGATAGGATAGAGGATAGGATAGGATAGAGCATAGGATAGGATAGAGGTTAGGATAGGATAGATGGTAGGATAGGATAGAGGATAGGATTGATAGAGGATAGGATAGGATCGAGGATAGGATAAGATGGAGGAAAGGATGGGATAGAGGATAGGATAAGACTGAGGATAGGAGAGGATAGAGGATAGGATCGGATAGAGGATAGGATTAGATAGAGGATAGGATAGGATAAAGGATAGGATAGGATAGAGGATAGGATTGGATAGAGGATAGGATAGGATCGAGGATAGGATAGGATAGAGGATAGGATAGGATAGAGGATAGGATAGGATGGAGGATAGGATGGGATAGAGGATATGATAAGATAGAAGATAGGGTAGGATAGAGGATAGGATAGGATAGAGTATAGGATAGGTTAGAGGATAGGATAGGATAGAAGATAGGATAGGATAGAGGATAGGATAGGATAGAGTATAGGATAGGATAGAGGATAGGATAGGATAGAGTATAGGATAGGATAGAGGATAGGATAGGATAGAGGGTAGCATAGGACAGAGGAATAGGATAGGATAGAGGATAGGATTAGATAGAGGATAGGATAGGATAGAGGATAGGATAGGATAGAGGATAGGATAGGATAGAGGATAGGATAGGATAGAGGATAGGATTGGATAGAGGATAGGATAGGATAGAGGATAGGATAGGATAGAGGATAGGATTGGATAGAGGATAGGATAGGATCGAGGATAGGATAGGATAGAGCATAGGATGGGATAGAGGATAGGATAGGATAGAGGATAGGATAGGATGGAGGATAGGATGAGATAGAGGATATGATAAGATAGAAGATAGGATAGGATAGAGGATAGGATAGGATAGAGTATAGGATAGGATAGAAGATAGGATAGGATAGAGGATAGGATAGGATAGAGTATAGGATATGATAGAGGATAGGATAGGATAGAGGATGGGATACGATAGCGGATAGGATGTGATAGAGGATAGGATAGGATAGATGGTAGGATACGATAGAGCATAGGATGGGATAGAGGATAGGATAGAATAGATGGTAGGATAGGATAGAGGATAGGATATGATGGAGGATAGGATGGGATAGAGGATAGGATAAGATTGAGGATAGGATAGGACAGAGGATAGGATAGGATAGAGGATACGGTTGGATAGAGGATAGGATGGGATAGAGGATATGATAAGATAGAAGATAGGATAGGAAAGAGGATGGGATAGGATAGAGTATAGGATAGGATAGAGGATGGGATAGGATTGAGGATAGGATTGGATAGAGGATAGCATAGGATAGAGGATAGGATAGGATAGGGGATAGGATACGATAGAGGATGGGATAGGATAGAGGATAGGATAGGATGGAGGATAGGGTTGGATAGAGTATAGGATAGGATAGAGGATAGGATACGATAGAGGATGGGATAGGATAGAGGATAGGATAGGATGGAGGATAGGATTGGATAGAGGATAGGATAGGATAGAGTATAGGATAGGATAGAGGATAGCATAGGATAGAGGAATAGGATAGGATAGAGGATAGGATGGGATAGAGGATATGATAAGATAGAAGATAGGGTAGGATAGAGGATAGGATAGGATAGAGTATAGGATAGGTTAGAGGATAGGATAGGATAGAAGATAGGATAGGATAGAGGATAGGGTAGGATAGAGGATAGGATAGGATAGAAGATCGGATAGGATAGAGGATATGATAGGATAGAGTATAGGATAGGATAGAGGGTAGCACAGGATAGAGGAATAGGATAGGATAGAGGATAGGATACGATAGAGGATGGGATAGGATAGAGGATAGGATAGGATAGAGGATAGGATTGGATAGAGGATAGGATAGGATCGAGGATAGGATAAGATGGAGCATAGGATGGGATAGAGGATAGGATAAGACTGAGGATAGGAGAGGATAGAGGATAGGATCGGATAGAGGATAGGATTAGATGGAGGATAGGATAGGATAAAGGATAGGATCGGATAGAGGATAGGATTGGATAGAGGATAGGATTGGATAGAGGATAGGATAGGATAGAGCTTAGGATGGGATAGAGGATAGGATAGGATAGATGGTAGGATAGGATAGGGGACAGGATACGATAGAGGATAGAATAGGATAGATGATGGGATAGGATAAACGATAGGATACGATAGAGGATAGGATTGGATAGAGGATAGGATACGATAGAGGATAGGATACGATAGAGGATAGGATTGGATAGAGGATAGGATAGGATCGAGGATAGGATAGGATAGAGCATAGGATGGGATAGAGGTTAGGATAGGATAGATGGTAGGATAGGATAGAGGACAGGATACGATAGAGGCTAGAATAGGATAGAGGATAGGATAGGATAAAGGATAGGATACAATAGAGGATAGGATTGGATAGAGGACAGGATACGATAGAGGATAGGATAGGATGGAGGATAGTATTGGATAGAGGATAGGATAAGATAGAGGGTAGGAAAGGACAGTGGATAGGATGTGATAGAAGATAGGACAGATGGTAGGATAGATGGTAGGATACGGTAGAGGATAGGTTAGGATAGAGGATAGTATAGGATAGAGGATAGGATAGGATGGAGGATAGGATGGGATAGAGGATATGATAAGATAGAAGATAGGATAGGATAGATGATAGGATAGGATAGAGGATAGGATAGGATAGAGGATAGGATAGGATAGAGGATAGGATAGGATAGAGGATAGGATTGGATAGAGGGTAGAATAGGATAGAGGATAGGATAGGATGGAGGATAGGATGGAATAGAGGATAGGATGGAATAGAGGATAGGATGAGATAGAGGATAGGATAGGGTAGAGGATAGGATATGATAGAGGATAGCATAGGATACAGGATGGGATACGATAGCGGATAGGATGGGATAGAGGATAGGATAGGATAGATGGTAGGTTACGATAGAGGATAGGATACGATAGTGGAGAGTATAGAGGACAGGAAAGGTTAGACGATAGGATAGGATACAGGCTAGAATAGGATAGAGGATAGGATTGGACAGCGGATAGGATAGGATAGAGGATAGGATAGGATAGAGCATAGGATGGGATAGAGGTTAGGATAGGATAGATGGTAGGATAGGATAGAGGATAGGATTGATAGAGGATAGGATAGGATCGAGGATAGGATAAGATGGAGGATAGGATGGGATAGAGGATAGGATAAGACTGAGGATAGGAGAGGATAGAGGATAGGTTCGGATAGAGGATAGGATTAGATAGAGGATAGGATAGGATAAAGGATAGGATAGGATAGAGGATAGGATTGGATAGAGGATAGGATAGGATCGAGGATAGGATAGGATAGAGGATAGGATAGGATAGAGGATAGGATAGGATGGAGGATAGGATGGGATAGAGGATATGATAAGATAGAAGATAGGATAGGATAGAGGATAGGATAGGATAGAGTATAGGATAGGATAGAGGATAGGATAGGATAGAGGTTAGCATAGGACAGAGGAATAGGATAGGATAGAGGATAGGATTAGATAGAGGATAGGATAGGATAGAGGATAGGATAGGATAGAGGATAGGATTGGATAGAGGATAGGATAGGATCGAGGATAGGATAGGATAGAGCATAGGATGGGATAGAGGATAGGATAGGATAGATGTTAGGATAGGATAGAGGACAGGATACGATAGAGGATAGAATAGGATAGAGGATGGGATAGGATAAACGATAGGATAGGATGGAGGATAGTATTGGATAGAGGATAGGAAAGGACAGTGGATAGGATGTGATAGAAGATAGGACTGGATAGATGGTAGGATACGGTAGAGGATAGGACTGGATAGAGGATAGGATACGATAGAGGATAGAATAGGATGGAGGATAGGATTGGATAGAGGATAGGTGAGGATGGAGGATAGGATGGGATAGAGGATAGGATAGGATGGAGGATAGGATAGGATTGAGGATAGGATGGTATAGAGGATAGGATGAGATACAGGATAGGTTAGGATAGAGGGTATGATAAGATGGAGGATAGGATGGGATAGAGGATAGGATAAGACTGAGGATAGGATAGGATAGAGGATAGGGTAGGATAGAGGAAAGGATTAGATAGAGGATAGGATAGGATAGAGGATAGGATAGGATAGAGGACAGGATTGGATAGAGGATAGGATAGTATCGAGGATAGGATAGGATAGAGCATAGGATGGGATAGAGGATAGGATAGGATAGAGGATAGGATACGATAGAGGATGGGATAGGATAGAGGATAGGATAGGATAGAGGATAGGATTGGATAGAATATAGGATAGGATAGAGGATAGGATAGGATAGAGGATAGGATAGGATAGAGGATAGGATTGGATAGAGGATAGGATAGGATAGAGGATAGGATAGGATAGAGGATAGGATAGGATGGAGGATAGCATAGGATAGAGGAATAGGATAGGATAGAGGATAGGATGGGATAGAGGATATGATAAGATAGAAGATAGGGTAGGATAGAGGATAGGATAGGATAGAGTATAGGATAGGATAGAGGATAGGATACGATAGAGGATGGGATAGGATAGAGGATAGGATAGGATAGAGGATAGGATAGGATAGAGGATAGGATAGGATAGAGTATAGGATAGGATAGAGGATAGCATAGGATAGAGGAATAGGATAGGATAGAGGATAGGATGGGATAGAGGATATGATAAGATAGAAGATAGGGTAGGATAGAGGATAGGATAGGATAGAGTATAGGATAGGATAGAGGATAGGATACGATAGAGGATGGGATAGGATAGAGGATAGGATAGGATAGAGGATAGGATTGGATAGAATATAGGATAGGATAGAGGATAGGATAGGATAGAGGATAGGATAGGATAGAGGATAGGATTGGATAGAGGATAGGATAGGATAGAGGATAGGATAGGATAGAGGATAGGATAGGATGGAGGATAGCATAGGATAGAGGAATAGGATAGGATAGAGGATAGGATGGGATAGAGGATATGATAAGATAGAAGATAGGGTAGGATAGAGGATAGGATAGGATAGAGTATAGGATAGGATAGAGGATAGGATACGATAGAGGATGGGATAGGATAGAGGATAGGATAGGATAGAGGATAGGATTGGATAGAGGATAGGATAGGATCGAGGATAGGATAGGATAGAGCATAGGATGGGATAGAGGTTAGGATAGGATAGATGGTAGGATAGGATAGAGGACAGGATAGGATAGATGGTAGGATAGGATAGAGGACAGGATACGATAGAGGATAGAATAGGATAGATGATGGGATAGGATAAACGATAGGGTACGATAGAGGATAGGATTGGATAGAGGATAGGATACGATAGAGGATAGGATACGATAGAGGATAGAATTGGATAGAGGATAGGATGGAATAGAGGATAGGATGAAATAGAGGATAGGATAGTATAGAGGATAGGATATGATAGAGGATAGCATAGGATAGAGGATGGGATACGATAGCGGATAGGATGGGATAGAGGATAGGGTAGGATAGATGGTAGGTTACGATAGAGGATAGGATACGATAGAGGAGAGTATAGAGGATAGGAAAGGTTAGACGATAGGATAGGATAGAGGCTAGAATAGGATAGAGGATAGGATTTGACAGCGGATAGGATAGGATAGAGGATAGGATAGGATAGAGGATAGTATAGGATAGAGGATACGATAGGATGGAGGATAGGATGGGATAGAGGATATGATAAGATAGAAGATAGGATAGGATAGAGGACAGGATAGGATAGAGTATAGGATAGGATAGAGGATAGTATAGGATAGAGGATAGGATAGGATCGAGGAGGCTGTCAAATAGAGGCAAATACCTTTAAAAAAAAAAAAATAAAAAAAAAAAGGATAGGATCGAGGATAGGATAAGATGGAGGACAGGATGGGATAGAGGATAGGATAAGACTGAGGATAGGAGAGGATAGAGGATAGGATCGGATAGAGGATAGGATTAGATAGAGGATAGGATAGGATAAAGGATAGGATCGGATAGAGTAGAGGATTGGATAGAGGATAGGATAGGATCGAGGATAGGATAGGATAGAGCATAGGATGGGATAGAGGATAGGATAGGATAGATGGTAGGATAGGATAGAGGACAGGATACGATAGAGGATAGAATAGGATAGATGATGGGATAGGATAAACGATAGGGTACGATAGAGGATAGGATTGGATAGAGGATAGGATACGATAGAGGATAGGATACGATAGAGGATAGAATTGGATAGAGGATAGGATAAGATAGAGGGTAGGAAAGGACAGTGGATAGGCTGTGATAGAAGATAGGACAGATGGTAGGATAGATGGTAGGATACGGTAGAGGATAGGTTAGGATAGAGGATAGGATAGGATAGATGATCGGATAGGATAAATGATAGGATAGGATAGAGGATAGGATAGGATAGCGGATAGGATAGGATAGAGGATAGGATAGGATAGAGGATAGGATAGGATAGAGGATAGGATAGGATAGAGGATAGGATTGGATAGAGGGTAGAATAGGATAGAGGAAAGGATAGGGTGGAGGATAGGATGGAATAGAGGATAGGATGGAATAGAGGATAGGATGAGATAGAGGATAGGATAGGATAGAGGATAGGATATGATAGAGGATAGCATAGGATAGAGGATGGGATAAGATAGCGGATAGGATGGGATAGAGGATAGGATAGCATAGATGGTAGGTTACGATAGAGGATAGGATACGATAGAGGAGAGTATAGAGGATAGGAAAGGTTAGACGATAGGATAGGATAGAGGCTAGAATAGGATAGAGGATAGGATTGGACAGCGGATAGGATAGGATAGAGGATAGGATACGATAGAGGATAGGATAGGATACAGGATAGTATAGGATAGAGGATAGGATAGGATGGAGGATAGGATGGAGGATAGGATGGCATAGAGGATATGATAAGATAGATGATAGGATAGGATAGAGGACAGGATATTATATAGTATAGGATAGGATAGAGGATAGGATAGGATAGAGGGTAGCATAGGACAGAGGAATAGGATAGGATAGAGGATAGGATAGCATAAGAGGATAGGATTGGATAGAGGATAGGATAGGATCGAGGATAGGATAGGATAGAGCATAGGATGGGATAGAGGATAGGATAGGATAGATGGTAGGATAGGATAGAGGACAGGATACGATAGAGGATAGAATAGGATAGATGATGGGATAGGATAAACGATAGGATACAATAGAGGATAGGATTGGATAGAGGATAGGATACGATAGAGGATAGGATAGGATGGAGGATAGTATTGGATAGAGGATACGAAAGGACAGTGGATAGGATGTGATAGAAGATAGGACTGGATAGATGGTAGGATACGGTAGAGGATAATATAGGATAGAGGATAGTATAGCATAGAGGATAGGATAGGATGAAGGATAGGATGGGATAGAGGATATGATAAGATAGAAGATAGGATAGGATAGAGGATAGGATAGGATAGAGGATAGGATAGGATAGAGGATCGGATAGGATAAATGATAGGATAGGATAGAGGATAGGATAGGATAGCGGATAGGATAGGATAGAGGATAGGATAGGATAGAGGATAGTATAGGATAGAGGATAGGATTGGATAGAGGGTGGAATAGGATAGAGGATAGGATAGGATGGAGGATAGGATGGAATAGAGGATAGGATAGGATCGAGGATAGGATAGGATAGAGCATAGGATGGGATAGAGGATAGGATAGGATAGAGGATAGGATAGGATGGAGGATAGGATGAGATAGAGGATATGATAAGATAGAAGATAGGATAGGATAGAGGATAGGATAGGATAGAGTATAGGATAGGATAGAAGATAGGATAGGATAGAGGATAGGATAGGATAGAGTATAGGATATGATAGAGGATAGGATAGGATAGAGGATGGGATACGATAGCGGATAGGATGTGATAGAGGATAGGATAGGATAGATGGTAGGATACGATAGAGCATAGGATGGGATAGAGGATAGGATAGAATAGATGGTAAGATAGGATAGAGGATAGGATATGATGGAGGATAGGATGGGATAGAGGATAGGATAAGATTGAGGATAGGATAGGACAGAGGATAGGATAGGATAGAGGATACGGTTGGATAGAGGATAGGATGGGATAGAGGATAGGATACGATAGAGGATGGGATAGGATAGAGGATAGGATAGGATGGAGGATAGGGTTGGATAGAGTATAGGATAGGATAGAGGATAGGATACGATAGAGGATGGGATAGGATAGAGGATAGGATAGGATGGAGGATAGGATTGGATAGAGGATAGGATAGGATAGAGTATAGGATAGGATAGAGGATGGGATAGGATTGAGGATAGGATTGGATAGAGGATAGCATAGGATAGAGGATAGGATAGGATAGAGGATAGGATACGATAGAGGATGGGATAGGATAGAGGATAGGATAGGATGGAGGATAGGGTTGGATAGAGTATAGGATAGGATAGAGGATAGGATACGATAGAGGATGGGATAGGATAGAGGATAGGATAGGATGGAGGATAGGATTGGATAGAGGATAGGATAGGATAGAGTATAGGATAGGATAGAGGATAGCATAGGATAGAGGAATAGGATAGGATAGAGGATAGGATGGGATAGAGGATATGATAAGATAGAAGATAGGGTAGGATAGAGGATAGGATAGGATAGAGTATAGGATAGGTTAGAGGATAGGATAGGATAGAAGATAGGATAGGATAGAGGATAGGATAGGATAGAGTATAGGATAGGATAGAGGGTAGCACAGGATAGAGGAATAGGATAGGATAGAGGATAGGATACGATAGAGGATGGGATAGGATAGAGGATAGGATAGGATAGAGGATAGGATTGGATAGAGGATAGGATAGGATAGAGGATAGGATAGGATAGAGGATAGGATTGGATAGAGGATAGGATAGGATCGAGGATAGGATGGGATAGAGGATATGATAAGATAGAAGATAGGGTAGGATAGAGGATAGGATAGGATAGAGTATAGGATAGGTTAGAGGATAGGATAGGATAGAAGATAGGATAGGATAGAGGATAGGGTAGGATAGAGGATAGGATAGGATAGAAGATAGGATAGGATAGAGGATATGATAGGATAGAGTATAGGATAGGATAGAGGGTAGCACAGGATAGAGGAATAGGATAGGATAGAGGATAGGACACGATAGAGGATGGGATAGGATAGAGGATAGGATAGGATAGAGGATAGGATTGGATAGAGGATAGGATAGGATCGAGGATAGGATAAGATGGAGCATAGGATGGGATAGAGGATAGGATAAGACTGAGGATAGGAGAGGATAGAGGATAGGATCGGATAGAGGATAGGATTAGATGGAGGATAGGATAGGATAAAGGATAGGATCGGATAGAGGATAGGATTGGATAGAGGATAGGATTGGATAGAGGATAGGATAGGATAGAGCTTAGGATGGGATAGAGGATAGGATAGGATAGATGGTAGGATAGGATAGAGGACAGGATACGATAGAGGATAGAATAGGATAGATGATGGGATAGGATAAACGATAGGATACGATAGAGGATAGGATTGGATAGAGGATAGGATACGATAGAGGATAGGATACGATAGAGGATAGGATTGGATAGAGGATAGGATAGGATCGAGGATAGGATAGGATAGAGCATAGGATGGGATAGAGGTTAGGATAGGATAGATGGTAGGATAGGATAGAGGATGGGATACGATAGCGGATAGGATGGGATAGAGGATAGGATAGGATAGATGGTAGGTTACGATAGAGGATAGGATACGATAGTGGAGAGTATAGAGGACAGGAAAGGTTAGACGATAGGATAGGATACAGGCTAGAATAGGATAGAGGATAGGATTGGACAGCGGATAGGATAGGATAGAGGATAGGATAGGATAGAGCATAGGATAGGATAGAGGTTAGGATAGGATAGATGGTAGGATAGGATAGAGGATAGGATTGATAGAGGATAGGATAGGATCGAGGATAGGATAAGATGGAGGAAAGGATGGGATAGAGGATAGGATAAGACTGAGGATAGGAGAGGATAGAGGATAGGATCGGATAGAGGATAGGATTAGATAGAGGATAGGATAGGATAAAGGATAGGATAGGATAGAGGATAGGATTGGATAGAGGATAGGATAGGATCGAGGATAGGATAGGATAGAGGATAGGATAGGATAGAGGATAGGATAGGATGGAGGATAGGATGGGATAGAGGATATGATAAGATAGAAGATAGGGTAGGATAGAGGATAGGATAGGATAGAGTATAGGATAGGTTAGAGGATAGGATAGGATAGAAGATAGGATAGGATAGAGGATAGGATAGGATAGAGTATAGGATAGGATAGAGGATAGGATAGGATAGAGTATAGGATAGGATAGAGGATAGGATAGGATAGAGGGTAGCATAGGACAGAGGAATAGGATAGGATAGAGGATAGGATTAGATAGAGGATAGGATAGGATAGAGGATAGGATAGGATAGAGGATAGGATAGGATAGAGGATAGGATAGGATAGAGGATAGGATTGGATAGAGGATAGGATAGGATAGAGGATAGGATAGGATAGAGGATAGGATTGGATAGAGGATAGGATAGGATCGAGGATAGGATAGGATAGAGCATAGGATGGGATAGAGGATAGGATAGGATAGAGGATAGGATAGGATGGAGGATAGGATGAGATAGAGGATATGATAAGATAGAAGATAGGATAGGATAGAGGATAGGATAGGATAGAGTATAGGATAGGATAGAAGATAGGATAGGATAGAGGATAGGATAGGATAGAGTATAGGATATGATAGAGGATAGGATAGGATAGAGGATGGGATACGATAGCGGATAGGATGTGATAGAGGATAGGATAGGATAGATGGTAGGATACGATAGAGCATAGGATGGGATAGAGGATAGGATAGAATAGATGGTAGGATAGGATAGAGGATAGGATATGATGGAGGATAGGATGGGATAGAGGATAGGATAAGATTGAGGATAGGATAGGACAGAGGATAGGATAGGATAGAGGATACGGTTGGATAGAGGATAGGATGGGATAGAGGATATGATAAGATAGAAGATAGGATAGGAAAGAGGATGGGATAGGATAGAGTATAGGATAGGATAGAGGATGGGATAGGATTGAGGATAGGATTGGATAGAGGATAGCATAGGATAGAGGATAGGATAGGATAGGGGATAGGATACGATAGAGGATGGGATAGGATAGAGGATAGGATAGGATGGAGGATAGGGTTGGATAGAGTATAGGATAGGATAGAGGATAGGATACGATAGAGGATGGGATAGGATAGAGGATAGGATAGGATGGAGGATAGGATTGGATAGAGGATAGGATAGGATAGAGTATAGGATAGGATAGAGGATAGCATAGGATAGAGGAATAGGATAGGATAGAGGATAGGATGGGATAGAGGATATGATAAGATAGAAGATAGGGTAGGATAGAGGATAGGATAGGATAGAGTATAGGATAGGTTAGAGGATAGGATAGGATAGAAGATAGGATAGGATAGAGGATAGGGTAGGATAGAGGATAGGATAGGATAGAAGATCGGATAGGATAGAGGATATGATAGGATAGAGTATAGGATAGGATAGAGGGTAGCACAGGATAGAGGAATAGGATAGGATAGAGGATAGGATACGATAGAGGATGGGATAGGATAGAGGATAGGATAGGATAGAGGATAGGATTGGATAGAGGATAGGATAGGATCGAGGATAGGATAAGATGGAGCATAGGATGGGATAGAGGATAGGATAAGACTGAGGATAGGAGAGGATAGAGGATAGGATCGGATAGAGGATAGGATTAGATGGAGGATAGGATAGGATAAAGGATAGGATCGGATAGAGGATAGGATTGGATAGAGGATAGGATTGGATAGAGGATAGGATAGGATAGAGCTTAGGATGGGATAGAGGATAGGATAGGATAGATGGTAGGATAGGATAGGGGACAGGATACGATAGAGGATAGAATAGGATAGAGGATAGGATAGGATAAAGGATAGGATACAATAGAGGATAGGATTGGATAGAGGACAGGATACGATAGAGGATAGGATAGGATGGAGGATAGTATTGGATAGAGGATAGGATAAGATAGAGGGTAGGAAAGGACAGTGGATAGGATGTGATAGAAGATAGGACAGATGGTAGGATAGATGGTAGGATACGGTAGAGGATAGGTTAGGATAGAGGATAGTATAGGATAGAGGATAGGATAGGATGGAGGATAGGATGGGATAGAGGATATGATAAGATAGAAGATAGGATAGGATAGATGATAGGATAGGATAGAGGATAGGATAGGATAGAGGATAGGATAGGATAGAGGATAGGATAGGATAGAGGATAGGATTGGATAGAGGGTAGAATAGGATAGAGGATAGGATAGGATGGAGGATAGGATGGAATAGAGGATAGGATGGAATAGAGGATAGGATGAGATAGAGGATAGGATAGGGTAGAGGATAGGATATGATAGAGGATAGCATAGGATACAGGATGGGATACGATAGCGGATAGGATGGGATAGAGGATAGGATAGGATAGATGGTAGGTTACGATAGAGGATAGGATACGATAGTGGAGAGTATAGAGGACAGGAAAGGTTAGACGATAGGATAGGATACAGGCTAGAATAGGATAGAGGATAGGATTGGACAGCGGATAGGATAGGATAGAGGATAGGATAGGATAGAGCATAGGATGGGATAGAGGTTAGGATAGGATAGATGGTAGGATAGGATAGAGGATAGGATTGATAGAGGATAGGATAGGATCGAGGATAGGATAAGATGGAGGATAGGATGGGATAGAGGATAGGATAAGACTGAGGATAGGAGAGGATAGAGGATAGGTTCGGATAGAGGATAGGATTAGATAGAGGATAGGATAGGATAAAGGATAGGATAGGATAGAGGATAGGATTGGATAGAGGATAGGATAGGATCGAGGATAGGATAGGATAGAGGATAGGATAGGATAGAGGATAGGATAGGATGGAGGATAGGATGGGATAGAGGATATGATAAGATAGAAGATAGGATAGGATAGAGGATAGGATAGGATAGAGTATAGGATAGGATAGAGGATAGGATAGGATAGAGGTTAGCATAGGACAGAGGAATAGGATAGGATAGAGGATAGGATTAGATAGAGGATAGGATAGGATAGAGGATAGGATAGGATAGAGGATAGGATTGGATAGAGGATAGGATAGGATCGAGGATAGGATAGGATAGAGCATAGGATGGGATAGAGGATAGGATAGGATAGATGTTAGGATAGGATAGAGGACAGGATACGATAGAGGATAGAATAGGATAGAGGATGGGATAGGATAAACGATAGGATAGGATGGAGGATAGTATTGGATAGAGGATAGGAAAGGACAGTGGATAGGATGTGATAGAAGATAGGACTGGATAGATGGTAGGATACGGTAGAGGATAGGACTGGATAGAGGATAGGATACGATAGAGGATAGAATAGGATGGAGGATAGGATTGGATAGAGGATAGGTGAGGATGGAGGATAGGATGGGATAGAGGATAGGATAGGATTGAGGATAGGATGGTATAGAGGATAGGATGAGATACAGGATAGGTTAGGATAGAGGGTATGATAAGATGGAGGATAGGATGGGATAGAGGATAGGATAAGACTGAGGATAGGATAGGATAGAGGATAGGGTAGGATAGAGGAAAGGATTAGATAGAGGATAGGATAGGATAGAGGATAGGATAGGATAGAGGACAGGATTGGATAGAGGATAGGATAGTATCGAGGATAGGATAGGATAGAGCATAGGATGGGATAGAGGATAGGATAGGATAGAGGATAGGATACGATAGAGGATGGGATAGGATAGAGGATAGGATAGGATAGAGGATAGGATTGGATAGAATATAGGATAGGATAGAGGATAGGATAGGATAGAGGATAGGATAGGATAGAGGATAGGATTGGATAGAGGATAGGATAGGATAGAGGATAGGATAGGATAGAGGATAGGATAGGATGGAGGATAGCATAGGATAGAGGAATAGGATAGGATAGAGGATAGGATGGGATAGAGGATATGATAAGATAGAAGATAGGGTAGGATAGAGGATAGGATAGGATAGAGTATAGGATAGGATAGAGGATAGGATACGATAGAGGATGGGATAGGATAGAGGATAGGATAGGATAGAGGATAGGATAGGATAGAGGATAGGATAGGATAGAGTATAGGATAGGATAGAGGATAGCATAGGATAGAGGAATAGGATAGGATAGAGGATAGGATGGGATAGAGGATATGATAAGATAGAAGATAGGGTAGGATAGAGGATAGGATAGGATAGAGTATAGGATAGGATAGAGGATAGGATACGATAGAGGATGGGATAGGATAGAGGATAGGATAGGATAGAGGATAGGATTGGATAGAATATAGGATAGGATAGAGGATAGGATAGGATAGAGGATAGGATAGGATAGAGGATAGGATTGGATAGAGGATAGGATAGGATAGAGGATAGGATAGGATAGAGGATAGGATAGGATGGAGGATAGCATAGGATAGAGGAATAGGATAGGATAGAGGATAGGATGGGATAGAGGATATGATAAGATAGAAGATAGGGTAGGATAGAGGATAGGATAGGATAGAGTATAGGATAGGATAGAGGATAGGATACGATAGAGGATGGGATAGGATAGAGGATAGGATAGGATTGGATAGAGGATAGGATAGGATCGAGGATAGGATAGGATAGAGCATAGGATGGGATAGAGGTTAGGATAGGATAGATGGTAGGATAGGATAGAGGACAGGATAGGATAGATGGTAGGATAGGATAGAGGACAGGATACGATAGAGGATAGAATAGGATAGATGATGGGATAGGATAAACGATAGGGTACGATAGAGGATAGGATTGGATAGAGGATAGGATACGATAGAGGATAGGATACGATAGAGGATAGAATTGGATAGAGGATAGGATGGAATAGAGGATAGGATGAAATAGAGGATAGGATAGTATAGAGGATAGGATATGATAGAGGATAGCATAGGATAGAGGATGGGATACGATAGCGGATAGGATGGGATAGAGGATAGGGTAGGATAGATGGTAGGTTACGATAGAGGATAGGATACGATAGAGGAGAGTATAGAGGATAGGAAAGGTTAGACGATAGGATAGGATAGAGGCTAGAATAGGATAGAGGATAGGATTTGACAGCGGATAGGATAGGATAGAGGATAGGATAGGATAGAGGATAGTATAGGATAGAGGATACGATAGGATGGAGGATAGGATGGGATAGAGGATATGATAAGATAGAAGATAGGATAGGATAGAGGACAGGATAGGATAGAGTATAGGATAGGATAGAGGATAGTATAGGATAGAGGATAGGATAGGATCGAGGAGGCTGTCAAATAGAGGCAAATACCTTTAAAAAAAAAAAATAAAAAAAAAAAAGGATAGGATCGAGGATAGGATAAGATGGAGGACAGGATGGGATAGAGGATAGGATAAGACTGAGGATAGGAGAGGATAGAGGATAGGATCGGATAGAGGATAGGATTAGATAGAGGATAGGATAGGATAAAGGATAGGATCGGATAGAGTAGAGGATTGGATAGAGGATAGGATAGGATCGAGGATAGGATAGGATAGAGCATAGGATGGGATAGAGGATAGGATAGGATAGATGGTAGGATAGGATAGAGGACAGGATACGATAGAGGATAGAATAGGATAGATGATGGGATAGGATAAACGATAGGGTACGATAGAGGATAGGATTGGATAGAGGATAGGATACGATAGAGGATAGGATACGATAGAGGATAGAATTGGATAGAGGATAGGATAAGATAGAGGGTAGGAAAGGACAGTGGATAGGCTGTGATAGAAGATAGGACAGATGGTAGGATAGATGGTAGGATACGGTAGAGGATAGGTTAGGATAGAGGATAGGATAGGATAGATGATCGGATAGGATAAATGATAGGATAGGATAGAGGATAGGATAGGATAGCGGATAGGATAGGATAGAGGATAGGATAGGATAGAGGATAGGATAGGATAGAGGATAGGATAGGATAGAGGATAGGATTGGATAGAGGGTAGAATAGGATAGAGGAAAGGATAGGGTGGAGGATAGGATGGAATAGAGGATAGGATGGAATAGAGGATAGGATGAGATAGAGGATAGGATAGGATAGAGGATAGGATATGATAGAGGATAGCATAGGATAGAGGATGGGATAAGATAGCGGATAGGATGGGATAGAGGATAGGATAGCATAGATGGTAGGTTACGATAGAGGATAGGATACGATAGAGGAGAGTATAGAGGATAGGAAAGGTTAGACGATAGGATAGGATAGAGGCTAGAATAGGATAGAGGATAGGATTGGACAGCGGATAGGATAGGATAGAGGATAGGATACGATAGAGGATAGGATAGGATACAGGATAGTATAGGATAGAGGATAGGATAGGATGGAGGATAGGATGGAGGATAGGATGGCATAGAGGATATGATAAGATAGATGATAGGATAGGATAGAGGACAGGATATTATATAGTATAGGATAGGATAGAGGATAGGATAGGATAGAGGGTAGCATAGGACAGAGGAATAGGATAGGATAGAGGATAGGATAGCATAAGAGGATAGGATTGGATAGAGGATAGGATAGGATCGAGGATAGGATAGGATAGAGCATAGGATGGGATAGAGGATAGGATAGGATAGATGGTAGGATAGGATAGAGGACAGGATACGATAGAGGATAGAATAGGATAGATGATGGGATAGGATAAACGATAGGATACAATAGAGGATAGGATTGGATAGAGGATAGGATACGATAGAGGATAGGATAGGATGGAGGATAGTATTGGATAGAGGATACGAAAGGACAGTGGATAGGATGTGATAGAAGATAGGACTGGATAGATGGTAGGATACGGTAGAGGATAATATAGGATAGAGGATAGTATAGCATAGAGGATAGGATAGGATGAAGGATAGGATGGGATAGAGGATATGATAAGATAGAAGATAGGATAGGATAGAGGATAGGATAGGATAGAGGATAGGATAGGATAGAGGATCGGATAGGATAAATGATAGGATAGGATAGAGGATAGGATAGGATAGCGGATAGGATAGGATAGAGGATAGGATAGGATAGAGGATAGTATAGGATAGAGGATAGGATTGGATAGAGGGTGGAATAGGATAGAGGATAGGATAGGATGGAGGATAGGATGGAATAGAGGATAGGATGAGATAGAGGATAGGATAGGATAGAGGGTAGGATATGATAGAGGGTAGGATATGATAGAGGATAGGACAGGATACAGGATAGGATACAATAGAGGATAGAATAGGATGGAAGATAGGATTGGATAGAGGATCGGATAAGATAGAGGATATGATAGGATAGAGGATAGGATGGGATAGAGGATAGGATAGGATAGATGGTAGGATACGATAGAGGATAGGATAGGATAGAGTATAGGATAGGATAGAGGATAGGATAGGATAGAGGGTAGCATAGGATAGAGGAATAGGATAGGATAGAGGATAGGATACGATAGAGGATGGGATAGGGTAGAGGATAGGATAGGATAGAGGATAGGATTGGATAGAGGATAGGATAGGATAGAAGATAGGGTAGGATGGAGGATAGGATAGGATTGAGGATAGGATAGGATAGATGATAGGATTGAATAGAGGATAGGATAGGATAGAGGGTGGCATAGGACAGAGGAATAGGATAGGATAGAGGATAGGATAGGATAGAGGATAGGATTGGATAGAGGATAGGATAGGATCGAGGATAGGATTGGATAGAGGATAGGATAGGATAGAGTATAGGATAGGATAGAGGATAGGATAGGATAGAAGATAGGATAGGATAGAGGATAGGATAGGATAGAGGATAGGATTGGATAGAGTGTAGAATAGGATAGAGGATAGGATAGGATGGAGGATAGGATGGAATAGAGGATAGGATGGAATAGAGGATAGGATGAGATAGAGGATAGCATAGGATAGAGGATAGGATAGGATAGAGGGTAGGATAAGATGGAGGATAGGATGGGATAGAGGATAGGATAAGACTGAGGATAGGATAGGATCGAGGATAGGATAGGATAGAGGATAGGATAGGATAGAGGACAGGATTGGATAGAGGATAGGATAGTATCGAGGATAGGATAGGATAGAGCATAGGATGGGATAGAGGATAGGATAGGATAGATGGTAGGGTAGGATAGAGGACAGGATACGATAGAGGATAGAATAGGATAGAGGATATGATAGGATAGAGGATAGGAAAGTATAGAGGATAGGTTAGGATTGAGGATAGGACAGGATAGGGGATAGGATACGATAGAGGATAGGATAGGATAGAGGATAGGATAGGATCGAGGATAGGATGGAATAGAGGATAGGATGAGATAGAGGTTAGGATAGGATAGAGGATAGGATAGGATAGAGGATAGGATATGACAGAGGACAGGATAGGATAGAGGATGGGATACGATAGCGGATAGGATAGGATAGAAGATAGGATAGGATAGAGGATAGGATAGGATAGAGGATAGGATAGGATAGAGGATACGATTGGGGATTGGGTAGGATAGAGGATAGGATAGAATAGAGGATAGGATACGATAGATGATAGGATAGGATAGAGAATAGGATAGGATATATGATATTATAGGATAGAGGATAGCATATTATACACTATAGGATAGGATAGTATAAAGGATAGGATAGGATAGAGTATACGATATTATAGTGGATAGGATGGGATAGAGGATAGGATTGGATAGAGGATAGGATAGGATAGAGGATAGGATAGAGGATAGGATAGAGGATAGGATAGAGGATAGGATAGAGGATAGGATAGAGGATAGGATAGAGCTTAGGATAGAGGATAGGATAGGATAGAGGATAGGATATTATAGAGGATAGCATAGGATTGAGGATAGGATAGGATAGAAGATAGGATAGGATAGGATACAGGATAGGGTAGGATAGAGGATAGGATAGGATAGAGGATCGGATAGGATAAATGATAGGATAGGATAGAGGATAGGATAGGATAGAGGATAGGAAAGTATAGAGGATAGGATAGGTTTGAGGATAGGACAGGATAGGGGATAGGATACGATAGAGGATAGGATAGGATAGAGGATAGGATAGGATCGAGGATAGGATGGAATAGAGGATAGGATGAGATAGAGGATAGGATAGGATAGAGGATAGGATAGGATAGAGGATAGGATATGATAGAGGACAGGATAGGATAAGGATGGGATACGATAGCGGATAGGATAGGATAGAGGATAGGATAGGATCGAGGATAGGATGGTATAGAGGATAGGATGAGATACAGGGTAGGATAGGATAGAGGGTAGGATAAGATGGAGGATAGGATGGGATAGAGGATAGGATAAGACTGAGGATGGGATAGGATAGAGGATAGGATAGGACAGAGGATAGGATTAGATCGAGGATATAATAGGATAGAGGATAGGATAGGATAGAGGACAGGATTGGATAGAGGATAGGATAGTATCGAGGATAGGATAGGATAGAGCATAGGATGGGATAGAGGATAGGATAGGATAGATGGTAGGGTAGGATAGAGGACAGGATACGATAGAGGATAGAATAGGATAGAGGATAGGATAGGATAAACGATAGGATATGATAGAGGATAGGATTGGATAGAGGATAGGATACGATAGAGGATAGGATAGGATGGAGGATAGTATTGGATAGAGGATAGGAAAGGACAGTGGATACGATGTGATAGAGGATAGCATAGGACAGAGGATGGGATACGATAGCGGATAGGATGGGATAGAGGATAGGATAGGATGGAGGATAGGATGAGATAGAGGATATGATAAGATAGAAGATAGGATAGGATAGAGGATAGGATAGGATAGAGTATAGGATAGGATAGAGGATAGCATAGGATAGAGGAATAGGATAGGATCGAGGATAGGATAGGATAGAGCATAGGATGGGATAGAGGATAGGATAGGATAGAGGATAGGATAGGATGGAGGATAGGACGAGATAGAGGATATGATATTATAGAAGATAGGATAGGATAGAGGATAGGATAGGATAGAGTATAGAATAGGATAGAGGATAGGATTGGATAGAGGATAGGATTGGATAGAGGATAGGATAGGATAGAGCTTAGGATGGGATAGAGGATAGGATAGGATAGATGGTAGGATAGGATAGAGGACAGGATACGATAGAGGATAGAATAGGATAGATGATGGGGTAGGATAAACGATAGGATACGATAGAGGATAGGATTGGATAGAGGATAGGATACGATAGAGGATAGGATACGATAGAGGATAGGATTGGATAGAGGATAGGATAGGATCGAGGATAGGATAGGATAGAGCATAGGATGGGATAGAGGTTAGGATAGGATAGATGGTAGGATAGGATAGAGGACAGGATACGATAGAGGCTAGAATAGGATAGAGGATAGGATAGGATAAAGGATAGGATACAATAGAGGATAGGATTGGATAGAGGACAGGATACGATAGAGGATAGGATAGGATGGAGGATAGTATTGGATAGAGGATAGGATAAGATAGAGGGTAGGAAAGGACAGTGGATAGGATGTGATAGAAGATAGGACAGATGGTAGGATAGATGGTAGGATACGGTAGAGGATAGGTTAGGATAGAGGATAGTATAGGATAGAGGATAGGATAGGATGGAGGATAGGATGGGATAGAGGATATGATAAGATAGAAGATAGGATAGGATAGATGATAGGATAGGATAGAGGATAGGATAGGATAGAGGATAGGATAGGATAGAGGATAGGATAGGATAGAGGATAGGATTGGATAGAGGGTAGAATAGGATAGAGGATAGGATAGGATGGAGGATAGGATGGAATAGAGGATAGGATGGAATAGAGGATAGGATGAGATAGAGGATAGGATAGGGTAGAGGATAGGATATGATAGAGGATAGCATAGGATACAGGATGGGATACGATAGCGGATAGGATGGGATAGAGGATAGGATAGGATAGATGGTAGGTTACGATAGAGGATAGGATACGATAGTGGAGAGTATAGAGGACAGGAAAGGTTAGACGATAGGATAGGATACAGGCTAGAATAGGATAGAGGATAGGATTGGACAGCGGATAGGATAGGATAGAGGATAGGATAGGATAGAGCATAGGATGGGATAGAGGTTAGGATAGGATAGATGGTAGGATAGGATAGAGGATAGGATTGATAGAGGATAGGATAGGATCGAGGATAGGATAAGATGGAGGATAGGATGGGATAGAGGATAGGATAAGACTGAGGATAGGAGAGGATAGAGGATAGGTTCGGATAGAGGATAGGATTAGATAGAGGATAGGATAGGATAAAGGATAGGATAGGATAGAGGATAGGATTGGATAGAGGATAGGATAGGATCGAGGATAGGATAGGATAGAGGATAGGATAGGATAGAGGATAGGATAGGAAGGAGGATAGGATGGGATAGAGGATATGATAAGATAGAAGATAGGATAGGATAGAGGATAGGATAGGATAGAGTATAGGATAGGATAGAGGATAGGATAGGATAGAGGTTAGCATAGGACAGAGGAATAGGATAGGATAGAGGATAGGATTAGATAGAGGATAGGATAGGATAGAGGATAGGATAGGATAGAGGATAGGATTGGATAGAGGATAGGATAGGATCGAGGATAGGATAGGATAGAGCATAGGATGGGATAGAGGATAGGATAGGATAGATGTTAGGATAGGATAGAGGACAGGATACGATAGAGGATAGAATAGGATAGAGGATGGGATAGGATAAACGATAGGATAGGATGGAGGATAGTATTGGATAGAGGATAGGAAAGGACAGTGGATAGGATGTGATAGAAGATAGGACTGGATAGATGGTAGGATACGGTAGAGGATAGGACTGGATAGAGGATAGGATACGATAGAGGATAGAATAGGATGGAGGATAGGATAGGATTGAGGATAGGATGGTATAGAGGATAGGATGAGATACAGGATAGGTTAGGATAGAGGGTATGATAAGATGGAGGATAGGATGGGATAGAGGATAGGATAAGACTGAGGATAGGATAGGATAGAGGATAGGGTAGGATAGAGGAAAGGATTAGATAGAGGATAGGATAGGATAGAGGATAGGATAGGATAGAGGACAGGATTGGATAGAGGATAGGATAGTATCGAGGATAGGATAGGATAGAGCATAGGATGGGATAGAGGATAGGATAGGATAGATGGTAGGGTAGGATAGAGGACAGGATACGATAGAGGATAGGATTGGATAGAGGATAGGATATCATAGAAGATAGGTTTCGATAGAGGGTAGAATAGAATAGAGGATAGGATTGGATAGAGGATAGGTGAGGATAGAGGATAGGATAGGATGGAGGATACGATGGGATAGAGGATATGATAAGATAGAAGATAGGATACGATAGAGGATAGGATAGGATAGAGGATAGGATAGGATAGAGGATCCGATATGATAAATGATAGGATAGGATAGAGGATGGGATAGGATAGATGATAGGAAAGTATAGAGGATAGGATAGGATTGAGGATAGGACAGGATAGGGGATAGGATACGATAGAGGATAGGATAGGATAGAGGATAGGGTAGGATCGAGGATAGGATGGAATAGAGGATAGGATGAGATAGAGGATAGGATAGGATAGAGGATAGGATAGGATAGGGGATAGGATATGATAGAGGACAGGATAGGATAGAGGATGGGATACGATAGCGGATAGGATAGGATAGAAGATAGGATAGGATAGAGGATAGGATAAGATGGAGGATACGATTGGGGATTGGGTAGGATAGAATAGAGGATAAGATACGATAGATGATAGGATAGAGAATAGGATAGGATATATGATATTATAGGATAGAGGATAGCATATTATACACTATAGGATAGGATAGTATAAAGGATAGGATAGGATAGAGGATGGGATAGGGGATAGAATAGGATAGATGATATTATAGGATAGAAGATAGAATATGATAGAGTATTCGATATTATAGAGGATAGGGTAGGATAGAGTATGGGATAGGATAGAGGATAGGATAGGTAATTGGATAGGATAGAGGATTTGATAGAATAGAGAATAGGATAGGATACATGTTATTATAGGATAGAGGATAGGATATGATAGAGTATACGATATTATAGTGGACAGGATGGGATAGAGGATAGGATATGATTGAGGAAAGGATAGGATTGAGGATAGGATTGGATAGAGGATAGGATAGGATAGAGGATAGGATAGGATAGAGTATAGGATAGGATAGAGGATAGCATAGGATAGAGGAATAGGATAGGATAGAGGATAGGATGGGATAGAGGATATGATAAGATAGAAGATAGGGTAGGATAGAGGATAGGATAGGATAGAGGATAGGATACGATAGAGGATGGGATAGGATAGAGGATAGGATAGGATAGAGGATAGGATTGGATAGAATATAGGATAGGATAGAGGATAGGATAGGATAGAGGATAGGATAGGATAGAGGATAGGATTGGATAGAGGATAGGATAGGATAGAGGATAGGATAGGATAGAGGATAGGATAGGATGGAGGATAGCATAGGATAGAGGAATAGGATAGGATAGAGGATAGGATGGGATAGAGGATATGATAAGATAGAAGATAGGGTAGGATAGAGGATAGGATAGGATAGAGTATAGGATAGGATAGAGGATAGGATACGATAGAGGATGGGATAGGATAGAGGATAGGATAGGATAGAGGATAGGATAGGATAGAGGATAGGATAGGATAGAGTATAGGATAGGATAGAGGATAGCATAGGATAGAGGAATAGGATAGGATAGAGGATAGGATGGGATAGAGGATATGATAAGATAGAAGATAGGGTAGGATAGAGGATAGGATAGGATAGAGTATAGGATAGGATAGAGGATAGGATACGATAGAGGATGGGATAGGATAGAGGATAGGATAGGATAGAGGATAGGATTGGATAGAATATAGGATAGGATAGAGGATAGGATAGGATAGAGGATAGGATAGGATAGAGGATAGGATTGGATAGAGGATAGGATAGGATAGAGGATAGGATAGGATAGAGGATAGGATAGGATGGAGGATAGCATAGGATAGAGGAATAGGATAGGATAGAGGATAGGATGGGATAGAGGATATGATAAGATAGAAGATAGGGTAGGATAGAGGATAGGATAGGATAGAGTATAGGATAGGATAGAGGATAGGATACGATAGAGGATGGGATAGGATAGAGGATAGGATAGGATAGAGGATAGGATTGGATAGAGGATAGGATAGGATCGAGGATAGGATAGGATAGAGCATAGGATGGGATAGAGGTTAGGATAGGATAGATGGTAGGATAGGATAGAGGACAGGATAGGATAGATGGTAGGATAGGATAGAGGACAGGATACGATAGAGGATAGAATAGGATAGATGATGGGATAGGATAAACGATAGGGTACGATAGAGGATAGGATTGGATAGAGGATAGGATACGATAGAGGATAGGATACGATAGAGGATAGAATTGGATAGAGGATAGGATGGAATAGAGGATAGGATGAAATAGAGGATAGGATAGTATAGAGGATAGGATATGATAGAGGATAGCATAGGATAGAGGATGGGATACGATAGCGGATAGGATGGGATAGAGGATAGGGTAGGATAGATGGTAGGTTACGATAGAGGATAGGATACGATAGAGGAGAGTATAGAGGATAGGAAAGGTTAGACGATAGGATAGGATAGAGGCTAGAATAGGATAGAGGATAGGATTTGACAGCGGATAGGATAGGATAGAGGATAGGATAGGATAGAGGATAGTATAGGATAGAGGATACGATAGGATGGAGGATAGGATGGGATAGAGGATATGATAAGATAGAAGATAGGATAGGATAGAGGACAGGATAGGATAGAGTATAGGATAGGATAGAGGATAGTATAGGATAGAGGATAGGATAGGATCGAGGAGGCTGTCAAATAGAGGCAAATACCTTTAAAAAAAAAAAAATAAAAAAAAAAAAGGATAGGATCGAGGATAGGATAAGATGGAGGACAGGATGGGATAGAGGATAGGATAAGACTGAGGATAGGAGAGGATAGAGGATAGGATCGGATAGAGGATAGGATTAGATAGAGGATAGGATAGGATAAAGGATAGGATCGGATAGAGTAGAGGATTGGATAGAGGATAGGATAGGATCGAGGATAGGATAGGATAGAGCATAGGATGGGATAGAGGATAGGATAGGATAGATGGTAGGATAGGATAGAGGACAGGATACGATAGAGGATAGAATAGGATAGATGATGGGATAGGATAAACGATAGGGTACGATAGAGGATAGGATTGGATAGAGGATAGGATACGATAGAGGATAGGATACGATAGAGGATAGGATACGATAGAGGAGAGTATAGAGGATAGGAAAGGTTAGACGATAGGATAGGATAGAGGCTAGAATAGGATAGAGGATAGGATTGGACAGCGGATAGGATAGGATAGAGGATAGGATACGATAGAGGATAGGATAGGATACAGGATAGTATAGGATAGAGGATAGGATAGGATGGAGGATAGGATGGAGGATAGGATGGCATAGAGGATATGATAAGATAGATGATAGGATAGGATAGAGGACAGGATATTATATAGTATAGGATAGGATAGAGGATAGGATAGGATAGAGGGTAGCATAGGACAGAGGAATAGGATAGGATAGAGGATAGGATAGCATAAGAGGATAGGATTGGATAGAGGATAGGATAGGATCGAGGATAGGATAGGATAGAGCATAGGATGGGATAGAGGATAGGATAGGATAGATGGTAGGATAGGATAGAGGACAGGATACGATAGAGGATAGAATAGGATAGATGATGGGATAGGATAAACGATAGGATACAATAGAGGATAGGATTGGATAGAGGATAGGATACGATAGAGGATAGGATAGGATGGAGGATAGTATTGGATAGAGGATACGAAAGGACAGTGGATAGGATGTGATAGAAGATAGGACTGGATAGATGGTAGGATACGGTAGAGGATAATATAGGATAGAGGATAGTATAGCATAGAGGATAGGATAGGATGAAGGATAGGATGGGATAGAGGATATGATAAGATAGAAGATAGGATAGGATAGAGGATAGGATAGGATAGAGGATAGGATAGGATAGAGGATCGGATAGGATAAATGATAGGATAGGATAGAGGATAGGATAGGATAGCGGATAGGATAGGATAGAGGATAGGATAGGATAGAGGATAGTATAGGATAGAGGATAGGATTGGATAGAGGGTGGAATAGGATAGAGGATAGGATAGGATGGAGGATAGGATGGAATAGAGGATAGGATGAGATAGAGGATAGGATAGGATAGAGGGTAGGATATGATAGAGGGTAGGATATGATAGAGGATAGGACAGGATACAGGATAGGATACAATAGAGGATAGAATAGGATGGAAGATAGGATTGGATAGAGGATCGGATAAGATAGAGGATATGATAGGATAGAGGATAGGATGGGATAGAGGATAGGATAGGATAGATGGTAGGATACGATAGAGGATAGGATAGGATAGAGTATAGGATAGGATAGAGGATAGGATAGGATAGAGGGTAGCATAGGATAGAGGAATAGGATAGGATAGAGGATAGGATACGATAGAGGATGGGATAGGGTAGAGGATAGGATAGGATAGAGGATAGGATTGGATAGAGGATAGGATAGGATAGAAGATAGGGTAGGATGGAGGATAGGATAGGATTGAGGATAGGATAGGATAGATGATAGGATTGAATAGAGGATAGGATAGGATAGAGGGTGGCATAGGACAGAGGAATAGGATAGGATAGAGGATAGGATAGGATAGAGGATAGGATTGGATAGAGGATAGGATAGGATCGAGGATAGGATTGGATAGAGGATAGGATAGGATAGAGTATAGGATAGGATAGAGGATAGGATAGGATAGAAGATAGGATAGGATAGAGGATAGGATAGGATAGAGGATAGGATTGGATAGAGTGTAGAATAGGATAGAGGATAGGATAGGATGGAGGATAGGATGGAATAGAGGATAGGATGGAATAGAGGATAGGATGAGATAGAGGATAGCATAGGATAGAGGATAGGATAGGATAGAGGGTAGGATAAGATGGAGGATAGGATGGGATAGAGGATAGGATAAGACTGAGGATAGGATAGGATCGAGGATAGGATAGGATAGAGGATAGGATAGGATAGAGGACAGGATTGGATAGAGGATAGGATAGTATCGAGGATAGGATAGGATAGAGCATAGGATGGGATAGAGGATAGGATAGGATAGATGGTAGGGTAGGATAGAGGACAGGATACGATAGAGGATAGAATAGGATAGAGGATATGATAGGATAGAGGATAGGAAAGTATAGAGGATAGGTTAGGATTGAGGATAGGACAGGATAGGGGATAGGATACGATAGAGGATAGGATAGGATAGAGGATAGGATAGGATCGAGGATAGGATGGAATAGAGGATAGGATGAGATAGAGGTTAGGATAGGATAGAGGATAGGATAGGATAGAGGATAGGATATGACAGAGGACAGGATAGGATAGAGGATGGGATACGATAGCGGATAGGATAAGATAGAAGATAGGATAGGATAGAGGATAGGATAGGATAGAGGATAGGATAGGATAGAGGATACGATTGGGGATTGGGTAGGATAGAGGATAGGATAGAATAGAGGATAGGATACGATAGATGATAGGATAGGATAGAGAATAGGATAGGATATATGATATTATAGGATAGAGGATAGCATATTATACACTATAGGATAGGATAGTATAAAGGATAGGATAGGATAGAGTATACGATATTATAGTGGATAGGATGGGATAGAGGATAGGATTGGATAGAGGATAGGATAGGATAGAGGATAGGATAGAGGATAGGATAGAGGATAGGATAGAGGATAGGATAGAGGATAGGATAGAGGATAGGATAGAGCTTAGGATAGAGGATAGGATAGGATAGAGGATAGGATATTATAGAGGATAGCATAGGATTGAGGATATT
Source organism: Halictus rubicundus (assembly GCF_050948215.1). Taxonomy (NCBI): domain Eukaryota; kingdom Metazoa; phylum Arthropoda; class Insecta; order Hymenoptera; family Halictidae; genus Halictus; species Halictus rubicundus. The sequence continues at coordinate 270,399 of NW_027488828.1, read as the reverse complement.
ATAGGATAGAAGATAGGATAGGATAGGATATAGGATAGGGTAGGATAGAGGATAGGATAGGATAGAGGATCGGATAGGATAAATGATAGGATAGGATAGAGGATAGGATAGGATAGAGGATAGGAAAGTATAGAGGATAGGATAGGTTTGAGGATAGGACAGGATAGGGGATAGGATACGATAGAGGATAGGATAGGATAGAGGATAGGATAGGATCGAGGATAGGATGGAATAGAGGATAGGATGAGATAGAGGATAGGATAGGATAGAGGATAGGATAGGATAGAGGATAGGATATGATAGAGGACAGGATAGGATAAGGATGGGATACGATAGCGGATAGGATAGGATAGAGGATAGGATAGGATCGAGGATAGGATGGTATAGAGGATAGGATGAGATACAGGGTAGGATAGGATAGAGGGTAGGATAAGATGGAGGATAGGATGGGATAGAGGATAGGATAAGACTGAGGATGGGATAGGATAGAGGATAGGATAGGACAGAGGATAGGATTAGATCGAGGATAGGATAGGATAGAGGATAGGATAGGATAGAGGACAGGATTGGATAGAGGATAGGATAGTATCGAGGATAGGATAGGATAGAGCATAGGATGGGATAGAGGATAGGATAGGATAGATGGTAGGGTAGGATAGAGGACAGGATACGATAGAGGATAGAATAGGATAGAGGATAGGATAGGATAAACGATAGGATATGATAGAGGATAGGATTGGATAGAGGATAGGATACGATAGAGGATAGGATAGGATGGAGGATAGTATTGGATAGAGGATAGGAAAGGACAGTGGATACGATGTGATAGAGGATAGCATAGGACAGAGGATGGGATACGATAGCGGATAGGATGGGATAGAGGATAGGATAGGATGGAGGATAGGATGAGATAGAGGATATGATAAGATAGAAGATAGGATAGGATAGAGGATAGGATAGGATAGAGTATAGGATAGGATAGAGGATAGCATAGGATAGAGGAATAGGATAGGATCGAGGATAGGATAGGATAGAGCATAGGATGGGATAGAGGATAGGATAGGATAGAGGATAGGATAGGATGGAGGATAGGACGAGATAGAGGATATGATATTATAGAAGATAGGATAGGATAGAGGATAGGATAGGATAGAGTATAGAATAGGATAGAGGATAGCATAGGATAGAGGAATAGGATAGGATAGAGGATAGGATGGGATAGAGGATATGATAAGATAGAAGATAGGGTAGGATAGAGGATAGGATAGGATAGAGTATAGGATAGGATAGAGGATAGGATAGGATAGAAGATAGGATAGGATAGAGGATAGGATAGGATAGAGTATAGGATAGGATAGAGGGTAGCACAGGATAGAGGAATAGGATAGGATAGAGGATAGGATAGGATAGAAGATAGGGTAGGATGGAGGATAGGATAGGATTGAGGATAGGATAGGATAGATGATAGGATTGAATAGAGGATAGGATAGGATAGAGGGTGGCATAGGACAGAGGAATAGGATAGGATAGAGGATAGGATAGGATAGAGGATAGGATTGGATAGAGGATAGGATAGGATCGAGGATAGGATTGGATAGAGGATAGGACAGGATAGAGTATAGGATAGGATAGAGGATAGGATAGGATAGAAGATAGGATAGGATAGAGGATAGGATAGGATAGAGGATAGGATTGGATAGAGTGTAGAATAGGATAGAGGATAGGATAGGATGGAGGATAGGATGGAATAGAGGATAGGATGGAATAGAGGATAGGATGAGATAGAGGATAGCATAGGATAGAGGATAGGATAGGATAGAGGGTAGGATAAGATGGAGGATAGGATGGGATAGAGGATAGGATAAGACTGAGGATAGGATAGGATCGAGGATAGGATAGGATAGAGGATAGGATAGGATAGAGGACAGGATTGGATAGAGGATAGGATAGTATCGAGGATAGGATAGGATAGAGCATAGGATGGGATAGAGGATAGGATAGGATAGAGGATAGGATAGAGGATAGGATAGAGGATAGGATAGAGGATAGGATAGAGGATAGGATAGAGGATAGGATAGAGCTTAGGATAGAGGATAGGATAGGATAGAGGATAGGATATTATAGAGGATAGCATAGGATTGAGGATAGGATAGGATAGAAGATAGGATAGGATAGGATACAGGATAGGGTAGGATAGAGGATAGGATAGGATAGAGGATCGGATAGGATAAATGATAGGATAGGATAGAGGATAGGATAGGATAGAGGATAGGAAAGTATAGAGGATAGGATAGGTTTGAGGATAGGACAGGATAGGGGATAGGATACGATAGAGGATAGGATAGGATAGAGGATAGGATAGGATCGAGGATAGGATGGAATAGAGGATAGGATGAGATAGAGGATAGGATAGGATAGAGGATAGGATAGGATAGAGGATAGGATATGATAGAGGACAGGATAGGATAAGGATGGGATACGATAGCGGATAGGATAGGATAGAGGATAGGATAGGATCGAGGATAGGATGGTATAGAGGATAGGATGAGATACAGGGTAGGATAGGATAGAGGGTAGGATAAGATGGAGGATAGGATGGGATAGAGGATAGGATAAGACTGAGGATGGGATAGGATAGAGGATAGGATAGGACAGAGGATAGGATTAGATCGAGGATAGGATAGGATAGAGGATAGGATAGGATAGAGGACAGGATTGGATAGAGGATAGGATAGTATCGAGGATAGGATAGGATAGAGCATAGGATGGGATAGAGGATAGGATAGGATAGATGGTAGGGTAGGATAGAGGACAGGATACGATAGAGGATAGAATAGGATAGAGGATAGGATAGGATAAACGATAGGATATGATAGAGGATAGGATTGGATAGAGGATAGGATACGATAGAGGATAGGATAGGATGGAGGATAGTATTGGATAGAGGATAGGAAAGGACAGTGGATACGATGTGATAGAGGATAGCATAGGATAGAGGATGGGATACGATAGCGGATAGGATGGGATAGAGGATAGGATAGGATGCAGGATAGGATGAGATAGAGGATATGATAAGATAGAAGATAGGATAGGATAGAGGATAGGATAGGATAGAGTATAGGATAGGATAGAGGATAGCATAGGATAGAGGAATAGGATAGGATCGAGGATAGGATAGGATAGAGCATAGGATGGGATAGAGGATAGGATAGGATAGAGGATAGGATAGGATGGAGGATAGGACGAGATAGAGGATATGATATTATAGAAGATAGGATAGGATAGAGGATAGGATAGGATAGAGTATAGAATAGGATAGAGGATAGCATAGGATAGAGGATAGGATAGGATAGAGGACAGGATTGGATAGAGGATAGGATAGTATCGAGGATACGATAGGATAGAGCATAGGATGGGATAGAGGATAGGATAGGATAGATGGTAGGGTAGGATAGAGGACAGGATACGATAGAGGATAGAATAGGATAGAGGATATGATAGGATAGAGGATAGGAAAGTATAGAGGATAGGTTAGGATTGAGGATAGGACAGGATAGGGGATAGGATACGATAGAGGATAGGATAGGATAGAGGATAGGATAGGATCGAGGATAGGATGGAATAGAGGATAGGATGAGATAGAGGTTAGGATAGGATAGAGGATAGGATAGGATAGAGGATAGGATATGACAGAGGACAGGATAGGATAGAGGATGGGATACGATAGCGGATAGGATAGGATAGAAGATAGGATAGGATAGAGGATAGGATAGGATAGAGGATAGGATAGGATAGAGGATACGATTGGGGATTGGGTAGGATAGAGGATAGGATAGAATAGAGGATAGGATACGATAGATGATAGGATAGGATAGAGAATAGGATAGGATATATGATATTATAGGATAGAGGATAGCATATTATACACTATAGGATAGGATAGTATAAAGGATAGGATAGGATAGAGTATACGATATTATAGTGGATAGGATGGGATAGAGGATAGGATTGGATAGAGGATAGGATAGGATAGAGGATAGGATAGAGGATAGGATAGAGGATAGGATAGAGGATAGGATAGAGGATAGGATAGAGGATAGGATAGAGCTTAGGATAGAGGATAGGATAGGATAGAGGATAGGATATTATAGAGGATAGCATAGGATTGAGGATAGGATAGGATAGAAGATAGGATAGGATAGGATAGAGGATAGGATATTATAGAGGATAGCATAGGATTGAGGATAGGATAGGATAGAAGATAGGATAGGATAGGATACAGGATAGGATAGGATAGAGGATAGGATATGATAGAGGACAGGATAGGATAAGGATGGGATACGATAGCGGATAGGATAGGATAGAGGATAGGATTAGATCGAGGATAGGATAGGATAGAGGACAGGATTGGATAGAGGATAGGATAGTATCGAGGATAGGATAGGATAGAGCATAGGATGGGATAGAGGATAGGATAGGATAGATGGTAGGGTAGGATAGAGGACAGGATACGATAGAGGATAGAATAGGATAGAGGATAGGATAGGATAAACGATAGGATATGATAGAGGATAGGATTGGATAGAGGATAGGATACGATAGAGGATAGGATAGGATGGAGGATAGTATTGGATAGAGGATAGGAAAGGACAGTGGATACGATGTGATAGAGGATAGCATAGGATAGAGGATGGGATACGATAGCGGATAGGATGGGATAGAGGATAGGATAGGATGGAGGATAGGATGAGATAGAGGATATGATAAGATAGAAGATAGGATAGGATAGAGGATAGGATAGGATAGAGTATAGGATAGGATAGAGGATAGCATAGGATAGAGGAATAGGATAGGATCGAGGATAGGATAGGATAGAGCATAGGATGGGATAGAGGATAGGATAGGATAGAGGATAGGATGGAGGATAGGACGAGATAGAGGATATGATATTATAGAAGATAGGATAGGATAGAGGATAGGATAGGATAGAGTATAGAATAGGATAGAGGATAGCATAGGATAGAGGAATAGGATAGGATAGAGGATAGGATGGGATAGAGGATATGATAAGATAGAAGATAGGGTAGGATAGAGGATAGGATAGGATAGAGTATAGGATAGGATAGAGGATAGGATAGGATAGAAGATAGGATAGGATAGAGGATAGGATAGGATAGAGTATAGGATAGGATAGAGGGTAGCACAGGATAGAGGAATAGGATAGGATAGAGGATAGGATAGGATAGAAGATAGGGTAGGATGGAGGATAGGATAGGATTGAGGATAGGATAGGATAGATGATAGGATTGAATAGAGGATAGGATAGGATAGAGGGTGGCATAGGACAGAGGAATAGGATAGGATAGAGGATAGGATAGGATAGAGGATAGGATTGGATAGAGGATAGGATAGGATCGAGGATAGGATTGGATAGAGGATAGGATAGGATAGAGTATAGGATAGGATAGAGGATAGGATAGGATAGAAGATAGGATAGGATAGAGGATAGGATAGGATAGAGGATAGGATTGGATAGAGTGTAGAATAGGATAGAGGATAGGATAGGATGGAGGATAGGATGGAATAGAGGATAGGATGGAATAGAGGATAGGATGAGATAGAGGATAGCATAGGATAGAGGATAGGATAGGATAGAGGGTAGGATAAGATGGAGGATAGGATGGGATAGAGGATAGGATAAGACTGAGGATAGGATAGGATCGAGGATAGGATAGGATAGAGGATAGGATAGGATAGAGGACAGGATTGGATAGAGGATAGGATAGTATCGAGGATAGGATAGGATAGAGCATAGGATGGGATAGAGGATAGGATAGGATAGATGGTAGGGTAGGATAGAGGACAGGATACGATAGAGGATAGAATAGGATAGAGGATATGATAGGATAGAGGATAGGAAAGTATAGAGGATAGGTTAGGATTGAGGATAGGACAGGATAGGGGATAGGATACGATAGAGGATAGGATAGGATAGAGGATAGGATAGGATCGAGGATAGGATGGAATAGAGGATAGGATGAGATAGAGGTTAGGATAGGATAGAGGATAGGATAGGATAGAGGATAGGATATGACAGAGGACAGGATAGGATAGAGGATGGGATACGATAGCGGATAGGATAGGATAGAAGATAGGATAGGATAGAGGATAGGATAGGATAGAGGATAGGATAGGATAGAGGATACGATTGGGGATTGGGTAGGATAGAGGATAGGATAGAATAGAGGATAGGATACGATAGATGATAGGATAGGATAGAGAATAGGATAGGATATATGATATTATAGGATAGAGGATAGCATATTATACACTATAGGATAGGATAGTATAAAGGATAGGATAGGATAGAGTATACGATATTATAGTGGATAGGATGGGATAGAGGATAGGATTGGATAGAGGATAGGATAGGATAGAGGATAGGATAGAGGATAGGATAGAGGATAGGATAGAGGATAGGATAGAGGATAGGATAGAGGATAGGATAGAGCTTAGGATAGAGGATAGGATAGGATAGAGGATAGGATATTATAGAGGATAGCATAGGATTGAGGATAGGATAGGATAGAAGATAGGATAGGATAGGATACAGGATAGGGTAGGATAGAGGATAGGATAGGATAGAGGATCGGATAGGATAAATGATAGGATAGGATAGAGGATAGGATAGGATAGAGGATAGGAAAGTATAGAGGATAGGATAGGTTTGAGGATAGGACAGGATAGGGGATAGGATACGATAGAGGATAGGATAGGATAGAGGATAGGATAGGATCGAGGATAGGATGGAATAGAGGATAGGATGAGATAGAGGATAGGATAGGATAGAGGATAGGATAGGATAGATGATAGGATATGATAGAGGACAGGATAGGATAAGGATGGGATACGATAGCGGATAGGATAGGATAGAGGATAGGATAGGATCGAGGATAGGATGGTATAGAGGATAGGATGAGATACAGGGTAGGATAGGATAGAGGGTAGGATAAGATGGAGGATAGGATGGGATAGAGGATAGGATAAGACTGAGGATGGGATAGGATAGAGGATAGGATAGGACAGAGGATAGGATTAGATCGAGGATAGGATAGGATAGAGGATAGGATAGGATAGAGGACAGGATTGGATAGAGGATAGGATAGTATCGAGGATAGGATAGGATAGAGCATAGGATGGGATAGAGGATAGGATAGGATAGATGGTAGGGTAGGATAGAGGACAGGATACGATAGAGGATAGAATAGGATAGAGGATAGGATAGGATAAACGATAGGATATGATAGAGGATAGGATTGGATAGAGGATAGGATACGATAGAGGATAGGATAGGATGGAGGATAGTATTGGATAGAGGATAGGAAAGGACAGTGGATACGATGTGATAGAGGATAGCATAGGATAGAGGATGGGATACGATAGCGGATAGGATGGGATAGAGGATAGGATAGGATGGAGGATAGGATGAGATAGAGGATATGATAAGATAGAAGATAGGATAGGATAGAGGATAGGATAGGATGGAGTATAGGATAGGATAGAGGATAGCATAGGATAGAGGAATAGGATAGGATCGAGGATAGGATAGGATAGAGCATAGGATGGGATAGAGGATAGGATAGGATAGAGGATAGGATAGGATGGAGGATAGGACGAGATAGAGGATATGATATTATAGAAGATAGGATAGGATAGAGGATAGGATAGGATAGAGTATAGAATAGGATAGAGGATAGCATAGGATAGAGGAATAGGATAGGATAGAGGATAGGATGGGATAGAGGATATGATAAGATAGAAGATAGGGTAGGATAGAGGATAGGATAGGATAGAGTATAGGATAGGATAGAGGATAGGATAGGATAGAAGATAGGATAGGATAGAGGATAGGATAGGATAGAGTATAGGATAGGATAGAGGGTAGCACAGGATAGAGGAATAGGATAGGATAGAGGATAGGATAGGATAGAAGATAGGGTAGGATGGAGGATAGGATAGGATTGAGGATAGGATAGGATAGATGATAGGATTGAATAGAGGATAGGATAGGATAGAGGGTGGCATAGGACAGAGGAATAGGATAGGATAGAGGATAGGATAGGATAGAGGATAGGATTGGATAGAGGATAGGATAGGATCGAGGATAGGATTGGATAGAGGATAGGATAGGATAGAGTATAGGATAGGATAGAGGATAGGATAGGATAGAAGATAGGATAGGATAGAGGATAGGATAGGATAGAGGATAGGATTGGATAGAGTGTAGAATAGGATAGAGGATAGGATAGGATGGAGGATAGGATGGAATAGAGGATAGGATGGAATAGAGGATAGGATGAGATAGAGGATAGCATAGGATAGAGGATAGGATAGGATAGAGGGTAGGATAAGATGGAGGATAGGATGGGACAGAGGATAGGATAAGACTGAGGATAGGATAGGATCGAGGATACGATAGGATAGAGGATAGGATAGGATAGAGGACAGGATTGGATAGAGGATAGGATAGTATCGAGGATAGGATAGGATAGAGCATAGGATGGGATAGAGGATAGGATAGGATAGATGGTAGGGTAGGATAGAGGATAGGAAAGTATAGAGGATAGGTTAGGATTGAGGATAGGACAGGATAGGGGATAGGATACGATAGAGGATAGGATAGGATAGAGGATAGGATAGGATCGAGGATAGGATGGAATAGAGGATAGGATGAGATAGAGGTTAGGATAGGATAGAGGATAGGATAGGATAGAGGATAGGATATGACAGAGGACAGGATAGGATAGAGGATGGGATACGATAGCGGATAGGATAGGATAGAAGATAGGATAGGATAGAGGATAGGATAGGATAGAGGATACGATTGGGGATTGGGTAGGATAGAGGATAGGATAGAATAGAGGATAGGATACGATAGATGATAGGATAGGATAGAGAATAGGATAGGATATATGACATTATAGGATAGAGGATAGCATATTATACACTATAGGATAGGATAGTATAAAGGATAGGATAGGATAGAGTATACGATATTATAGTGGATAGGATGGGATAGAGGATAGGATTGGATAGAGGATAGGATAGGATAGAGGATAGGATAGAGGATAGGATAGAGGATAGGATAGAGGATAGGATAGAGGATAGGATAGAGGATAGGATAGAGGATAGGATAGAGGATAGGATACAGGATAGGATAGAGGATAGGATAGAGGATAGGATAGGATAGAGGATAGGATATTATAGAGGATAGCATAGGATTGAGGATAGGATAGGATAGAAGATAGGATAGGATAGGATACAGGATAGGGTAGGATACAGGATAGGATAGGATAGAGGATCGGATAGGATAAATGATAGGATAGGATAGAGGATAGGATAGGATAGAGGATAGGAAAGTATAGAGGATAGGATAGGTTTGAGGATAGGACAGGATAGGGGATAGGATACGATAGAGGATAGGATAGGATAGAGGATATGATAGGATAGAGGATAGGAAAGTATAGAGGATAGGTTAGGATTGAGGATAGGACAGGATAGGGGATAGGATACGATAGAGGATAGGATAGGATAGAGGATAGGATAGGATCGAGGATAGGACGGAATAGAGGATAGGATGAGATAGAGGTTAGGATAGGATAGAGGATAGGATAGGATAGAGGATAGGATATGACAGAGGACAGGATAGGATAGAGGATGGGATACGATAGCGGATAGGATAGGATAGAAGATAGGATAGGATAGAGGATAGGATAGGATAGAGGATAGGATAGGATAGAGGATACGATTGGGGATTGGGTAGGATAGAGGATAGGATAGAATAGAGGATAGGATACGATAGATGATAGGATAGGATAGAGAATAGGATAGGATATATGATATTATAGGATAGAGGATAGCATATTATACACTATAGGATAGGATAGTATAAAGGATAGGATAGGATAGAGTATACGATATTATAGTGGATAGGATGGGATAGAGGATAGGATTGGATAGAGGATAGGATAGGATAGAGGATAGGATAGAGGATAGGATAGAGGATAGGATAGAGGATAGGATAGAGGATAGGATAGAGGATAGGATAGAGGATAGGATAGAGGATAGGATAGAGGATAGGATAGAGGATAGGATAGGATAGAGGATAGGATATTATAGAGGATAGCATAGGATTGAGGATAGGATAGGATAGAAGATAGGATAGGATAGGATACAGGATAGGGTAGGATAGAGGATAGGATAGGATAGAGGATCGGATAGGATAAATGATAGGATAGGATAGAGGATAGGATAGGATAGAGGATAGGAAAGTATAGAGGATAGGATAGGTTTGAGGATAGGACAGGATAGGGGATAGGATACGATAGAGGATAGGATAGGATAGAGGATAGGATAGGATCGAGGATAGGATGGAATAGAGGATAGGATGAGATAGAGGATAGGATAGGATAGAGGATAGGATAGGATAGAGGATAGGATATGATAGAGGACAGGATAGGATAAGGATGGGATACGATAGCGGATAGGATAGGATAGAGGATAGGATAGGATCGAGGATAGGATGGTATAGAGGATAGGATAGGATAGAGGACAGGATTGGATAGAGGATAGGATAGTATCGAGGATAGGATAGGATAGAGCATAGGATGGGATAGAGGATAGGATAGGATAGATGGTAGGGTAGGATAGGGGACAGGATACGATAGAGGATAGAATAGGATAGAGGATAGGATAGGATAGACGGTAGGATATGATAGAGGATAGGATTGGATAGAGGATAGGATACGATAGAGGATAGGATAGGATGGAGGATAGTATTGGATAGAGGATAGGAAAGGACAGTGGATACGATGTGATAGAGGATAGCATAGGATAGAGGATGGGATACGATAGCGGATAGGATGGGATAGAGGATAGGATAGGATGGAGGATAGGATGAGATAGAGGATATGATAAGATAGAAGATAGGATAGGATAGAGGATATGATAGGATAGAGTATAGGATAGGATAGAGGATAGCATAGGATAGAGGAATAGGATAGGATAGAGGATAGGATGGGATAGAGGATATGATAAGATAGAAGATAGGGTAGGATAGAGGATAGGTTAGGATAGAGGATAGGATAGGATAGAGGATAGGATTGGATAGAGGATAGGATAGGATCGAGGATAGGATAGGATAGAGCATAGGATGGGATAGAGGATAGGATAGGATAGAGGATAGGATAGGATGGAGGATAGGACGAGATAGAGGATATGATATTATAGAAGATAGGATAGGATAGAGGATAGGATAGGATAGAGTATAGAATAGGATAGAGGATAGCATAGGATAGAGGAATAGGATAGGATAGAGGATAGGATGGGATAGAGGATATGATAAGATAGAAGATAGGGTAGGATAGAGGATAGGATAGGATAGAGTATAGGATAGGATAGAGGATAGGATAGGATAGAAGATAGGATAGGATAGAGGATAGGATAGGATAGAGTATAGGATAGGATAGAGGGTAGCACAGGATAGAGGAATAGGATAGGATAGAGGATAGGATACGATAGAGGATGGGATAGGATAGAGGATAGGATAGGATAGAGGATAGGATTGGATAGAGGTTAGGATAGGATAGATGGTAGGATAGGATAGAGGACAGGATACGATAGAGGATAGAATAGGATAGAGGATAGGATAGGACAAAGGATAGGATACAATAGAGGATAGGATTGGATAGAGGATAGGATACGATAGAGGATAGGATAGGATGGAGGCTAGTATTGGATAGAGGATAGGATAAGATAGAGGGTAGGAAAGGACAGTGGACAGGATGTGATAGAAGCTAGGACAGATGGTAGGATAGATGGTAGGATACGGTAGAGGATAGGTTAGGATAGAGGATAGTATAGGATAGAGGATAGGATAGGATGGAGGATAGGATGGGATAGAGGATATGATAAGATAGAAGATAGGATAGGACAGAGGATAGGATAGGATAGAGGATAGGATAGGATAGAGGATCGGATAGGATAAATGATAGGATAGGATAGAGGATAGGATAGGATAGCGGATAGGATAGGATAGAGGATAGGATAGAGGATAGGATAGGATAGAGGATAGGATAGGATAGAGGATAGGATAGGATAGAGGATAGGATTGGATAGAGGGTAGAATAGGATAGAGGATAGGATAGGATGGAGGATAGGATGGAATAGAGGATAGGATGGAATAGAGGATAGGATGAGATAGAGGATAGGATAGGATAGAGGATAGGATTGGATAGAGGATAGGATAGGATCGAGGATAGGATAAGATGGAGGACAGGATGGGATAGAGGATAGGATAAGACTGAGCATAGGAGAGGATAGAGGATAGGATTAGATAGAGGATAGGATAGGATAAAGGATAGGATCGGATAGAGTATAGGATTGGATAGAGGATAGGATAGGATCGAGGATAGGATAGGATAGAGCATAGGATGGGAAAGAGGATAGGATAGGATAAACGATAGGGTACGATAGAGGATAGGATTGGATAGAGGATAGGATACGATAGAGGATAGGATACGATAGAGGATAGAATTGGATAGAGGATAGGATAGGATCGAGGAAAGGATAGGATAGAGCATAGGATGGGATAGAGGTTAGGATAGGATAGATGGTAGGATAGGATAGAGGACAGGATACGATAGAGGATAGAATAGGATAGAGGATAGGATAGGATAAAGGATACGATACAATAGAGGATAGGATTGGATAGAGGATAGGATACGATAGAGGATAGGATAGGATGGAGGATAGTATTGGATAGAGGATAGGATAAGATAGAGGGTAGGAAAGGACAGTGGATAGGATGTGATAGAAGTTAGGACAGATGGTAGGATAGATGGTAGGATACGGTAGAGGATAGGTTAGGATAGAGGATAGTATAGGATAGAGGATAGGATAGGATGGAGGATAGGATGGGATAGAGGATATGATAAGATAGAAGATAGGATAGGATAGAGGATAGGATAGGATAGAGGATAGGATAGGATAGAGGGTAGCATAGGACAGAGGAATAGGATAGGATAGAGGATAGGATAGGATAGAGGATAGGATTGGATAGAGGATAGGATAGGATAAGATGGAGGATAGGATAGGATAGATGATAGGATAGGATAGAGGATCGGATAGGATAAATGGTAGGACAGGATAGAGGATAGGATAGGATAGCGGATAGGATAGGATAGAGGATAGGATAGGATAGAGGATAGGATAGGATAGAGGATAGGATAGGATAGAGGATAGGACTGGATAGAGGATAGAATAGGATAGAGGATAGGATAGGATGGAGGATAGGATGGAATAGAGGATAGGATGGAATAGAGGATAGGATGAGATAGAGGATAGGATAGGATAGAGGATAGGATAGGATAGAGGGTAGGATAAGATGGAGGATAGGATGGGATAGAGGATAGGATAAGACTGAGGATAGGATAGGATCGAGGATAGGATAGGATAGAGGATAGGATAGGATAGAGGACAGGATTGGATAGAGGATAGGATAGTATCGAGGATAGGATAGGATAGAGCATAGGATGGGATAGAGGATAGGATAGGATAGATGGTAGGGTAGGATAGAGGACAGGATACGATAGAGGATAGAATAGGATAGAGGATAGGATAGGATAAACGATAGGATATGATAGAGAATAGGATTGGATAGAGGATAGGAAAGGACAGTGGATAGGTTGTGATAGAGGATAGCATAGGATAGAGGATGGGATACGATAGCGGATAGGATGGGATAGAGGATAGGATAGGATAGAGGATAGGATAGGATGGAGGATAGGATGGGATAGAGGATATGATAAGATAGAAGATAGGATAGGATAGAGGATAGGATAGGATAGAGGATAGGATAGGATAGAGGATCGGATAGGATAAATGATAGGATAGGATAGAGGATAGGATAGGATAGCGGATAGGATAGGATAGAGGATAGGATAGGATAGAGGATAGGATAGGATAGAGGATAGGATAGGATAGAGGATAGGATTGGATAGAGGGTAGAATAGGATAGAGGATAGGATAGGATGGAGGATAGGATGGAATAGAGGATAGGATGGAATAGAGGATAGGATGAGATAGATGATAGGATAGGATAGAGGATAGGATAGGATAGAGGGTAGGATAAGATGGAGGATAGGATGGGATAGAGGATAGGATAAGACTGAGGATAGGATAGGATAGATGGTAGGGTAGGATAGAGGACAGGATACGATAGAGGATAGAATAGGATAGAGGATATGATAGGATAGAGGATAGGAAAGTATAGAGGATAGGATAGGATTGAGGATAGGACAGGATAGGGGATAGGATACGATAGAGGATATGATAGGATAGAGGATAGGATAGGATCGAGGATAGGATGGAATAGAGGATAGGATGAGATAGAGGTTAGGATAGGATAGAGGATAGGATAGGATAGAGGATAGGATATGACAGAGGACAGGATAGGATAGAGGATGGGATACGATAGCGGATAGGATAGGATAGAAGATAGGATAGGATAGAGGATAGGATAGGATAGAGGATAGGATAGGATAGAGGATACGATTGGGGATTGGGTAGGATAGAGGATAGGATAGAATAGAGGATAGGATACGATAGATGATAGGATAGGATAGAGAATAGGATAGGATATATGATATTATAGGATAGAGGATAGCATATTATACACTATAGGATAGGATAGTATAAAGGATAGGATAGGATAGAGTATACGATATTATAGTGGATAGGATGGGATAGAGGATAGGATATGATTGAGGATAGGATTGGATAGAGGATAGGATAGGATAGAGGATAGGATAGAGGATAGGATAGAGGATAGGATAGAGGATAGGATAGAGGATAGGATAGAGGATAGGATAGAGGATAGGATAGAGGATAGGATAGAGGATAGGATAGGATAGAGGATAGGATAGGATAGAGGATAGGATAGAACAGAGGATAGGATAGGATAGAGGATAGCATTGGATATAGGATAGGATAGGATAGAGGATAGGTTAGAGGATAGGATAGGATAGAGGATACGATAGAGGATAGGATAGGATAGAGGATAGGATAGGATAGAGGATAGGATAGGATAGAGGATAGGATAGGATAGGATAGGATAGGATAGAGGATAGGATAGGATAGAGCATAGGATATTATAGAGGATAGCATAGGATTGAGGATAGGATAGGATAAAGGATAGGATACGATAGAGGATAGGATTGGATAGAGGATAGGATTGGATAGAGGTTAGGATATCATAGAGGATAGGTTTCGATAGAGGGTAGAATAGGATAGAGGATAGGATTGGATAGAGGATAGGTGAGGATGGAGGATAGGATGGGATAGAGGATAGGATAAGATGGAGGACAGGATGGGATAGAGGATAGGATAAGATAGAGGATAGGAAAGGATAGAGGATAGGATAGGATAGAGGATAGGATAGGATGGATGATATAATAGGATTGAGGATAGGATAGGATGGGGGATAGGATACGATAGAGGATAGGATAGGATAGAGGATAGGATAGGATCGAGGATAGGATGGTATAGAGGATAGGATGAGATACAGGATAGGATAGGATAGAGGGTAGGATAAGATGGAGGATAGGATGGGATAGATGATAGGATAAGACTGAGGATGGGATAGGATAGAGGATAGGATAGGACAGAGGATAGGATTAGATAGAGGATAGGATAGGATAGATGGTAGGGTAGGATAGAGGACAGGATCCGATAGAGGATAGAATAGGATAGAGGATAGGATAGGATAAACGATAGGATATGATAGAGGATAGGATTGGATAGAGGATAGGATACGATAGAGGATAGGATAGGATGGAGGATAGTATTGGATAGAGGATAGGAAAGGACAGTGGATAGGATGTGATAGAGGATAGCATAGGATAGAGGATGGGATACGATAGCGGATAGGATGGGATAGAGGATAGGATAGGATAGAGGATAGGATAGGATGGAGGATAGGATGGGATAGAGGATATGATAAGATAGAAGATAGGATAGGATAGAGGATAGGATAGGATAGAGGATAGGATAGGATAGAGGATCGGATAGGATAAATGATAGGGTAGGATAGAGGATAGGATAGGATAGCGGATAGGATAGCGGATAGGATAGGATAGAGGATAGGATAGGATAGAGGATAGGATAGGATAGATAATAGGATAGGATAGAGGATAGGATTGGATAGAGGGTAGAATAGGATAGAGGATAGGATAGGATGGAGGATAGGATGGAATAGAGGGTAGGCTGGAATAGAGGATAGGATGAGATAGAGGATAGGATATAATAGAGGATAGGATAGGATAGAGGATAGGATAGGATAGAGGATAGGATAGGATGGAGGATAGGATAGGATAGAGTATAGAATAGGATAGAGGATAGCATAGGATAGAGGAATAGGATAGGATAGAGGATAGGATGGGATAGAGGATATGATAAGATAGAAGATAGGGTAGGATAGAGGATAGGATAGGATAGAGTATAGGATAGGATAGAGGATAGGATAGGATAGAAGATAGGATAGGATAGAGGATAGGATAGGATAGAGTATAGGATAGGATAGAGGGTAGCACAGGATAGAGGAATAGGATAGGATAGAGGATAGGATACGATAGAGGATGGGATAGGATAGAGGACAGGATAGGATAGAGGATAGGATTGGATAGAGGATAGGATAGGATAGAGGATACGATAGGATAGAGGATAGGATTGGATAGAGGATAGGATTGGATAGAGGGTAGAATAGGATAGAGGATAGGATAGGGTGGAGGATAGGATGGAATAGAGGATAGGATGGAATAGAGGATAGGATGAGATAGAGGATAGGATAGGATAGAGGATAGGATATGATAGAGGATAGCATAGGATAGAGGATGGGATACGATAGCGGATAGGATGGGATAGAGGATAGGATAGGATAGATGGTAGGTTACGATAGAGGATAGAATAGGATAGAGGATAGGATAGGATAAAGGATAGGATACAATAGAGGATAGGATTGGATAGAGGATAGGATACGATAGAGGATAGGATAGGATGGAGGCTAGTATTGGATAGAGGATAGGATACGATAGAGGATAGGATAGGATGGAGGCTAGTATTGGATAGAGGATAGGATAAGATAGAGGGTAGGAAAGGACAGTGGATAGGATGTGATAGAAGATAGGACAGATGGTAGGATAGATGGTAGGATACGGTAGAGGATAGGTTAGGATAGAGGATAGTATAGGATAGAGGATAGGATAGGATGGAGGATAGGATGGGATAGAGGATATGATAAGATAGAAGATAGGATAGGATAGAGGATAGGATAGGATAGAGGATAGGATAGGATAGAGGATCGGATAGGATCAATGATAGGATACGATAGAGGATAGGATAGGATAGCGGATAGGATAGGATAGAGGATAGGATAGGATAGAGGATAGGATATGATAGAGGATAGGATAGGATAGAGGATAGGATTGGATAGAGGGTAGAATAGGATAGAGGATAGGATTGGACAGCGGATAGGATAGGATAGAGGATAGGATACGATAGAGGATAGGATAGGATAGAGGATAGTATAGGATCGAGGATAGGATAGGATAGAGCATAGGATGGGATAGAGGTTAGGATAGGATAGATGGTAGGATAGGATAGAGGACATGATACGATAGAGGATAGAATTGGATAGAGGATAGGATAGGATCGAGGATATGATAGGATAGAGCATAGGATGGGATAGAGGTTATGATAGGATAGATGGTAGGATAGGATAGAGGACATGATACGATAGAGGATAGAATAGGATAGAGGATAGGATAGGATAAAGGATAGGATACAATAGAGGATAGGATTGGATAGAGGATAGGATACGATAGAGGATAGGATAGGATGGAGGATAGTATTGGATAGAGGATAGGATAAGATAGAGGGTAGGAAAGGACAGTGGATAGGATGTGATAGAAGTTAGGACAGATGGTAGGATAGATGGTAGGATACGGTAGAGGATAGGTTAGGATAGAGGATAGTATAGGATAGAGGATAGGATAGGATGGAGGATAGGATGGGATAGAGGATATGATAAGATAGAAGATAGGATAGGATAGAGGATAGGATAGGATAGAGGATAGGATAGGATAGAGGATCGGATAGGATAAATGATAGGATAGGATAGAGGATAGGATAGGATAGCGGATAGGATAGGATAGAGAATAGGATAGGATAGAGGATAGGATTGGATAGAGGGTAGAATAGGATAGAGGATAGGATAGGGTGGAGGATAGGATGGAATAGAGGATAGGATGGAATAGAGGATAGGATGAGATAGAGGATAGGATATGATAGAGGATAGCATAGGATAGAGGATGGGATACGATAGCGGATAGGATGGGATAGAGGATAGGATAGGATAGATGGTAGGTTACGATAGAGGATAGGATACGATAGAGGAGAGTATAGAGGATACGAAAGGTTAGACGATAGGATAGGATAGAGGCTAGAATAGGATAGAGGATAGGATTGGACAGCGGATAGGATAGGATAGAGGATAGGATACGATAGAAGACAGGATAGGACAGAGGATAGTATAGGATAGAGGATAGGATAGGATGGAGGATAGGATGGAGGATAGGATGGGATAGAGGATAGGATAAGACTGAGGATAGGAGAGGATAGAGGATAGGATCGGATAGAGGATAGGAATAGATAGAGGATAGGATAGGATAAAGGATAGGATCGGATAGAGTATAGGATTGGATAGAGGATAGGATAGGATCGAGGATAGGATAGGATAGAGCATAGGATGGGAAAGAGGATAGGATAGGATAGATGGTAGGATAGGATAGAGGACAGGATACGATAGAGGTTAGAATAGGATAGATGATGGGATAGGATAAACGATAGGGTACGATAGAGGATAGGATAGGGGATTTGATAGGATAGAGGATAGGATAGGATAGAGCATAGGATGGGATAGAGGTTAGGATAGGATAGATGGTAGGATAGGATAGAGGACAGGATACGATAGAGGATAGAATAGGATAGAGGATAGGATAGGATAAAGGATAGGATACAATAGAGGATAGGATTGGATAGAGGATAGGATACGATAGAGGATAGGATAGGATGGAGGATAGTATTGGATAGAGGATAGGATAAGATAGAGGGTAGGAAAGGACAGTGGATAGGATGTGATAGAAGTTAGGACAGATGGTAGGATAGATGGTAGGATACGGTAGAGGATAGGTTAGGATAGAGGATAGTATAGGATAGAGGATAGGATAGGA
Source organism: Halictus rubicundus (assembly GCF_050948215.1). Lineage (NCBI taxonomy): Eukaryota > Metazoa > Arthropoda > Insecta > Hymenoptera > Halictidae > Halictus > Halictus rubicundus. Next base: position 251,053 of record NW_027488828.1, on the reverse strand, counting down.
TGGAGGATAGGATGGGATAGAGGATATGATAAGATAGAAGATAGGATCGGATAGAGGATAGGATTAGATAGAGGATAGGATACGATAGAGGATAGGATACGATAGAGGATAGAATTGGATAGAGGATAGGATAGGATCGAGGATAGGATAGGATAGAGCATAGGATGGGATAGAGGTTAGGATAGGATAGATGGTAGGATAGGATAGAGGACAGGATACGATAGAGGACAGGATACGATAGAGGATAGAATAGGATAGAGGATAGGATAGGATAAAGGATAGGATACAATAGAGGATAGGATTGGATAGAGGATAGGATACGATAGAGGATAGGATAGGATGGAGGATAGTATTGGATAGAGGATAGGATAAGATAGAGGGTAGGAAAGGACAGTGGATAGGATGTGATAGAAGTTAGGACAGATGGTAGGATAGATGGTAGGATACGGTAGAGGATAGGTTAGGATAGAGGATAGTATAGGATAGAGGATAGGATAGGATGGAGGATAGGATGGGATAGAGGATATGATAAGATAGAAGATAGGATAGGATAGAGGATAGGATAGGATAGAGGATAGGATAGGATAGAGGATCGGATAGGATAAATGATAGGATAGGATAGAGGATAGGATAGGATAGCGGATAGGATAGGATAGAGGATAGGATAGGATAGAGGATAGGATAGAGGACAGGATACGATAGAGGATAGAATAGGATAGATGATGGGATAGGATAAACGATAGGATACGATAGAGGATAGGATTGGATAGAGGATAGGATACGATAGAGGATAGGATAGGATGGAGGATAGTATTGGATAGAGGATACGAAAGGACAGTGGATAGGATGTGATAGAAGATAGGACTGGATAGATGGTAGGATACGGTAGAGGATAGGATAGGATAGAGGATAGTATAGGATAGAGGATAGGATAGGATGAAGGATAGGATGGGATAGAGGATATGATAAGATAGAAGATAGGATAGGATAGAGGATAGGATGGGATAGAGGATAGGATAGGATAGATGGTAGGATACGATAGAGAATAGGATAGGATAGAGTATAGGATAGGATAGAGGATAGGATAGGATAGAGGGTAGCATAGGATAGAGGAATAGGATAGGATAGAGGATAGGATACGATAGAGGATGGGATAGGGTAGAGGATAGGATAGGATAGAGGATAGGATTGGATAGAGGATAGGATAGGATAGAAGATAGGATAGGATAGAGGATAGGATAGGATAGAGGATAGGATAGGATAGAGGATAGGATTGAATAGAGGATAGGATAGGATAGAGGATAGGATAGGATAGAGGATAGGATGGGATAGAGGATAGGATAGGATAGATGGTAGGATAGGATAGAGGATAGAATAGGATAGAGGATAGGATAGGATAAAGGATAAGATACGATAGGGGATAGGATTGGATAGATGATAGGATAGGATAGAGGATAGGATTGGATAGAGGATAGGATAGGATAGAGGATAGGATAGGATAGCGGATAGGATAGGATAGAGGATAGGATAGGATAGAGGATAGGATAGGATAGAGGATAGGATAGGATAGAGGATAGCATTGGATAGAGGATAGAATAGGATAGAGGATAGGATAGGATGGAGGATAGGATGGAATAGAGGATAGGATGGAATAGAGGATAGGATGAGATAGAGGATAGGATAGGATATGATAGAGGATAGCATAGGATAGAGGATGGGATACGATAGCGGATAGGATGGGATAGAGGATAGGATAGGATAGATGGTAGGTTACGATAGAGGATAGGATACGATAGAGGAGAGTATAGAGGATAGGAAAGGTTAGACGATAGGATAGGATAGAGGCTAGAATAGGATAGAGGATAGGATTGGACAGCGGATAGGATAGGATAGAGGATAGGATACGACAGAGGATAGGATAGGATAGAGGATAGTATAGGATAGAGGATAGGATAGGATGGAGGATAGGATGGGACAGAGGATATGATAAGATAGAAGATAGGATAGGATAGAGGACAGGATAGGATAGAGTATATGATAGGATAGAGGATAGGATAGGATAGAGGGTAGCATAGGACAGAGGAATAGGATAGGATAGAGGATAGGATGGGATAGAGGATAGGATAGGATAGATGGTAGGATAGGATAGAGGACAGGATACGATAGAGGATAGAATAGGATAGATGATGGGATAGGATAAACGATAGGATACGATAGAGGATAGGATAGGATGGAGGATAGGATGGGATAGAGGATATGATAAGATAGAAGATAGGATAGGATAGAGGATAGGATAGGATAGAGGACAGGATAGGATAGAGGATCGGATAGGATAAATGATAGGATAGGATAGAGGATAGGATAGGATAGCGGATAGGATTGGACAGCGGATAGGATAGGATAGAGAATAGTATCGGATATATGGCAGGATGCGATAGAGGATAGGATACGATAAATGATAGGATAGGATAGAGGATAGGATAGGTTAGAGGATAGGAAAGTATAGAGGATAGGATAGGATTGAGGATAGGATAGGATAGGGGATAGGATACGATAGAGGATAGGATAGGATAGAGGATAGGATAGGATAGAGGATAGGATATGATGGAGGATAGGATGGGATAGAGGATAGGATGGGATAGAGGGTAGGGTAGGATAGATGGTAGGATACGATAGAGGATAGGATAGGATAGAGTATAGGATAGGATAGAGGATAGGATAGGATAGAGGGTAGCATAGGATAGAGGAATAGGATAGGAAAGAGGATAGGATACGATAGAGGATGGGATAGGGTAGAGGATAGGATAGGATAGAGGATAGGATTGGATAGAGGATAGGATAGGATAGAGGAAAGGATAGGATTGAGGATAGATAATAGGATAGGATAGAGGATTGGATACGATACAGGATATCATAGGATAGAGAATAGGATAGGGGATTTGGTAGGATAGGATAGAAGATAGGATAGGATAGATGATAGGATAGGATAGAGGATAGGATAGGATAGAGGATAGGATAGGATAGAGGATAGGATAGGATAGAGGATAGGATAGGATAGAGGATAGGATAGGATAGAGAATAGGAACGGATATATGATATTATAGGATAGAGGATAGGATAGTATAGAGGATAGGATAGGATAGAGGATAGGATAGGATAGAGGATAGGATAGAGAATAGGAACGGATAGATGATATTATAGGATAGAGGATAGGATATGATAGAGTATACGGTATTATAGAGTATAGGATAGGACAGAGGATAGGATAGGGGATTTGATAGTATAGAGGATAGGATAGAGGATTGGATAGAGGATAGGATAGAGGATAGGATAATATAGAAAATAGGATAGGATAGAGGATAGGATAGGATAGAGGATAGGATAGGATAGAGCATATTATAGGATAGAGGATAGGATAGGATAGAGGATTGGATAGGATAGAGGATAGAGGATACGATAGTATACAGGATAGGATAGGATAGAGGATAGGATAGAGGATAGGATAGGATAGAGGATAGAATAGGATAGAGGATAGGATAGGATAGAGGATATGATAGGATAGAGGATAGATTAGGATAGAGGATAGGATAGGATAGAGGATAGGATAGGATAGAGGATAGGATAGGATAGAGGATAGGATAGGATAGAGGATAGGATAGGATAGAGGATAGAGGATACGATAGGATACAGGATAGAATAGGATAAAGGATAGGATAGGATAGGATGGAGGATAGTATTGGATAGAGGATAGGATAAGATAGAGGGTAGGAAAGGACAGTGGATAGGATGTGATAGAAGTTAGGACAGATGGTAGGATAGATGGTAGGATACGGTAGAGGATAGGTTAGGATAGAGGATAGTATAGGATAGAGGATAGGATAGGATGGAGGATAGGATGGGATAGAGGATATGATAAGATAGAAGATAGGATAGGATAGAGGATAGGATAGGATAGAGGATAGGATAGGATAGAGGATCGGATAGGATAAATGATAGGATAGGATAGAGGATAGGATAGGATAGCGGATAGGATAGGATAGAGGATAGGATAGGATAGAGGATAGGATAGGATAGAGGATAGGATAGGATAGAGGATAGGATTGGATAGAGGGTAGAATAGGATAGAGGATAGGATAGGGTGGAGGATAGGATGGAATAGAGGATAGGATGGAATAGAGGATAGGATGAGATAGAGGATAGGATAGGATAGAGGATAGGATATGATAGAGGATAGGATTGGATACAGGATAGGATAGGATCGAGGATAGGATAGGATAGAGCATAGGATGGGATAGAGGATAGGATGGGATAGAGGATAGGATAGGATAGATGGTAGGATAGGATAGAGGATAGAATAGGATAGAGGATAGGATAGGATAAAGGATAAGATACGATAGGGGATAGGATTGGATAGATGATAGGATAGGATAGAGGATAGGATTGGATAGAGGATAGGATAGGATAGAGGATAGGATAGGATAGCGGATAGGATAGGATAGAGGATAGGATAGGATAGAGGATAGGATAGGATAGAGGATAGGATAGGATAGAGGATAGCATTGGATAGAGGATAGAATAGGATAGAGGATAGGATAGGATGGAGGATAGGATGGAATAGAGGATAGGATGGAATAGAGGATAGGATGAGATAGAGGATAGGATAGGATATGATAGAGGATAGCATAGGATAGAGGATGGGATACGATAGCGGATAGGATGGGATAGAGGATAGGATAGGATAGATGGTAGGTTACGATAGAGGATAGGATACGATAGAGGAGAGTATAGAGGATAGGAAAGGTTAGACGATAGGATAGGATAGAGGCTAGAATAGGATAGAGGATAGGATTGGACAGCGGATAGGATAGGATAGAGGATAGGATACGACAGAGGATAGGATAGGATAGAGGATAGTATAGGATAGAGGATAGGATAGGATGGAGGATAGGATGGGACAGAGGATATGATAAGATAGAAGATAGGATAGGATAGAGGACAGGATAGGATAGAGTATATGATAGGATAGAGGATAGGATAGGATAGAGGGTAGCATAGGACAGAGGAATAGGATAGGATAGAGGATAGGATGGGATAGAGGATAGGATAGGATAGATGGTAGGATAGGATAGAGGACAGGATACGATAGAGGATAGAATAGGATAGATGATGGGATAGGATAAACGATAGGATACGATAGAGGATAGGATAGGATGGAGGATAGGATGGGATAGAGGATATGATAAGATAGAAGATAGGATAGGATAGAGGATAGGATAGGATAGAGGATAGGATAGGATAGAGGATCGGATAGGATAAATGATAGGATAGGATAGAGGATAGGATAGGATAGCGGATAGGATTGGACAGCGGATAGGATAGGATAGAGAATAGTATCGGATATATGGCAGGATGCGATAGAGGATAGGATACGATAAATGATAGGATAGGATAGAGGATAGGATAGGTTAGAGGATAGGAAAGTATAGAGGATAGGATAGGATTGAGGATAGGATAGGATAGGGGATAGGATACGATAGAGGATAGGATAGGATAGAGGATAGGATAGGATAGAGGATAGGATATGATGGAGGATAGGATGGGATAGAGGATAGGATGGGATAGAGGGTAGGGTAGGATAGATGGTAGGATACGATAGAGGATAGGATAGGATAGAGTATAGGATAGGATAGAGGATAGGATAGGATAGAGGGTAGCATAGGATAGAGGAATAGGATAGGAAAGAGGATAGGATACGATAGAGGATGGGATAGGGTAGAGGATAGGATAGGATAGAGGATAGGATTGGATAGAGGATAGGATAGGATAGAGGAAAGGATAGGATTGAGGATAGATAATAGGATAGGATAGAGGATTGGATACGATACAGGATATCATAGGATAGAGAATAGGATAGGGGATTTGGTAGGATAGGATAGAAGATAGGATAGGATAGATGATAGGATAGGATAGAGGATAGGATAGGATAGAGGATAGGATAGGATAGAGGATAGGATAGGATAGAGGATAGGATAGGATAGAGGATAGGATAGGATAGAGAATAGGAACGGATATATGATATTATAGGATAGAGGATAGGATAGTATAGAGGATAGGATAGGATAGAGGATAGGATAGGATAGAGGATAGGATAGAGAATAGGAACGGATAGATGATATTATAGGATAGAGGATAGGATATGATAGAGTATACGGTATTATAGAGTATAGGATAGGACAGAGGATAGGATAGGGGATTTGATAGTATAGAGGATAGGATAGAGGATTGGATAGAGGATAGGATAGAGGATAGGATAATATAGAAAATAGGATAGGATAGAGGATAGGATAGGATAGAGGATAGGATAGGATAGAGCATATTATAGGATAGAGGATAGGATAGGATAGAGGATTGGATAGGATAGAGGATAGAGGATACGATAGTATACAGGATAGGATAGGATAGAGGATAGGATAGAGGATAGGATAGGATAGAGGATAGAATAGGATAGAGGATAGGATAGGATAGAGGATATGATAGGATAGAGGATAGATTAGGATAGAGGATAGGATAGGATAGAGGATAGGATAGGATAGAGGATAGGATAGGATAGAGGATAGGATAGGATAGAGGATAGGATAGGATAGAGGATAGAGGATACGATAGGATACAGGATAGAATAGGATAAAGGATAGGATAGGATAGGATAGAGGATAGGATAGGATAGAGGATAGGATAGGACAGAGGATAGGATAGGATAGAGGATTGGATAGGATAGAGGATTGGATAGGATAGAGGAAAGGATAGGATTGAGGATAGATAATAGGATAGGATAGAGGATTGGATACGATACAGGATATCATAGGATAGAGAATAGGATAGGGGATTTGGTAGGATAGGATAGAAGATAGGATAGGATAGAGGACAGGATAGGATAGAGGATAGGATACGATAGAGGATAGGATAGGATAGAGGATAGGATAGGGTAGAGGATAGGATAGGATAGAGGATAGGGTAGGATAGAGGATAGGGTAGGATAGAGGATAGGATAGGACAGAGGATAGGATAGGGGATTTGATAGGATAGAGGATAGGATAGGATAGAAGATAGGATGGGATATAGGATAGCATAGGATAGAGGATAGGATAGGATAGAGTATACGATAGGATAGAGGATAGGATAAACGATAGGAAAGGATAGAGGATAGGATACGACAGAGGATACGATAGGATAAAGGATAGGTTAGGATAGAGGATAGGATAGTATAGAGGATAGGATATGATAGAGGATAGGATAGAATAGAGGATAGGATAGGATAGAGGATAGGGTAGGATAGAGGATTGGATAGGATAGAGGATAGGGTAGGATAGAGGATAGGATAGGACAGAGGATAGTTTAGGGGATTTGATAGGATAGAGGATAGGATAGGATATAGGATAGGATAGGATAGAGGATAGGATAGGATAGAGGATAGGATAGGATAGTGGATAGGATAGGATAGAGGATAGGATAGGTTAGAGGATAGGATAGGATAGAGGATAGGATAGGATAGAGGATAGGATAGGATAGAGGATAGGATAGGATAGAGGATAGGATAGGATAGAGTATTGTATAGGATAGAGGATAGGATAGGATAGAGAATAGGAACGGATATATGATATTATAGGATAGAGGATAGGATAGTATAGAGGATAGGATAGGATAGAGGATAGGATAGGATAGAAGATAGGATAGAGAATAGGAACGGATAGATGATATTATAGGATAGAGGATAGGATATGATAGAGTATACGGTATTATAGAGGGTAGGATAGGATAGAGCATAGGATAGGGGATTTGATAGGATAGAGGATAGGATAGGATAGAGGATCAGATAGGATAGAGGATAGGGTAGGATAGAGGATACGACATGATAGAGGATAGGATAGAGGATAGGATAGGATAGAGGATAGGATAGGATAGTGGATAGGATAGGATAGAGGATAGGATAGGATAGAGGATTGTATAGGATAGAGGATAGGATAGGATAGAGGATAGGATAGGATAGAGGATAGGATAGGATAGAGGATAGGGTAGGATAGAGGATAGGATAGGACAGAGGATAGTTTAGGGGATTTGATAGGATAGAGGATAGGATAGGATAGAAGATAGGATAGGATATAGGATAGGATAGGATAGAGGATAGGATAGGATAGAGGATAGGATAGGATACTGGATAGGCTAGGATAGAGGATAGGATAGGATAGAGGATAGGATAGGATAGAGGATAGGATAGGATAGAGGATAGGATAGGATAGAGGATAGGATAGGATAGAGGATAGGATAGGATAGAAGATAGGATAGAGAATAGGAACGGATAGATGATATTATAGGATAGAGGATAGGATATGATAGAGTATACGGTATTATAGAGGGTAGGATAGGATAGAGCATAGGATAGGGGATTTGATAGGATAGAGGATAGGATAGGATAGAGGATCAGATAGGATAGAGGATAGGGTAGGATAGAGGATACGACATGATAGAGGATAGGATAGAGGATAGGATAGGATAGAGGATAGGATAGGATAGTGGATAGGATAGGATAGAGGATAGGATAGGATAGAGGATTGTATAGGATAGAGGATAGGATAGGATAGAGGATAGGATAGGATAGAGGATAGGATAGGATAGAGGATAGGGTAGGATAGAGGATAGGATAGGACAGAGGATAGTTTAGGGGATTTGATAGGATAGAGGATAGGATAGGATAGAAGATAGGATAGGATATAGGATAGGATAGGATAGAGGATAGGATAGGATAGAGGATAGGATAGGATACTGGATAGGCTAGGATAGAGGATAGGATAGGATAGAGGATAGGATAGGATAGAGGATAGGATAGGATAGAGGATAGGATAGGATAGAGGATAGGATAGGATAGAGGATAGGATAGGATAGAGTATTGTATAGGATAGAGGATAGGATAGGGTAGAGGATAGGATAGGATAGAGTATAGTATAGGATAGAGGATAGGATAAACGATAGGATAGGATAAACGATAGGATAGGATAGAGGATAGGATAGGACAGAGGATAGGAGAGGATAGAGGATAGGATTTGATAGGATAGAGGATAGGATAGGATAGAAGATAGAATAGGATAGAGGATAGGATAGGATAGACGATGGGATAGGATAGAGGATAGGATAGGATAGAGGATAGGATAGGAAAGAGGATAGGATAGGATAGAGGATAGGATAGGATAGGGGATAGGATAGGATAGAGGATAGGATAAACGATAGGATAGGATAAACGATAGGATAGGATAGAGGATAGGATAGGACAGAGGATAGGATAGGATAGAGGATAGGATTTGATAGGATAGAGGATAGGATAGGATAGAAGATAGAATAGGATAGAGGATAGGATAGGATAGAGAATAGGAACGGATAGATGATATTATAGGATAGAGGATAGGATAGTATAGAGGATAGGATAGGATAGAGGATAGGATAGGATAGAGGATAGGATATGATAGAGTATACGGTATTATAGAGGGTAGGATAGGATAGAGCATAGGATAGGGGATTTGATAGGATAGAGGATAGGATAGGATAGAGGATCAGATAGGATAGAGGATAGGGTAGGATAGAGGATACGACATGATAGAGGATAGGATAGAGGATAGGATAGGATAGAGGATAGGATAGGATAGTGGATAGGATAGGATAGAGGATAGGATAGGATAGAGAATAGGATAGGATAGAGGATAGGATAGGGTAGAGGATAGGATAAACGATAGGATAGGATAAACGATAGGATAGGATAGAGGATAGGATAGGACAGAGGATAGGATAGGATAGAGGAGAGGATTTGATAGGATAGAGGATAGGATAGGATAGAAGATAGAATAGGATAGAGGATAGGATAGGATAGACGATAGGATAGGATAGAGGATAGGATAGGATAAAGGATAGGATAGGATAGAGGATAGGATAGGATAGAGGATAGGATAGGATAGAGAATAGGAACGGATATATGATATTATAGGATAGAGGATAGGATAGTATAGAGGGTAGGATAGGATAGAGGATAGGATAGGATAGAGGATAGGATATCTAATAGGAACGGATAGATGATATTATAGGATAGAGGATAGGATATGATAGCTTATACGGTATTATAGAGGATAGGATAGAATAGAGGATAGGATAGGATAGAGGATAGGATAGGATAGAGGATTGTATAGGATAGAGGATAGGATAGGATAGAGGATAGGATAGGATAGAGGATAGGATAGGATAGAGGAGAGGATTTGATAGGATAGAGGATAGGATAGGATAGAAGATAGAATAGGATAGAGGATAGGATAGGATAGACGATAGGATAGGATAGAGGATAGGATAGGATAAAGGATAGGATAGGATAGAGGATAGGATAGGATAGAGGATAGGATAGGATAGAGAATAGGAACGGATATATGATATTATAGGATAGAGGATAGGATAGTATAGAGGGTAGGATAGGATAGAGGATAGGATAGGATAGAGGATAGTATAGCTAATAGGAACGGATAGATGATATTATAGGATAGAGGATAGGATATGATAGAGTATACGGTATTATAGATGGTAGGATAGCATAGAGCATAGGATAGGGGATTTGATAGGATAGAGGATAGGATAGGATAGAGGATCAGATAGGATAGAGGATAGGGTAGGATAGAGGATACGACATGATAGAGGATAGGATAGAGGATATGATAGAGGATAGGATAGGATAGGATAGAGGATAGGATAGGATAGAGGATAGGGTAGGACAGAGGATAGTTTAGGGGATTTGATAGGATAGAGGATAGGATAGGATAGAAGATAGGATAGGATATAGGATAGGATAGGATAGAGGATAGGATAGGATAGAGGATAGGATAGGATAGAGGATAGGATAGGATAGAGTATAGGATAGGATAGAGGATAGCATAGGATAGAGGATAGGATAGGATAGAGGATAGGATAGGATAGAGGATAGGATAGGATGGAGGAAAGGATAGGGCAGAGGATAGTTTAGGGGATTTGATAGGATAGAGGATAGGATAGGATAGAGGATAGGATAGGATAGAGGATAGGATAGGATAGAGGATAGGATAGGATAGAGGATAGGATAGGATAGAGGATAGAGGATACGATAGGATACAGGATAGAATAGGATAAAGGATAGGATAGGATAGGATAGAGGATAGGATAGGATAGAGGATAGGATAGGATGGAGGAAAGGATAGGATTGAGGATAGATGATAGGATAGAGGATAGGATAGGATAGAGGATAGGATAGGATAGAGTATTGTATAGGATAGAGGATAGGATAGGGTAGAGGATAGGATAGGATAGAGTATAGTATAGGATAGAGGATAGGATAAACGATAGGATAGGATAGAGGATAGGATAGGACAGAGGATAGGATAGGATAGAGGATAGGATAGGATAGAGGATAGGATAGGATAGAGGATAGGATAGGATAGAGGATAGGATAGGATAGAGGATAGAGGATACGATAGGATACAGGATAGGATAGGATAAAGGATAGGATAGGATAGGATAGAGGATAGGATAGGATAGAGGATAGGATAGGACAGAGGATAGGATAGGATAGAGGATTGGATAGGATAGAGGATTGGATAGGATAGAGGAAAGGATAGGATTGAGGATAGATAATAGGATAGGATAGAGGATTGGATACGATACAGGATATCATAGGATAGAGAATAGGATAGGGGATTTGGTAGGATAGGATAGAAGATAGGATAGGATAGAGGATAGGATAGGATAGAGGATAGGATAGGATAGAGGATAGGATACGATAGAGGATAGGATAGGATAGAGGATAGGATAGGATAGAGGATAGGATAGGATAGAGAATAGGAACGGATATATGATATTATAGGATAGAGGATAGGATAGTATAGAGGATAGGATAGGATAGAGGATAGGATAGGATAGAGGATAGGATAGAGAATAGGAACGGATAGATGATATTATAGGATAGAGGATACGATATGATAGAGTATACGGTATTATAGAGTATAGGATAGGACAGAGGATAGGATAGGGGATTTGATAGTATAGAGGATAGGATAGAGGATTGGATAGAGGATAGGATAGAGGATAGGATAGGATAGAAAATAGGATAGGATAGAGGATAGGATAGGATAGAGCATATTATAGGATAGAGGATAGGATAGGATAGAGGATTGGATAGGATAGAGGATAGAGGATACGATAGTATACAGGATAGGATAGGATAGAGGATAGGATAGAGGATAGGATAGGATAGAGGATAGAATAGGATAGAGGATAGGATAGGATAGAGGATAGGATAGGATAGAGGATAGAGGATACGATAGGATACAGGATAGAATAGGATAAAGGATAGGATAGGATAGGATAGAGGATAGGATAGGATAGGATGGAGGAAAGGATAGGATTGAGGATAGATGATAGGATAGAGGATAGGATAGGATAGAGGATAGGATAGGATAGAGTATTGTATAGGATAGAGGATAGGATAGGGTAGAGGATAGGATAGGATAGAGTATAGTATAGGATAGAGGATAGGATAAACGATAGGATAGGATAAACGATAGGATAGGATAGAGGATAGGATAGGACAGAGGATAGGATAGGATAGAGGATAGGATAGGATAGAGGATAGGATAGGATAGAGGATAGGATAGGATAGAGGATAGGATAGGATAGAGGATAGAGGATACGATAGGATACAGGATAGGATAGGATAAAGGATAGGATAGGATAGGATAGAGGATAGGATAGGATAGAGGATAGGATAGGACAGAGGATAGGATAGGATAGAGGATTGGATAGGATAGAGGATTGGATAGGATAGAGGAAAGGATAGGATTGAGGATAGATAATAGGATAGGATAGAGGATTGGATACGATACAGGATATCATAGGATAGAGAATAGGATAGGGGATTTGGTAGGATAGGATAGAAGATAGGATAGGATAGAGGATAGGATAGGATAGAGGATAGGATAGGATAGAGGATAGGATACGATAGAGGATAGGATAGGATAGAGGATAGGATAGGATAGAGGATAGGATAGGATAGAGAATTTGAACGGATATATGATATTATAGGATAGAGGATAGGATAGTATAGAGGATAGGATAGGATAGAGGATAGGATAGGATAGAGGATAGGATAGAGAATAGGAACGGATAGATGATATTATAGGATAGAGGATAGGATATGATAGAGTATACGGTATTATAGAGTATAGGATAGGACAGAGGATAGGATAGGGGATTTGATAGTATAGAGGATAGGATAGAGGATTGGATAGAGGATAGGATAGAGGATAGGATAGGATAGAAAATAGGATAGGATAGAGGATAGGATAGGATAGAGGATAGGATAGGATAGAGCATATTATAGGATAGAGGATAGGATAGGATAGAGGATTGGATAGGATAGAGGATAGAGGATACGATAGTATACAGGATAGGATAGGATAGAGGATAGGATAGAGGATAGGATAGGATAGAGGATAGGATAGGATAGAGGATAGGATAGGATAGAGGATAGGATAGGATAGAGGATAGGATAGGATAGAGGATAGGATAGGATAGGATAGAGGATAGATTAGGATAGAGGATAGGATAGGATAGAGGATAGGATAGGATAGAGGATAGGATAGGATAGAGGATAGGATAGGATAGAGGATAGGATAGGATAGAGGATAGGATAGGATAGAGGATAGGATAGGATAGAGGATAGGATAGGATAGAGGATAGGATAGGATAGAGGATAGAGGATACGATAGGATACAGGATAGGATAGGATAAAGGATAGGATAGGATAGGATAGAGGATAGGATAGGATAGAGGATAGGATAGGACAGAGGATAGGATAGGATAGAGGATTGGATAGGATAGAGGATTGGATAGGATAGAGGAAAGGATAGGATTGAGGATAGATAATAGGATAGGATAGAGGATTGGATACGATACAGGATATCATAGGATAGAGAATAGGATAGGGGATTTGGTAGGATAGGATAGAAGATAGGATAGGATAGGATAGAGGATAGGATAGGATAGAGGAAAGGATAGGATAGAGGATAGGATAGGATAGAGGATAGGATAGGATAGAGAATAGGAACGGATATATGATATTATAGGATAGAGGATAGGATAGTATAGAGGATAGGATAGGATAGAGGATAGGATAGGATAGAGGATAGGATAGAGAATAGGAACGGATAGATGATATTATAGGATAGAGGATAGGATATGATAGAGTATACGGTATTATAGAGGGTAGGATAGGATAGAGCATAGGATAGGGGATTTGATAGGATAGAGGATAGGATAGGGTAGAGGATCAGATAGGATAGAGGATAGGGTAGGATAGAGGATACGACATGATAGAGGATAGGATAGTGGATAGGATAGGATAGAGGATAGGATAGTATAGAGGATAGGATAGGATAGAGGATAGGATAGGATAGAGGATAGGATAGGATAGAGCATATTATAGGATAGAGGATAGGATAGGATAGAGGATTGGATAGGATAGAGGATAGAGGATACGATAGTATACAGGATAGGATAGGATAGAGGATAGGATAGGATAGAGGATACGATAGGATTGAGGATAGGATAGGATAGAGGATAAATTAGGATAGAGGATAGGATAGGATAGAGGATAGGATATGATAGAGTATACGGTATTATAGAGGGTAGGATAGGATAGAGCATAGGATAGGGGATTTGATAGGATAGAGGATAGGATAGGATAGAGGATCAGATAGGATAGAGGATAGGGTAGGATAGAGGATAGGATAGGATAGAGGATAGGATAGGATAGAAGATAGGATAGGATATATGATAGGATAGGATAGAGGATAGGATAGGATAGAGGATAGGATAGGATAGAGGATAGGATAGGATAGAGTATAGCATAGGACAGAGGATAGGATAGGGGATTTGATAGTATAGAGGATAGGATAGAGGATTGGATAGAGGATAGGATAGAGGATAGGATAGGATAGAAAATAGGATAGGATAGAGGATAGGATAGGATAGAGGATAGGATAGGATAGAGGATAGGATAGGATAGAGGGTAGGATAGGATAGAGGATAGGATAGGATAGAGGATAGGATAAGATAGAGGATAGAGGATACGATAGGATACAGGATAGGATAGGATAGGATATAATAGAGGATAGGATAGGATAGAGGATTGTATAGGATAGAGGATAGGATAAGGTAGAGGATAGGATAGGATAGAGGATAGGATAGGATAGAGGATAGGATAGGATAGAGGATAGGATAGGATAGAGGAAAGGATAGGATTGAGGATAGATAATAGGATAGGATAGAGGATTGGATACGATACAGGATATCATAGGATAGAGAATAGGATAGGGGATTTGGTAGGATAGGATAGAAGATAGGATAGGATAGAGGATAGGATAGGATAGAGGATAGGATAGGATAGAGGATAGGATAGGATAGAGGATAGGATAGGATAGAGGATAGGATAGGATAGAGGATAGGATAGGATAGAGGATAGGATAGGATAGAGGATAGAGGATACGATAGGATACAGGATAGAATAGGATAAAGGATAGGATAGGATAGGATAGAGGATAGGATAGGATAGAGGATAGGATAGGATAGAGGATAGGATAGGATAGAGGATAGGATAGGATAGAGGATAGGATAGGATGGAGGAAAGGATAGGATTGAGGATAGATGATAGGATAGAGGATAGGATAGGATAGAGGATAGGATAGGATAGAGTATTGTATAGGATAGAGGATAGGATAGGGTAGAGGATAGGATAGGATAGAGTATAGTATAGGATAGAGGATAGGATAAACGATAGGATAGGATAAACGATAGGATAGGATAGAGGATAGGATAGGACAGAGGATAGGATAGGATAGAGGATAGGATAGGATAGAGGATAGGATAGGATAGAGGATAGGATAGGATAGAGGATAGGATAGGATAGAGGATAGAGGATACGATAGGATACAGGATAGGATAGGATAAAGGATAGGATAGGATAGGATAGAGGATAGGATAGGATAGAGGATAGGATAGGACAGAGGATAGGATAGGATAGAGGATTGGATAGGATAGAGGATTGGATAGGATAGAGGAAAGGATAGGATTGAGGATAGATAATAGGATAGGATAGAGGATTGGATACGATACAGGATATCATAGGATAGAGAATAGGATAGGGGATTTGGTAGGATAGGATAGAAGATAGGATAGGATAGAGGATAGGATAGGATAGAGGATAGGATACGATAGAGGATAGGATAGGATAGAGGATAGGATAGGATAGAGGATAGGATAGGATAGAGAATAGGAACGGATATATGATATTATAGGATAGAGGATAGGATAGTATAGAGGATAGGATAGGATAGAGGATAGGATAGGATAGAGGATAGGATAGAGAATAGGAACGGATAGATGATATTATAGGATAGAGGATAGGATATGATAGAGTATACGGTATTATAGAGTATAGGATAGGACAGAGGATAGGATAGGGGATTTGATAGTATAGAGGATAGGATAGAGGATTGGATAGAGGATAGGATAGAGGATAGGATAGGATAGAAAATAGGATAGGATAGAGGATAGGATAGGATAGAGGATAGGATAGGATAGAGCATATTATAGGATGGAGGATAGGATAGGATAGAGGATTGGATAGGATAGAGGATAGAGGATACGATAGTATACAGGATAGGATAGGATAGAGGATAGGATAGGATAGAGGATAGGATAGGATAGAGGATAGGATAGGATAGAGGATAGGATAGGATAGAGGATAGGATAGGATAGAGGATAGGATAGGATAGAGGATAGATTAGGATAGAGGATAGGATAGGATAGAGGATAGGATAGGATAGAGGATAGGATAGGATAGAGGATAGGATAGGATAGAGGATAGGATAGGATAGAGGATAGGGTAGGATAGAGGATAGGATAGGATAGAGGATAGAGGATACGATAGGATACAGGATAGGATAGGATAAAGGATAGGATAGGATAGGATAGAGGATAGGATAGGATAGAGGATAGGATAGGATAGAGGATAGGATAGAGAATAGGAACGGATAGATGATATTATAGGATAGAGGATAGGATATGATACAGTATACGGTATTATAGAGTATAGGATAGGACAGAGGATAGGATAGGGGATTTGATAGTATAGAGGATAGGATAGAGGATTGGATAGAGGATAGGATAGAGGATAGGATAGGATAGAGCATATTATAGGATAGAGGATAGGATAGGATAGAGGATAGGATAGGATAGAGCATATTATAGGATAGAGGATAGGATAGGATAGAGGATTGGATAGGATAGAGGATAGAGGATACGATAGTATACAGGATAGGATAGGATAGAGGATAGGATAGAGGATAGGATAGGATAGAGGATAGAATAGGATAGAGGATAGGATAGGATAGAGGATAGGATAGGATAGAGGATAGATTAGGATAGAGGATAGGATAGGATAGAGGATAGGATAGGATAGAGGATAGGATAGGATAGAGGATAGGATAGGATAGAGGATAGGATAGGATAGAGGATAGAGGATACGATAGGATACAGGATAGAATAGGATAAAGGATAGGATAGGATAGGATAGAGGATAGATTAGGATAGAGGATAGGATAGGATGGAGGAAAGGATAGGATTGAGGATAGATGATAGGATAGAGGATAGGATAGGATAGAGGATAGGATAGGATAGAGTATTGTATAGGATAGAGGATAGGATAGGGTAGAGGATAGGATAGGATAGAGTATAGTATAGGATAGAGGATAGGATAAACGATAGGATAGGATAAACGATAGGATAGGATAGAGGATAGGATAGGACAGAGGATAGGATAGGATAGAGGATAGGATAGGATAGAGGATAGGATAGGATAGAGGATAGGATAGGATAGAGGATAGGATAGGATAGAGGATAGAGGATACGATAGGATACAGGATAGGATAGGATAAAGGATAGGATAGGATAGGATAGAGGATAGGATAGGATAGAGGATAGGATAGGACAGAGGATAGGATAGGATAGAGGATTGGATAGGATAGAGGATTGGATAGGATAGAGGAAAGGATAGGATTGAGGATAGATAATAGGATAGGATAGAGGATTGGATACGATACAGGATATCATAGGATAGAGAATAGGATAGGGGATTTGGTAGGATAGGATAGAAGATAGGATAGGATAGAGGATAGGATAGGATAGAGGATAGGATAGGATAGAGGATAGGATACGATAGAGGATAGGATAGGATAGAGGATAGGATAGGATAGAGGATAGGATAGGATAGAGAATAGGAACGGATATATGATATTATAGGATAGAGGATAGGATAGTATAGAGGATAGGATAGGATAGAGGATAGGATAGGATAGAGGATAGGATAGAGAATAGGAACGGATAGATGATATTATAGGATAGAGGATAGGATATGATAGAGTATACGGTATTATAGAGTATAGGATAGGACAGAGGATAGGATAGGGGATTTGATAGTATAGAGGATAGGATAGAGGATTGGATAGAGGATAGGATAGAGGATAGGATAGGATAGAAAATAGGATAGGATAGAGGATAGGATAGGATAGAGGATAGGATAGGATAGAGCATATTATAGGATAGAGGATAGGATAGGATAGAGGATTGGATAGGATAGAGGATAGAGGATACGATAGTATACAGGATAGGATAGGATAGAGGATAGGATAGAGGATAGGATAGGATAGAGGATAGGATAGGATAGAGGATAGGATAGGATAGAGGATAGGATAGGATAGAGGATAGATTAGGATAGAGGATAGGATAGGATAGAGGATAGGATAGGATAGAGGATAGGATAGGATAGAGGATAGGATAGGATAGAGGATAGGATAGGATAGAGGATAGGGTAGGATAGAGGATAGGATAGGATAGAGGATAGAGGATACGATAGGATACAGGATAGGATAGGATAGGATAGAGGATAGGATAGGATAGAGGATAGGATAGGACAGAGGATAGGATAGGATAGAGGATTGGATAGGATAGAGGATTGGATAGGATAGAGGAAAGGATAGGATTGAGGATAGATAATAGGATAGGATTGAGGATAGATAATAGGATAGGATAGAGGATTGGATACGATACAGGATATCATAGGATAGAGAATAGGATAGGGGATTTGGTAGGATAGGATAGAAGATAGGATAGGATAGAGGATAGGATAGGATAGAGGATATGATAGGATAGAGGATAGGATAGGATAGAGGAAAGGATAGGATAGAGGATAGGATAGGATAGAGGATAGGATAGGATAGAGAATAGGAACGGATATATGATATTATAGGATAGAGGATAGGATAGTATAGAGGATAGGATAGGATAGAGGATAGGATAGGATAGAGGATAGGATAGAGAATAGGAACGGATAGATGATATTATAGGATAGATGATAGGATATGATAGAGTATACGGTATTATAGAGGGTAGGATAGGATAGAGCATAGGATAGGGGATTTGATAGGATAGAGGATAGGATAGGATAGAGGATCAGATAGGATAGAGGATAGGGTAGGATAGAGGATACGACATGATAGAGGATAGGATAGTGGATAGGATAGGATAGAGGATAGGATAGTATAGAGGATAGGATAGGATAGAGGATAGGGTAGGATAGAGGATAGGATAGGACAGAGGATAGTTTAGGGGATTTGATAGGATAGAGGATAGGATAGGATAGAAGATAGGATAGGATATATGATAGGATAGGATAGAGGATAGGATAGGATAGAGGATAGGATAGGATAGAGGATACGATAGGATAGAGTATAGGATAGGACAGAGGATAGGATAGGGGATTTGATAGTATAGAGGATAGGATAGAGGATTGGATAGAGGATAGGATAGAGGATAGGATAGGATAGAAAATAGGATAGGATAGAGGATAGGATAGGATAGAGGATAGGATACGATAGAGCATATTATAGGATAGAGGATAGGATAGGATAGAGGATTGGATAGGATAGAGGATAGAGGATACGATAGTATACAGGATAGGATAGGATAGAGGATAGGATAGAGGATAGGATAGGATAGAGGATACGATAGGATAGAGGATAGGATAGGATAGAGGATAGATTAGGATAGAGGATAGGATAGGATAGAGGATAGGATAGGATAGAGGATAGGATAGGATAGAGTATAGGATAGGACAGAGGATAGGATAGGGGATTTGATAGTATAGAGGATAGGATAGGATAGAGGATAGATTAGGATAGAGGATCAGATAGGATAGAGGATAGGGTAGGATAGAGGATACGACATGATAGAGGATAGGATAGAGGATAGGATAGGATAGAGGATAGGATAGTATAGAGGATAGGATAGGATAGAGGATAGGATAGGATAGAAGATAGGATAGGATATATGATAGGATAGGATAGAGGATAGGATAGGATAGAGGATAGGATAGGATAGAGGATAGGATAGGATAGAGTATAGGATAGGACAGAGGATAGGATAGGGGATTTGATAGTATAGAGGATAGGATAGGATAGAGGATAGATTAGGATAGAGGATAGGATAGGATAGAGGATAGGATAGGATAGAGGATAGGATAGGATAGAGGATAGGATACGATAGAGGATAGGATAGGATAGAGGATAGAGGATACGATAGGCTACAGGATAGGATAGGATAGAGGATAGGATAGGATAGGATAGAGGATAGGATAGGATAGAGGATAGGATAGGATAGAAAATAGGATAGGATAGAGGATAGGATAGGATAGAGGATAGGATAGGATAGAGCATATTATAGGATAGAGGATAGGATAGGATAGAGGATTGGATAGGATAGAGGATAGAGGATACGATAGGATAGAGTATAGGATAGGATAGAGGATAGGATAGGATAGAGGATAGTATAGGATAGAGGATAGGATAGGATAGAGGATAGGATAGAGGATAGGATAGGATAGAGGATAGAGGATACGATAGGATACAGGATAGGATAGGATAGAGGATAGGATAGGATAGGATAGGACAGAGGATAGGATAGGGGATTTGATAGTATAGAGGATAGGATAGAGGATTGGATAGAGGATAGGATAGAGGATTGTATAGGATAGAGGATAGGATAGGATAGAGGATAGGATAGGATAGAGGATAGGATAGGATAGAGGATAGGATAAGATAGAGGATAGGATAGGATAGAGGATACGATTGGATAGAGGATACGATAGGATAGAGGATAGGATAGGATAGAGGATAGAGGATAGGATAGGATACAGGAAAGGATAGGATTGAGGATAGGATTGGATACAGGATAGGATAGGATAGGGGATTGGATAGGATAGGATAGAGGATAGGCTAGGATAGAGGATAGGATACAGGATAGGATAGGATAGGATAGAGGATAGGATAGGATGGAGGGTAGGATAGGATAGAGGATAGGATAGGATAGAGGATAGGATAGGATAGAGGATAGAGGATAGGATAGGATACAGGAAAGGATAGGATTGAGGATACGATTGGATACAGGATAGGATAGGATAGGGGATTGGATAGGATAGGATAGAGGATAGGCTAGGATAGAGGATAGGATACAGGATAGGATAGGATAGGATAGAGGATAGCATAGGATGGAGGGTAGGATAGGATAGAGGATAGGATAGGATAGAGGATAGGATAGGATAGAGGATAGGATAGGATAGAGGATAGGATAGGATAGAGGATACGATAGGATACAGGATAGGATAGGATAGAGGATAGGATAGGATAGGATAGAGGATAGGATAGGATAGAGGATAGGATAGGACAGAGGATAGGATAGGGGATTTGATAGTATAGAGGATAGGATAGAGGATTGGATAGAGGATAGGATAGAGGATTGTATAGGATAGAGGATAGGATAGGATAGAGGATAGGATAGGATAGAGGATAGGATAGGATAGAGGATAGGATAAGATAGAGGATAGGATAGGATAGAGGATACGATTGGATAGAGGATACGATAGGATAGAGGATAGGATAGGATAGAGGATAGAGGATAGGATAGGATACAGGAAAGGATAGGATTGAGGATAGGATTGGATACAGGATAGGATAGGATAGGGGATTGGATAGGATAGGATAGAGGATAGGCTAGTATAGAGGATAGGATACAGGATAGGATAGGATAGGATAGAGGATAGGATAGGATGGAGGGTAGGATAGGATAGAGGATAGGATAGGATAGAGGATAGGATAGGATAGAGGATAGAGGATAGGATAGGATACAGGAAAGGATAGGATTGAGGATACGATTGGATACAGGATAGGATAGGATAGGGGAATGGATAGGATAGGATAGAGGATAGGCTAGGATAGAGGATAGGATACAGGATAGGATAGGATAGGATAGAGGATAGCATAGGATGGAGGGTAGGATAGGATAGAGGATAGGATAGGATAGAGGATAGGATAGGATAGAGGATAGGATAGGATAGAGGATAGGATAGGATAGAGGATAGGATAGGATAGAGGATAGGATAGGATAGAGGATAGGATAGGACAGAGGATAGGATAGGATAGAGGATAGGATAGGGGATTTGATAGGATAGAGGATAGGATAGGATAGAAGATAGGATAGAGGATAGGATAGGATAGAAGATAGGATAGAGGATAGGATAGGATAGGATAGAGGACTGGATAGGATAGAGGAAAGGATAGGATTGAGGATAGATAATAGGATAGGATAGAGGATTGGATAGGATACAGGATATCATAGGATAGAGGATAGGATAGGATAGAGGATAGGATAGGATAGAGGATAGGATAGGACAGAGGATAGGATAGGATAGAGGATAGGATAGGGGATTTGATAGGATAGAGGATAGGATAGGATAGAAGATAGGATAGACGATAGGATAGGATAGAGGATAGGATAGAGGATAGGATAGGATAGGATAGAGGATTGGATAGGATAGAGGAAAGGATAGGATTGAGGATAGATAATAGGATAGGATAGAGGATTGGATAGGATACAGGATATCATAGGATAGAGAATAGGATAGGGGATTTGATAGGATAAGATAGAGGATAGGATAGGATAGAGGATAGGATAGGATAGAGGATTGGATAGGATAGAGGAAAGGATAGGATTGAGGATTGGATAGGATACAGGATATCATAGGATAGAGAATAGGATAGGGGATTTGATAGGATAGGATAGAGGATAGGATAGGATAGAGGATAGGATAGGATAGAGGATAGCATAGGATAGAGGATAGGATAGGATAGACGATAGGATAGGATAGAGGATAGGATAGGATAGAGGATAGGATAGGATAGAGGATAGGATAGGATAGAGGATAGGATAGGATAGAGGATAGGATAGGATGGAGGATAGGATAGGATAGAGGATAGGATAGGATAGAGGATAGAGGATACGATAGGATACAGGATAGGATAGGATAGAGGATAGGATAGGATAGGATAGAATAGAGGATAGGATAGGATAGAGGAAAGGATAGGATAGAGGATAGGATAGAGGATAGGATAGGATTGAGGATAGGATAGGATAGAGGATAGGATAGGATAGAGGAGGGGTAGGATAGAGAATAGGATAGGACAGAGGATAGGATAGGATAGAGGATAGGATAGGGGATTTGATAGGATAGAGGATAGGATAGGATAGAAGATAGGATAGAGGATAGGATAGGATAGAAGATAGGATAGGGGATTTGATAGGATAAGATAGAGGATAGGATAGGATAGAGGATAGGATAGGATAGAGGATTGGATAGGATAGAGGAAAGGATAGGATTGAGGATTGGATAGGATACAGGATATCATAGGATAGAGAATAGGATAGGGGATTTGATAGGATAGGATAGAGGATAGGATAGGATAGAGGATAGGATAGGATAGAGGATAGCATAGGATAGAGGATAGGATAGGATAGACGATAGGCTAGGATAGAGGATAGGATAGGATAGAGGATAGGATAGGATAGAGGATAGGATAGGATAGAGGATAGGATAGGATAGAGGATAGGATAGGATGGAGGATAGGATAGGATAGAGGATACGATAGGATACAGGATAGGATAGGATAGAGGATAGGATAGGATAGGATAGAATAGAGGATAGGATAGGATAGAGGAAAGGATAGGATAGAGGATAGGATAGAGGATAGGATAGGATTGAGGATAGGATAGGATAGAGGATAGGATAGGATAGAGGAGGGGTAGGATAGAGAATAGGATAGAGGATATGATAGGATAGACAATAGGATAGAGGATAGGATAGGATTGAGGATAGGATAGAATAGAGGATAGTATAGTATAGAGGAAAGGATAGGATAGAGGATAGGATAGAGGATAGGATAGAATAGAGGATAGGATTGGATAGAGGATAGGATAGAATAGAGGATAGGATTGGATAGAGGATAGGATAGGATAGAGGATAGGATAGGATAGAGGATAGGATAGGATAGAGGATAGGATAGGATAGAGGATAGGATAGGATAGAGGATAGGATAGGATAGAGGATAGGATAGGATAGAGGATAGGATAGGATAGAGGAAAGGATAGGATAGAGGATAGGATAGAGGATAGGATAGGATTGAGGATAGGATAGGATAGAGGATAGGATAGGATAGAGGAGGGGTAGGATAGAGAATAGGATAGAGGATATGATAGGATAGACAATAGGATAGAGGATAGGATAGGATTGAGGATAGGATAGAATAGAGGATAGTATAGGATAGAGGAAAGGATAGGATAGAGGATAGGATAGAGGATTGGATATTATATGGGATATTATAGGATAGAGGATAGGATACGATAGAGGATAGGATACGATAGAGTATAGGATAGAGGATAGGATAGGATAGAGGATAGGATAGGATAGAGGATAGGATAGGATAGAGGATAGGATAGGATAGAGGATAGAGGATAGGATAGGATAGAGGATAGGATAGGATAGAGGATAGGATAGGATAGAGGATAGGATAGAGGATAGGATAGAGTAGAGGATAGGATAGGATAGAGGATAGGATAGGATAGAGGATAGGATAGGATAGAGGATAGGATAGGATAGAGGATAGGATAGGATAGAGGATAGGATAGGATAGAGGATAGGATAGGATAGAGGATAGGATAGGATAGAGGATAGGATAGGATAGAGGATAGGATAGGATAGAGGATAGGATAGGATAGAGGATAGGATAGGATAGAGGATAGGATAGGATAGAGGATAGGATAGGATAGAGGATAGGATAGGATAGAGGATAGGATAGGATAGAGGATAGGATAGGATAGAGGATAGGATAGGGTAGAGGATAGGATAGGATAGAGGATAGGATAGGATAGAGGATAGGATAGGATAGAGAATAGGATAGGGGATTTGATAGGATAGTTGATGGAATAGGATAGAGGATAGGATAGGATAGAGAATAGGATAGGATAGATGATATTAAAGGAAAGAGGATAGGATATGATAGAGGATACGATATTATAGAGGATAGGATAGGATAGAGGATACGATATTATAGAGGATAGGATACGATAGAGGATAGGATTGAGGATAGATTATAGGATAGAGGATAGGATAGGATAGAGGATACGATAGGATAGAGGATAGGATAGGATAGAGGATAGGATAGGATAGAGGATAGGATAGGATAGAGGATAGGATATGATAGAGGATAGGATAGGATAGAGGGTAGGATAGGATAGGATAGAGGATAGGATAGGATAGAGGATAGGATAGGATAGAGGATAGGGTAGGATAGAGGATAGGATAGCACAGTGGATAGGAGACGATAGATAATAGGATAGGATAGCGTATAGGATAGGGTTGAGGGTAGGATAGGATAGAGGATCGGATATTGGATTGGATAGGATAGAGGATAGGATAGGATAGAGGATAGGATCGGATAGAGGATAGGATTGACGATATATTATACGATAGAAGATAGGATAGGATAGAGGATAGGATAGGATAGAGGATCGGATTTGGGATTGGATAGGTTAGAGGATAGGATAGGATAGAGAATAGGATAGGAGATTGGACAGGATAGTGGACAGGAGACGATAGAGGATAGGATAGGGTAGAGGATTGTATATGATAGAGGATAGGGTAGGACATAGTATAGGATAGGATGGAAAATATTATAGGATAGAGCACAGGATAGGGTAGAGGATACGATATTATAGTGGAGAGGATCGAATATAGTATAGGATAGGGGATTGGATAGGATAGAGGATAGGATAGGATAGTTGATAGGATAGGATAGACGATAGCATAGGATAGAGGATAGGATAGGATAGAGGATAGGATAGGATAGGATAGACGATAGGATAGGGGATTGGATAGGATAGTTGATAGAATAGGATAGAGGATAGGATAGGATAGAGGATAGGATAGGATAGAGGATAGGATAGGATAGAGGATAGGATAGGATAGAGGATAGGCTAGGATAGAGGATAGGATAGGATAGAGGATAGGATAGGATAGAGGATAGGATAGGATAGGATAGGATATAGGATAGGATACGATTGAGTATAGGATATAGGATTGGATAGGATAGAGGATAGGATAGGATAGAGGATAGGATAGGATAGAGGATAGGGTAGGATAGAGGATAGGATAGCACAGTGGATAGGAGACGATAGATGATAGGATAGGATAGCGGATAGGATAGGGTTGAGGATAGGATAGGTTAGAGGATCGGATATTGGATTGGATAGGATAGAGGATAGGATAGGATAGACGATCGGATAGGATAGAGGATAGGATAGGATAGAGGATAGGTTAGGATAGAGGATAGGATAGGATAGAGGATAGGATAGGATAGAGAATAGGATAGGAGATTGGACAGGATAGAGGACAGGAGACGATAGAGGATAGGATAGGGTAGAGGATTGTATATGATAGAGGATAGGGTAGGACATAGTATAGGATAGGATGGAAAATATTATAGGATAGAGCACAGGATAGGGTAGAGGATACGATATTATAGTGGAGAGGATCGAATATAGTATAGGATAGGGGATTGGATAGGATAGAGGATAGGATAGGATAGTTGATAGGATAGGATAGACGATAGGATAGGGGATTGGATAGGATAGTTGATAGAATAGGATAGAGGATAGGATAGGATAGAGGATAGGATAGGATAGGATAGACGATAGGATAGGGGATTGGATAGGATAGTTGATAGAATAGGATAGAGGATAGGATAGGATAGAGGATAGGATAGGATAGAGGATAGGATAGGATAGAGGATAGGATAGGATAGAGGATAGGCTAGGATAGAGGATAGGATAGGATAGAGGATAGAGGATAGGATAGGATAGAGGATAGGATAGGATAGGATAGGATATAGGATAGAGGATAGTATAGGATAGATGATAGGATAGGATAGAGGATAGGATACGATAGAGTATAGGATAGCAAAGAGGATAGGAGACGATAGGGGATAGGATAGGATACAGGATAGGATAGGATGGAGGATAGGATAGGATAGAGGATAGGATCGGATAGAGGATAGGATAGAGGTTAGGATAGGATAGAGGATAGGGTAGGACATAGTATAGGATAGGATGGAAGATATTATAGGATAGAGCACAGGATAGGGTAGAGGATACGATATTATAGTGGAGAGGATCGAATATAGTATAGGATAGGGGATTGGATAGGATAGAGGATAGGATAGGATAGTTGATAGGATAGGATAGACGATAGGATAGGGGATTGGATAGGATAGTTGATAGAATAGGATAGAGGATAGGATAGGATAGAGGATAGGATAGGATAAAGGATAGGATAGGATAGAGGATAGGATAGGATAGAGGAAAGGATAGGATAGAGGATAGGATAGGATAGAGGATAGGTTAGGATTGGATAGAGAATAGGATAGGATAGATGATATTATAGGAAAGACGATAGGATATGATAGAGGATACGATATGATAGAGGATAGGATAGGATAGAGAATAGGATAGGATAGAGGATAGGATAGGATAGAGGATAGGATAGGATAGAGGATAGGATAGGATAGAGGATAGGATAGGATAGAGGATAGGATAGGATAGAGGATAGGATATGATAGAGGATAGGATAGGATAGAGGGTAGGATAGGATAGGATAGAGGATAGGATAGGATAGAGGATAGGATAGGATAGAGGATGGGGTAGGATAGAGGATAGGATAGCACAGTGGATAGGAGACGATAGATGATAGGATAGGATAGCGTATAGGATAGGGTTGAGGATAGGATAGGATAGAGGATCGGATATTGGATTGGATAGGATAGAGGATAGGATAGGATAGAGGATAGGATAGGATAGAGGATAGGATCGGATAGAGGATAGGATTGAGGATATATTATACGATAGAAGATAGGATAGGATAGAGGATAGGATAGGATAGAGGATCGGATAGGGGATTGGATAGGATAGAGGATAGGATAGGATAGAGAATAGGATAGGAGATTGGACAGGATAGAGGACAGGAGACGATAGAGGATAGGATAGGGTAGAGGATTGTATATGATAGAGGATAGGGTAGGACATAGTATAGGATAGGATGGAAAATATTATAGGATAGAGCACAGGATAGGGTAGAGGATACGATATTATTGTGGAGAGGATCGAATATAGTATAGGATAGGGGATTGGATAGGATAGAGGATAGGATAGGATAGAGGATAGGATAGGATAGAGGATAGGCTAGGATAGAGGATAGGATAGGATAGAGGATAGAGGATAGGATAGGATAGAGGATAGGATAGGATAGGATAGGATATAGGATAGAGGATAGTATAGGATAGATGATAGGATAGGATAGAGGATAGGATACGATAGAGTATAGGATAGCAAAGAGGATAGGAGACGATAGGGGATAGGATAGGATACAGAATAGGATAGGATAGAGGATAGGATAGGATAGAGGATAGGATCGGATAGAGGATAGGATAGAGGTTAGGATAGGATAGAGGATAGGATAGGATAGAGGATCGGATAGGGGATTGGAGAGGATAGAGGATAGGATTGGATAGAGAATAGGATAGGAGATTGGACAGGATAGAGGACAGGAGACGATAGAGGATAGGATAGGCTAGAGGATTGTATAGGATAGAGGATAGGGTAGGACATAGTATAGGATAGGATGGAAGATATTATAGGATAGAGCACAGGATAGGGTAGAGGATACGATATTATAGTGGAGAGGATCGAATATAGTATAGGATAGGAGGGGATTGGATAGGATAGAGGATAGGATAGGATAGTTGATAGGATAGGATAGACGATAGGATAGGGGATTGGATAGGATAGTTGATAGAATAGGATAGAGGATAGGATAGGATAGAGGATAGAGGATAGGATAGGATAGAGGATAGGATAGGATAGGATAGGATATAGGATAGAGGATAGTATAGGATAGATGATAGGATAGGATAGAGGATAGGATACGATAGAGTATAGGATAGCAAAGAGGATAGGAGACGATAGGGGATAGGATAGGATACAGAATAGGATAGGATAGAGGATAGGATAGGATAGAGGATAGGATCGGATAGAGGATAGGATAGAGGTTAGGATAGGATAGAGGATAGGATAGGATAGAGGATCGGATAGGGGATTGGATAGGATAGAGGATAGGATTGGATAGAGAATAGGATAGGAGATTGGACAGGATAGAGGACAGGAGACGATAGAGGATAGGATAGGCTAGAGGATTGTATAGGATAGAGGATAGGGTAGGACATAGTATAGGATAGGATGGAAGATATTATAGGATAGAGCACAGGATAGGGTAGAGGATACGATATTATAGTGGAGAGGATCGAATATAGTATAGGATAGGGGATTTGATAGGATAGAGGATAGGATAGGATAGTTGATAGGATAGGATAGACGATAGGATAGGGGATTGGATAGGATAGTTGATAGAGTAGGATAGAGGATAGGATAGGATAGAGGATAGGATAGGATAGGATAGACGATAGGATAGGGGATTGGATAGGATAGTTGATAGAATAGGATAGAGGATAGGATAGGATAGAGGATAGGATAGGATAGAGGATAGGATAGGATAGAGGATAGGATAGGATAGAGGATAGGCTAGGATAGAGGATAGGATAGGATAGAGGATAGAGGATAGGATAGGATAGAGGATAGGATAGGATAGGATAGGATATAGGATAGAGGATAGTATAGGATAGATGATAGGATAGGATAGAGGATAGGATACGATAGAGTATAGGATAGCAAAGAGGATAGGAGACGATAGGGGATAGGATAGGATACAGGATAGGATAGGATAGAGGATAGGATAGGATAGAGGATAGGATCGGATAGAGGATAGGAGAGAGGTTAGGATAGGATAGAGGATATGATAGGATAGAGGATCGGATAGGGGATTGGATAGGATAGGGGATAGGATTGGATAGAGAATAGGATAGGAGATTGGACAGGATAGAGGACAGGAGACGATAGAGGATAGGATAGGCTAGAGGATTGTATAGGATAGAGGATAGGGTAGGACATAGTATAGGATAGGATGGAAGATATTATAGGATAGAGCACAGGATAGGGTAGAGGATACGATATTATAGTGGAGAGGATCGAATATAGTATAGGATAGGAGGGGATTGGATAGGATAGAGGATAGGATAGGATAGTTGATAGGATAGGATAGACGATAGGATAGGGGATTGGATAGGATAGTTGATAGAATAATATAGAGGATAGGACAGCATAGAGGATAGGATAGGATAAAGGATAGGATAGGATAGAGGATAGGATAGGATAGAGGAAAGGATAGGATAGAGGATAGGATAGGATAGAGGATAGGTTAGGATTGGATAGAGAATAGGATAGGATAGATGATATTATAGGAAAGACGATAGGAT
The DNA here is from genome assembly GCF_050948215.1 of Halictus rubicundus. Classification (NCBI taxonomy): domain Eukaryota; kingdom Metazoa; phylum Arthropoda; class Insecta; order Hymenoptera; family Halictidae; genus Halictus; species Halictus rubicundus. The sequence goes on along the minus strand of NW_027488828.1, from coordinate 220,079 downwards.
ATGATAGAGGATACGATATGATAGAGGATAGGATAGGATAGAGAATAGGATAGGATAGAGGATAGGATAGGATAGAGGATAGGATAGGATAGAGGATAGGATAGGATAGAGGATAGGATAGGATAGAGGATAGGATAGGGTAGAGGATAGGATATGATAGAGGATAGGATAGGATAGAGGGTAGGATAGGATAGGATAGAGGATAGGATAGACGATAGGATAGGGGATTGGATAGGATAGTTGATAGAATAGGATAGAGGATTGTATAGGATAGAGGATAGGGTAGGACATAGTATAGGATAGGATGGAAGATATTATAGGATAGAGCACAGGATAGGGTAGAGGATACGATATTATAGTGGAGAGGATCGAATATAGTATAGGATAGGAGGGGATTGGATAGGATAGAGGATAGGATAGGATAGTTGATAGGATAGGATAGACGATAGGATAGGGGATTGGATAGGATAGTTGATAGAATAGGATAGAGGATAGGATAGGATAGAGGATAGGATAGGATAGAGGATAGGATAGGATAGAGGATAGGATAGGATAGAGGAAAGGATAGGATAGAGGATAGGATAGGATAGAGGATAGGTTAGGATTGGATAGAGAATAGGATAGGATAGATGATATTATAGGAAAGACGATAGGATATGATAGAGGATACGATATGATAGAGGATAGGATAGGATAGAGAATAGGATAGGATAGAGGATAGGATAGGATAGAGGATAGAATAGGATAGAGGATAGGATAGGATAGAGGATAGGATAGGATAGAGGATAGGATAGGATAGAGGATAGGATAGGATAGAGGCTAGGATACGATAGAGTATAGGATAGCAAAGAGGATAGGATACGATAGGGGATAGGATAGGATAGAGGATAGGATAGGATAGAGGATAGGATAGGATAGAGGATAGGATCGGATAGAGGATAGGATAGAGGTTAGGATAGGATAGAGGATAGGATAGGATAGAGGATCGGATAGGGGATTGGATAGGATAGACGATAGGATTGGATAGAGAATAGGGTAGGAGATTGGACAGGATAGAGGACAGGAGACGATAGAGGATAGGATAGGCTAGAGGATTGTATAGGATAGAGGATAGGGTAGGACATAGTATAGGATAGGATGGAAGATATTATAGGATAGAGCACAGGATAGGGTAGAGGATACGATATTATAGTGGAGAGGATCGAATATAGTATAGGATAGGGGATTGGATAGGATAGAGGATAGGATAGGATAGTTGATAGGATAGGATAGACGATAGGATAGGGGATTGGATAGGATAGTTGATAGAATATGATAGAGGATAGGATATAATAGAGGATAGGATAGGATAGAGGATAGGATAGGATAGAGGATAGGATAGGATAGAGGATAGGATAGGATAGAGGATAGGATAGGATAGGATAGGATATAGGATAGGATACGATTGAGTATAGGATATAGGATTGGATAGGATAGAGGATAGGATAGGATAGAGGATAGGATAGGATAGAGGATTGGATAGGATAGAGGATAGGGTAGGATAGAGGATAGGATAGCACAGTGGATAGGAGACGATAGATGATAGGATAGGATAGCGGATAGGATAGGGTTGAGGATAGGATAGGTTAGAGGATCGGATATTGGATTGGATAGGATAGAGGATAGGATAGGATAGACGATCGGATAGGATAGAGGATAGGATAGGATAGAGGATAGGTTAGGATAGAGGATAGGATAGGATAGAGGATAGGATAGGTTAGAGGATAGGATAGGATAGAGGATAGGATAGAGGATAGGATAGGATAGAGGATAGGATAGGATAGAGGATAGGATAGGATAGAGGATAGGATATGATAGAGGATAGGATAGGATAGAGGCTAGGATAGGATAGGATAGAGGATAGGATAGGATAGAGGATAGGATAGGATAGAGGATAGGATAGGATAGAGGAAAGGATAGGATAGAGGATAGGATAGGATAGAAGATAGGTTAGGATTGGATAGAGAATAGGATAGGATAGATGATATTATAGGAAAGACGATAGGATATGATAGAGGATACGATATGATAGAGGATAGGATAGGATAGAGAATAGGATAGGATAGAGGATAGGATAGGATAGAGGATAGGATAGGATAGAGGATAGGATAGGATAGAGGATAGGATAGGATAGAGGATAGGATACGATAGAGTATAGGATAGCAAAGAGGATAGGATACGATAGGGGATAGGATAGGATAGAGGATAGGATAGGATAGAGGATAGGATAGGATAGAGGATAGGATCGGATAGAGGCTAGGATAGAGGTTAGGATAGGATAGAGGATTGGATAGGATAGAGGATCGGATAGGGGATTGGATAGGATAGACGATAGGATTGGATAGAGAATAGGGTAGGAGATTGGACAGGATAGAGGACAGGAGACGATAGAGGATAGGATAGGCTAGAGGATTGTACAGGATAGAGGATAGGGTAGGACATAGTATAGGATAGGATGGAAGATATTATAGGATAGAGCACAGGATAGGGTAGAGGATACGATATTATAGTGGAGAGGATCGAATATAGTATAGGATAGGGGATTGGATAGGATAGAGGATATAATAGGATAGTTGATAGGATAGGATAGACGATAGGATAGGGGATTGGATAGGATAGTTGATAGAATAGGATAGAGGATAGGATAGGATAGAGGATAGGATAGGATAGAGGATAGGATAGGATAGAGGATAGGATAGGATAGAGGATAGGATAGGATAGAGGATAGGATAGGATAGAGGATAGGATAGGATAGAGGATAGGATAGGATAGAGGATACGATATGATAGAGGATAGGATAGGATAGAGAATAGGATAGGATAGAGGATAGGATAGGATAGAGGATAGGATAGGATAGAGGATAGGATAGGATAGAGGATAGGATAGGATAGAGGATAGGATAGGATAGAGGATAGGATACGATAGAGTATAGGATAGCAAAGAGGATAGGATACGATAGGGGATAGGATAGGATAGAGGATAGGGTAGGATAGAGGATAGGATAAGATAGAGGATAGGATCGGATAGAGGATAGGATAGAGGTTAGGATAGGATAGAGGATAGGATAGGATAGAGGATCGGATAGGGGATTGGATAGGATAGACGATAGGATTGGATAGAGAATAGGGTAGGAGATTGGACAGGATAGAGGACAGGAGACGATAGAGGATAGGATAGGCTAGAGGATTGTATAGGATAGAGGATAGGGTAGGACATAGTATAGGATAGGATGGAAGATATTATAGGATAGAGCACAGGATAGGGTAGAGGATACGATATTATAGTGGAGAGGATCGAATATAGTATAGGATAGGGGATTGGATAGGATAGAGGATAGGATAGGATAGTTGATAGGATAGGATAGACGATAGGATAGGGGATTGGATAGGATAGTTGATAGAATAGGATAGAGGATAGGATAGGATAGAGGATAGGATAGGATAGAGGATAGGATAGGATAGAGGATAGGATAGGATAGAGGATAGGATAGGATAGAGGATAGGATAGGATAGAGGATAGGATAGGATAGAGGATAGGATAGGATAGAGGATAGGATAGGATAGAGGATAGGATAGGATAGAGGATAGGATAGGATACGATAGGATATAGGATAGGATACGATTGAGTATAGGATATAGGATTGGATAGGATAGAGGATAGGATATGATAGAGGATAGGATAGCATAGAGGGTAGGATAGGATAGGATAGAGGATAGGATAGGATAGAGGATAGGATAGGATAGGATAGAGGATAGGGTAGGATAGAGGATAGGATAGCACAGTGGATAGGAGACGATAGATGATAGGATAGGACAGCGTATAGGATAGGGTTGAGGATAGGATAGGATAGAGGATCGGATATTGGATTGGATAGGATAGAGGATAGGATAGGATAGAGGATAGGATAGGATAGAGGATAGGATAGGATAGAGGATAGGATAGGATAGAGGATAGGATAGGATAGAGGATAGGATAGGATAGAGGATAGGATAGGATAGAGGATCGGATAGGGGATTGGATAGGATAGACGATAGGATTGGATAGAGAATAGGGTAGGAGATTGGACAGGATAGAGGACAGGAGACGATAGAGGATAGGATAGGCTAGAGGATTGTATAGGATAGAGGATAGGGTAGGACATAGTATAGGATAGGATGGAAGATATTATAGGATAGAGCACAGGATAGGGTAGAGGATACGATATTATAGTGGAGAGGATCGAATATAGTATAGGATAGGGGATTGGATAGGATAGAGGATAGGATAGGATAGTTGATAGGATAGGATAGACGATAGGATAGGGGATTGGATAGGATAGTTGATAGAATAGGATAGAGGATAGGATAGGATAGAGGATAGGATAGGATAGAGGATAGGATAGGATAGAGGATAGGATAGGATAGAGGATAGGATAGGATAGAGGATAGGATAGGATAGAGGATAGGATAGGATAGAGGATAGGATAGTATAGAGGATAGGATAGGATAGAGGATAGGATAGGATAGAGGATAGGATAGGATAGAGGATAGGATAGGATAGGATAGGATATAGGATAGGATACGATTGAGTATAGGATATAGGATTGGATAGGATAGAGGATAGGATAGGATAGAGGATAGGATAGGATAGAGATTAGGGTAGGATAGAGGATAGGATAGCACAGTGGATAGGAGACGATAGATGATAGGATAGGATAGCGGATAGGATAGGTTTGAGGATAGGATAGGTTAGAGGATCGGATATTGGATTGGATAGGATAGAGGATAGGATAGGATAGAGGATCGGATAGGATAGAGGATAGGATAGGATAGAGGATAGGTTAGGATAGAGGATTGAATAGGGGATTGGATAGGGTAGAGGATTGAATAGGGGATTGGATAGGATAGAGTATAGGATAGGATAGAGGATAGGATAGGATAGAGGATAGGTTAGGATAGAGGATAGGATAGGATAGAGGATAGGATAGGTTAGAGGATAGGATAGGATAGAGGATAGGATAGAGGATAGGATAGGATAGAGGATAGGATATGATAGAGGATAGGATAGGATAGAGGCTAGGATAGGATAGGATAGAGGATAGGATAGGAAAGACGATAGGATATGATAGAGGATACGATATGATAGAGGATAGGATAGGATAGAGAATAGGATAGGATAGAGGATAGGATAGGATAGAAGATAGGATAGGATAGAGGATAGGATAGGATAGAGGATAGGATAGGATAGAGGATAGGATAGGATAGAGGATAGGATACGATAGAGTATAGGATAGCAAAGAGGATAGGATACGATAGGGGATAGGATAGGATAGAGGATAGGATAGGATAGAGGATAGGATAGGGTAGAGGATAGGATAGGACAGAGGATAGGATAGGGGATTTCATAGGGTAGAGGATAGGATAGGATAGAAGATAGGATAGGATAGAGGATAGGATAGGATAGAGGATAGGATAGGATAGAGGATAGGATAGGATAGAGGATAGGATAGGATAGAGGATAGGATAGGATAGAGGATAGGATAGGGTAGAGGATTGAATAGGGGATTGGATAGGGTAGAGGATTGAATAGGGGATTGGATAGGATAGAGTATAGGATAGGATAGAGGATAGGATAGGATAGAGGATAGGATAGGATAGAGGATAGGATACGATAGATGATAGGATAGGATAGAGGATAGGATAGGATAGAGGATAGGATAGGATAGAGGATCGGATAGGATAGAGGATATGATAGGATAGAGGATAGGATCGGATAGAGGATAGGATAGGATAGGATAGAGGATAGGATAGGATAGAGTATAGGATATAGAATTGGATAGGATAGAGCATAGGATAGGTTAGAGAATAGGATAGGATAGAGGATCGGATAGGATAGAGGATAGGATAGGATAGAGGATAGGATAGGATAGAGGATAGGATAAGATAGAGGATAGGATAGGATAGAGGATAGGATAGGATAGAGGATAGGATAGGATAGAGTATAGGATACAGGATTGGATAGGATAGAGGATAGGATTGAGGATAGATTATACGATAGAGGATTGGATAGGATAGAGGATAGGATAGCATATAGGATAGGAGACGATAGAGGACAGGATAGGATAGAGGATAGGATAGGATAGAGGATAGGATAGAATAGAGGATAGGATAGGATAGAGGATAGGATAGGATAGAGGATAGGATAGGATAGAGGATAGGATAAGATACAGGATAGGATAGGATAGAGGATAGGATAGGATAGAGGATAGGATAGGATAGAGTATAGGATACAGGATTGGATAGGATAGAGGATAGGATTGAGGATAGATTATACGATAGAGGATTGGATAGGATAGAGGATAGGATAGCATATAGGATAGGAGACGATAGAGGACAGGATAGGATAGAGGATAGGATAGGATAGAGGATAGGATAGAATAGAGGATAGGATAGGATAGAGGATAGGATAGGATTGGATAGAGAATAGGATAGGATAGATGATATTATAGGAAAGACGATAGGATATGATAGAGGATACGATATTATAGAGGATAGGATAGGATAGAGGATCGGATAGGATAGAGGATAGGATAGGATAGAGGATACGATCGGATAGAGGATAGAGGATAGGATAGGATAGAGGATAGGATAGGATAGAGGATAGGATAGGATAGAGGATAGGATAGGATAGAAGATAGGATAGGATAGATTATAGGATAGGATAGAGGATAGGATAGGGCAGAGGATTGGATAGAGGATAGGATAGGATAGAGGATATGATAGGGTAGAGGATTGGATAGGATACAGGATAGCATATGATAGAGGATAGGATAGGGGATTTGATAGGATAGAGGATAGGATAGGATAGAGGATAGGATAGGATAGAGGATAGGATAGGATAGAGGATAGGATAGGATAGAGGATAGGATAGGATAGAGGATAGGATAGGATAGAGGATAGGATAGGATAGAGGATAGGATAGGACAGAGGATAGGATACGGGATTTGATAGGATAGAGGATAGGATAGGATAGAGGATAGGATATGATAGAGGATATGATAGGATAGAGGATAGGATAGGATAGAAGATAGGATAGGATAGAATATAGGCTAGGATAGATGATAGGATAGAGGAAAGGATAGGATAGAGGACAGGATAGGATAGAGGATTTGATAGGATACAGGATAGGATAGGATAGAGGATAGGATAGGGGATTTGATAGGATAGAGGATAGGATAGGATAGAAGATATGATAGGATAGAGGATAGGATAGGATAGAGGATAGGATAGAGAATAGGTTAGGATAGAGAATTGGAACGGATAGATGATATTATAGGATAGGGGATAGGATATCATAGAGTATACGATATTATAGAGGGTATGACAGGATAGAGCATAGGATAGGGGATTGGATAGGATAGGATAGAGGATAGGCTAGGATAGAGGATAGGATAGAGGATAGGATAGGATAGAGGACAGGATAGGATAGAGGATAGGATAGGATAGAGGATAGGATAGGATAGAGGATAGGATAGGATAGAGGATAGGATAGGATAGAGGATAGGATAGGATAGAGGATAGGATAGGATAGAGGATAGGATAGGATAGAGGATAGGATAGGATAGAGGATAGGATAGGATAGAGGATAGGATAGGATAGAGGATAGGATAGGATAGAGGATAGGATAGGATAGAGGATAGGATAGGATAGAGGATAGGATAGGATAGAGGATAGGATAGGATAGAGGATAGGATAGGATAGAGGATAGGATAGGATAGAGGATAGGATAGGATAGAGGATAGGATAGGACAGAGGATAGGATAGGATAGAAGATAGGATAGGATAGAGGATAGGATAGGATAGACTATAGGATAGGATAGAGGATAGGATAGGATAGACTATAGGATAGGATAGAGGATAGGATAGGATAGAGGATAGGATAGGGTAGAGGATTGAATAGGGGATTGGATAGGGTAGAGGATTGAATAGGGGATTGGATAGGATAGAGTATAGGATAGGATAGAGGATAGGATAGGATAGAGGATAGGATAGGATAGAGGATAGGATACGATAGATGATAGGATAGGATAGAGGATAGGATAGGATAGAGGATAGGATAGGATAGAGGATCGGATAGGATAGAGGATATGATAGGATAGAGGATAGGATCGGATAGAGGATAGGATAGGATAGGATAGAGGATAGGATAGGATAGAGTATAGGATATAGAATTGGATAGGATAGAGCATAGGATAGGTTAGAGAATAGGATAGGATAGAGGATCGGATAGGATAGAGGATAGGATAGGATAGAGGATAGGATAGGATAGAGGATAGGATAAGATAGAGGATAGGATAGGATAGAGGATAGGATAGGATAGAGGATAGGATAGGATAGAGTATAGGATACAGGATTGGATAGGATAGAGGATAGGATTGAGGATAGATTATACGATAGAGGATTGGATAGGATAGAGGATAGGATAGCATATAGGATAGGAGACGATAGAGGACAGGATAGGATAGAGGATAGGATAGGATAGAGGATAGGATAGAATAGAGGATAGGATAGGATAGAGGATAGGATAGGATAGAGGATAGGATAGGATAGAGGATAGGATAAGATAGAGGATAGGATAGGATAGAGGATAGGATAGGATAGAGGATAGGATAGGATAGAGTATAGGATACAGGATTGGATAGGATAGAGGATAGGATTGAGGATAGATTATACGATAGAGGATTGGATAGGATAGAGGATAGGATAGCATATAGGATAGGAGACGATAGAGGACAGGATAGGATAGAGGATAGGATAGGATAGAGGATAGGATAGAATAGAGGATAGGATAGGATAGAGGATAGGATAGGATTGGATAGAGAATAGGATAGGATAGATGATATTATAGGAAAGACGATAGGATATGATAGAGGATACGATATTATAGAGGATAGGTTAGGATAGAGGATCGGATAGGATAGAGGATAGGATAGGATAGAGGATACCATCGGATAGAGGATAGAGGATAGGATAGGATAGAGGATAGGATAGGATAGAGGATAGGATAGGATAGAGGATAGGATAGGATAGAAGATAGGATAGGATAGATTATAGGATAGGATAGAGGATAGGATAGGGCAGAGGATTGGATAGAGGATAGGATAGGATAGAGGATATGATAGGGTAGAGGATTGGATAGGATACAGGATAGCATATGATAGAGGATAGGATAGGGGATTTGATAGGATAGAGGATAGGATAGGATAGAGGATAGGATAGGATAGAGGATAGGATAGGATAGAGGATAGGATAGGATAGAGGATAGGATAGGATAGAGGATAGGATAGGATAGAGGATAGGATAGGATAGAGGATAGGATAGGACAGAGGATAGGATACGGGATTTGATAGGATAGAGGATAGGATAGGATAGAGGATAGGATATGATAGAGGATATGATAGGATAGAGGATAGGATAGGATAGAAGATAGGATAGGATAGAATATAGGCTAGGATAGATGATAGGTTAGAGGAAAGGATAGGATAGAGGACAGGATAGGATAGAGGATTTGATAGGATACAGGATAGGATAGGATAGAGGATAGGATAGGGGATTTGATAGGATAGAGGATAGGATAGGATAGAAGATATGATAGGATAGAGGATAGGATAGGATAGAGGATAGGATAGAGAATAGGTTAGGATAGAGAATTGGAACGGATAGATGATATTATAGGATAGGGGATAGGATATCATAGAGTATACGATATTATAGAGGGTATGACAGGATAGAGCATAGGATAGGGGATTGGATAGGATAGGATAGAGGATAGGCTAGGATAGAGGATAGGATAGAGGATAGGATAGGATAGAGGACAGGATAGGATAGAGGATAGGATAGGATAGAGGATAGGATAGGATAGAGGATAGGATAGGATAGAGGATAGGATAGGATAGAGGATAGGATAGGATAGAGGATAGGATAGGATAGAGGATAGGATAGGATAGAGGATAGGATAGGATAGAGGATAGGATAGGATAGAGGATAGGATAGGATAGAGGATAGGATAGGATAGAGGATAGGATAGGATAGAGGATAGGATAGGATAGAGGATAGGATAGGATAGAGGATAGGATAGGATAGAGGATAGGATAGGATAGAGGATAGGATAGGATAGAGGATAGGATAGGACAGAGGATAGGATAGGATAGAGGATAGGATAGGATAGAGGATAGGATAGGATAGAGGATAGGATAGGATAGAGGATAGGATAGGATAGAGTATAGGATACAGGATTGGATAGGATAGGGGATAGGATTGAGGATAGATTATACGATAGAGGATTGGAAAGGATAGAGGATAGGATAGCATATAGGATAGGAGACGATAGAGGATAGGATAGGATAGAGGATAGGAAAGGATAGGATAGGATAGGATAGAGGATAGGATAGGATAGAGGATAGGATAGGATAGAGGATAGGATAGGATAGAGGATAGGATAGGATAGAGGATAGGATAGAGGATAGGATAGGATAGAGGATAGGATAGGATAGAGGATAGGATAGGATAGAGGATAGGATAGGATAGAGGATAGGATAGGATAGAGGATAGGATAGGATAGAGGATAGGATAGGATAGAGGATAGGATAGGATAGAGGATAGGATAGGATAGAGGATAGGATAGGATAGAGGATAGGATAGGATAGAGGATAGGATAGGATAGAGGATAGGATAGGATAGAGGATAGGATAGGATAGAGGATAGGATAGGATAGAGGATAGGATAGGATAGAGGATAGGATAGGATAGAGGATAGGATAGGATAGAGGATAGGATAGGATAGAGGATAGGATAGGATAGAGGATAGGATAGGATAGAGGATAGGATAGGATAGAGGATAGGATAGGATAGAGGATAGGATAGGATAGAGGATAGGATAGGATAGAGGATAGGATAGGATAGAGGATAGGATAGGATAGAGGATAGGATAGGATAGAGGATAGGATAGGATAGAGGATAGGATAGGATAGAGGATAGGATAGGATAGAGGATAGGATAGGATAGAGGATAGGATAGGATAGAGGATAGGATAGGATAGAGGATAGGATAGGATAGAGGATAGGATAGGATAGAGGATAGGATAGGATAGAGGATAGGATAGGATAGAGGATAGGATAGGATAGAATATAGGCTAGGATAGAGGATAGGATAGAGGAAAGGAAAGGATAGAGGACAGGATAGGATAGAGGATTTGATAGGATACAGGATAGGATAGGATAGAGGATAGGATAGGGGATTTGATAGGATAGAGGATAGGATAGGATAGAAGATATGATAGGATAGAGGATAGGATAGGATAGAGGATAGGATAGAGAATAGGTTAGGATAGAGAATTGGAACGGATAGAGAATAGGTTAGGATAGAGAATTGGAACGGATAGAGAATTGGAACGGATAGATGATATTATAGGATAGGGGATAGGATATCATAGAGTATACGATATTATAGAGGGTATGACAGGATAGAGCATAGGATAGGGGATTGGATAGGATAGGATAGAGGATAGGCTAGGATAGAGGATAGGATAGGATAGAGGATAGGATAGGATAGAGGATAGGATAGGATAGAGGATAGGATAGCATAGAGGATAGGATAGGATAGAGGATAGGATACGATAGAGGATAGAATTGAGGATAGGATAGGATAGAGGATTGGATAGGATAGAGGATTGGACAGGATACAGGATAGGATAGGATAGAGGATAGGATAGGGGATTTGATAGGATAGAGGATAGGATAGGATAGAAGATAGGATAGGATAGAGGATAGGATAGGATAGAGGATAGGAAAGATAATAGGTTAGGATAGAGAATTGGAACGGATAGATGATATTATAGGATTGGGGATAGGATATCATAGAGTATACGATATTATAGAGGGTATGATAGGATAGAGCATAGGATAGGGGATTGGATAGGATAGGATAGTGGATAGGCTAGGATAGAGGATAGGATAGAGGATAGGATAGGATAGAGGACAGGATAGGATAGAGGATAGGATAGGATAGAGGATTGGATAGGATAGAGGATAGGATAGGATAGAGGATAGGATAGGATAGAGGATAGGATAGGATAGAGGATAGGATAGGATAGAGGATAGGATAGGATAGAGGATAGGATAGGGGATTTGATAGGATAGAGGATAGGATAGGATAGAAGATATGATAGGATAGAGGATAGGATAGGATAGAGGATAGGATAGAGAATAGGTTAGGATAGAGAATTGGAACGGATAGAGAATTGGAACGGATAGATGATATTATAGGATAGGGGATAGGATATCATAGAGTATACGATATTATAGAGGGTATGACAGGATAGAGCATAGGATAGGGGATTGGATAGGATAGGATAGAGGATAGGCTAGGATAGAGGACAGGATAGGATAGAGGATAGGATAGGATAGAGGATTGGATAGGATAGAGGATAGGATAGGATAGAGGATAGGATAGGATAGACGATAGAATTGAGGATAGGATAGGATAGAGGATAGGATAGATAATAGGTTAGGATAGAGAATTGGAACGGATAGATGATATTATAGGATTGGTGATAGGATATCATAGAGTATACGATATTATAGAGGGTATGATAGGATAGAGCATAGGATAGGGGATTGGATAGGATAGGATAGTGGATAGGCTAGGATAGAGGATAGGATAGGGGATTTGATAGGATAGAGGATAGGACATGATAGAAGATAGGATAGGATAGAGGATAGGATAGGATAGAGGATAGGATAGAGAATAGGTTAGGATAGAGAATTGGAACGGGTAGATGATATTATAGGATAGGGGATAGGATATCATAGAGTATACGATATTATAGAGGGTATGATAGGATAGAGCATAGGATAGGGGATTGGATAGGATAGGATAGAGGATAGGCTAGGATAGAGGATAGGATAGAGGATAGGATAGGATAGAGGACAGGATAGGATAGAGGATAGGATAGGATAGAGGATTGGATAGGATACAGGAAAGGATAGGATTGAGGATAGATGATAGGATAGGATAGAGGATTGGATAGGATACAGGATAGGATATGATAGATGATAGGATAGGGGATTTGATAGGATAGAGGATAGGATAGGATAGAAGATAGGATAGGATAGATTATAGGATAGGATAGAGGATAGGATAGGGCAGAGGATTGGATAGAGGATAGGATAGGATAGAGGATATGATAGGGTAGAGGATTGGATAGGATACAGGATAGCATATGATAGAGGATAGGATAGGGGATTTGATAGGATAGAGGACAGGATAGGATAGAGGATAGGATAGGATAGAGGATAGGATAGGATAGAGGAGAGGATAGAGGATAGGATAGGATAGAGGATAGGATATGATAGAGGATATGATAGGATAGAGGATAGGATAGGATAGAAGATAGGATAGGATAGAGGATAGGATAGGATAGAGGATAGGATAGGGGATTTGATAGGATAGAGGATAGGATAGGATAGAAGATATGATAGGATAGAGGATAGGATAGAATAGAGGATAGGATAGAGAATAGGTTAGGATAGAGAATTGGAACGGATAGAGAATTGGAACGGATAGATGATATTATAGGATAGGGGATAGGATATCATAGAGTATACGATATTATAGAGGGTATGACAGGATAGAGCATAGGATAGGGGATTGGATAGGATAGGATAGAGGATAGGCTAGGATAGAGGATAGGATAGAGGATAGGATAGAGGATAGGATAGGATAGAGGACAGGATAGGATAGAGGATAGGATAAGATAGAGGATAGGATAGGATAGAGGATAGGATATGATAGAGGATATGATAGGATAGAGGATAGGATAGGATAGAAGATAGGATAGGATAGAGGATAGGATAGGATAGAGGATAGGATAGGATAGAGGATAGGATAGGATAGAGGATAGGATAGGATAGAGGATAGGATAGGATAGAGGATAGGATACGATAGCGGATAGAATTGAGGATAGGATAGGATAGAGGATTGGATAGGATAGAGGATTGGATAGGATACAGGATAGGATAGGATAGAGGATAGGATAGGGGATTTGATAGGATAGAGGATAGGATAGGATAGAAGATAGGATAGGATAGAGGATAGGATAGGATAGAGGATAGGATAGATAATAGGTTAGGATAGAGGATAGGATAGATAATAGGTTGGGATAGAGAATTGGAACGGATAGATGATATTATAGGATTGGGGATAGGATATCATAGAGTATACGATATTATAGAGGGTATGATAGGATAGAGCATAGGATAGGGGATTGGATAGGATAGGATAGTGGATAGGCTAGGATAGAGGATAGGATAGAGGATAGGATAGGATAGAGGACAGGATAGGATAGAGGATAGGATAGGATAGAGGATTGGATAGGATAGAGGATAGGATAGGATAGAGGATAGGATAGGATAGAGGATAGAATTGAGGATAGGATAGGATAGAGGATAGGATAGATAATAGGTTAGGATAGAGAATTGGAACGGATAGATGATATTATAGGATTGGTGATAGGATATCATAGAGTATACGATATTATAGAGGGTATGATAGGATAGAGCATAGGATAGGGGATTGGATAGGATAGGATAGTGGATAGGCTAGGATAGAGGATAGGATAGGGGATTTGATAGGATAGAGGATAGGACAGGATAGAAGATAGGATAGGATAGAGGATAGGATAGGATAGAGGATAGGATAGAGAATAGGTTAGGATAGAGAATTGGAACGGATAGATGATATTATAGGATAGGGGATAGGATATCATAGAGTATACGATATTATAGAGGGTATGACAGGATAGAGCATAGGATAGGGGATTGGATAGGATAGGATAGAGGATAGGCTAGGATAGAGGACAGGATAGGATAGAGGATAGGATAGGATAGAGGATTGGATAGGATAGAGGATAGGATAGGATAGAGGATAGGATAGGATAGACGATAGAATTGAGGATAGGATAGGATAGAGGATAGGATAGATAATAGGTTAGGATAGAGAATTGGAACGGATAGATGATATTATAGGATTGGTGATAGGATATCATAGAGTATACGATATTATAGAGGGTATGATAGGATAGAGCATAGGATAGGGGATTGGATAGGATAGGATAGTGGATAGGCTAGGATAGAGGATAGGATAGGGGATTTGATAGGATAGAGGATAGGACATGATAGAAGATAGGATAGGATAGAGGATAGGATAGGATAGAGGATAGGATAGAGAATAGGTTAGGATAGAGAATTGGAACGGGTAGATGATATTATAGGATAGGGGATAGGATATCATAGAGTATACGATATTATAGAGGGTATGATAGGATAGAGCATAGGATAGGGGATTGGATAGGATAGGATAGAGGATAGGCTAGGATAGAGGATAGGATAGAGGATAGGATAGGATAGAGGACAGGATAGGATAGAGGATAGGATAGGATAGAGGATTGGATAGGATACAGGAAAGGATAGGATTGAGGATAGATGATAGGATAGGATAGAGGATTGGATAGGATACAGGATAGGATATGATAGATGATAGGATAGGGGATTTGATAGGATAGAGGATAGGATAGGATAGAAGATAGGATAGGATAGATTATAGGATAGGATAGAGGATAGGATAGGGCAGAGGATTGGATAGAGGATAGGATAGGATAGAGGATATGATAGGGTAGAGGATTGGATAGGATACAGGATAGCATATGATAGAGGATAGGATAGGGGATTTGATAGGATAGAGGACAGGATAGGATAGAGGATAGGATAGGATAGAGGATAGGATAGGATAGAGGAGAGGATAGAGGATAGGATAGGATAGAGGATAGGATATGATAGAGGATATGATAGGATAGAGGATAGGATAGGATAGAAGATAGGATAGGATAGAGGATAGGATAGGATAGAGGATAGGATAGGGGATTTGATAGGATAGAGGATAGGATAGGATAGAAGATATGATAGGATAGAGGATAGGATAGAATAGAGGATAGGATAGAGAATAGGTTAGGATAGAGAATTGGAACGGATAGAGAATTGGAACGGATAGATGATATTATAGGATAGGGGATAGGATATCATAGAGTATACGATATTATAGAGGGTATGACAGGATAGAGCATAGGATAGGGGATTGGATAGGATAGGATAGAGGATAGGCTAGGATAGAGGATAGGATAGAGGATAGGATAGAGGATAGGATAGGATAGAGGACAGGATAGGATAGAGGATAGGATAAGATAGAGGATAGGATAGGATAGAGGATAGGATATGATAGAGGATATGATAGGATAGAGGATAGGATAGGATAGAAGATAGGATAGGATAGAGGATAGGATAGGATAGAGGATAGGATAGGATAGAGGATAGGATAGGATAGAGGATAGGATAGGATAGGATAGAGGATAGGATAGGATAGAGGATAGGATACGATAGCGGATAGAATTGAGGATAGGATAGGATAGAGGATTGGATAGGATAGAGGATTGGATAGGATACAGGATAGGATAGGATAGAGGATAGGATAGGGGATTTGATAGGATAGAGGATAGGATAGGATAGAAGATAGGATAGGATAGAGGATAGGATAGGATAGAGGATAGGATAGATAATAGGTTAGGATAGAGGATAGGATAGATAATAGGTTGGGATAGAGAATTGGAACGGATAGATGATATTATAGGATTGGGGATAGGATATCATAGAGTATACGATATTATAGAGGGTATGATAGGATAGAGCATAGGATAGGGGATTGGATAGGATAGGATAGTGGATAGGCTAGGATAGAGGATAGGATAGAGGATAGGATAGGATAGAGGACAGGATAGGATAGAGGATAGGATAGGATAGAGGATTGGATAGGATAGAGGATAGGATAGGATAGAGGATAGGATAGGATAGAGGATAGAATTGAGGATAGGATAGGATAGAGGATAGGATAGATAATAGGTTAGGATAGAGAATTGGAACGGATAGATGATATTATAGGATTGGTGATAGGATATCATAGAGTATACGATATTATAGAGGGTATGATAGGATAGAGCATAGGATAGGGGATTGGATAGGATAGGATAGTGGATAGGCTAGGATAGAGGATAGGATAGGGGATTTGATAGGATAGAGGATAGGACAGGATAGAAGATAGGATAGGATAGAGGATAGGATAGGATAGAGGATAGGATAGAGAATAGGTTAGGATAGAGAATTGGAACGGGTAGATGATATTATAGGATAGGGGATAGGATATCATAGAGTATACGATATTATAGAGGGTATGATAGGATAGAGCATAGGATAGGGGATTGGATAGGATAGGATAGAGGATAGGCTAGGATAGAGGATAGGATAGAGGATAGGATAGGATAGAGGACAGGATAGGATAGAGGATAGGATAGGATAGAGGATTGGATAGGATACAGGAAAGGATAGGATTGAGGATAGATGATAGGATAGGATAGAGGATTGGATAGGATACAGGATAGGATATGATAGATGATAGGATAGGGGATTTGATAGGATACAGGATAGGATAGGATAGAGGATAGGATAGGATAGAGGATAGGATACGGGATTTGATAGGATAGAGGATAGGATAGGATAGAAGATAGGATAGGATAGATTATAGGATAGGATAGAGGATAGGATAGGGCAGAGGATTGGATAGAGGATAGGATAGGATAGAGGATATGATAGGGTAGAGGATTGGATAGGATACAGGATAGCATATGATAGAGGATAGGATAGGGGATTTGATAGGATAGAGGATAGGATAGGATAGAGGATAGGATAGGATAGAGGATAGGATAGGATAGAGGATAGGATAGGATAGAGGATAGGATAGGATAGAGGATACGATAGGACAGAGGATAGGATACGGGATTTGATAGGATAGAGGATAGGATAGGATAGAGGATAGGATATGATAGAGGATATGATAGGATAGAGGATAGGATAGGATAGAAGATAGGATAGGATAGAATATAGGCTAGGATAGAGGATAGGATAGAGGAAAGGATAGGATAGAGGACAGGATAGGATAGAGTATTTGATAGGATACAGGATAGGATAGGATAGAGGAGAGGATAGGGGATTTGATAGGATAGAGGATAGGATAGGATAGAAGATATGATAGGATAGAGGATAGGATATAATAGAGGATAGGATAGAGAATAGGTTAGGATAGAGAATTGGAACGGATAGATGATATTATAGGATAGGGGATAGGATATCATAGAGTATACGATATTATAGAGGGTATGACAGGATAGAGCATAGGATAGGGGATTGGATAGGATAGGATAGAGGATAGGCTAGGATAGAGGATAGGATAGAGGATAGGATAGGATAGAGGACAGGATAGGATAGAGGATAGGATAGGATAGAGGATAGGGTAGGATAGAGGAGAGGATAGAGGATAGGATAGGATAGAGGATAGGATATGATAGAGGATATGATAGGATAGAGGATAGGATAGGATAGAAGATAGGATAGGATAGAGGATAGGATAGGATAGAGGATAGGATAGGATAGAGGATAGGATAGGATAGAGGATAGGATAGGATAGAGGATAGAATTGAGGATAGGATAGGATAGAGGATGGGATAGGATAGAGGATTGGATAGGATACAGGATAGGATAGGATAGAGGATAGGATAGGGGATTTGATAGGATAGAGGATAGGATAGGATAGAAGATAGGATAGGATAGAGGATAGGATAGGATAGAGAATAGGACAGAGAATAGGTTAGGATAGAGAATTGGAACGGATAGATGATATTATAGGATTGGGGATAGGATATCATAGAGTATACGATATTATAGAGGGTATGATAGGTTAGAGCATAGGATAGGGGATTGGATAGGATAGGATAGTGGATAGGCTAGGATAGAGGATAGGATAGAGGATAGGATAGGATAGAGGACAGGATAGGATAGAGGATAGGATAGGATAGAGGATTGGATAGGATAGAGGATAGGATAGGATAGAGGATAGGATAGGGGATTGGATAGGATAGGATAGTGGATAGGCTAGGATAGAGGATAGGATAGGGGATTTGATAGGATAGAGGATAGGACAGGATAGAAGATAGGATAGAGAATAGGTTAGGACAGAGAATTGGAACGGGTAGATGATACTATAGGATAGGGGATAGGATATCATAGAGTATACGATATTATAGAGGGTATGATAGGATAGAGCATAGGATAGGGGATTGGATAGGATAGGATAGAGGATAGGCTAGGATAGAGGATAGGATAGAGGATAGGATAGGATAGAGGACAGGATAGGATAGAGGATAGGATAGGATAGAGGATTGGATAGGATACAGGAAAGGATAGGATTGAGGATAGATGATAGGATAGGATAGAGGATTGGATAGGATACAGGATAGGATATGATAGATGATAGGATAGGGGATTTGATAGGATAGAGGATAGGATAGGATAGAGGATAGGATAGGATAGAGGATAGGATAGGATACAGGATAGGATACGGGATTTGATAGGATAGAGGATAGGATAGGATAGAGGATAGGATAGGATAGAGGATAGGATAGGATAGAGGATAGGATAGGATAGAGCATAGGATAGGATAGAGGATAGGATAGGATAGAGGATAGGATAGGATAGAGGATAGGATAGGACAGAGGATAGGATACGGGATTTGATAGGATAGAGGATAGGATAGGATAGAGGATAGGATAGGATAGAGGATAGGATAGGATAGAGGATAGAATTGAGGATAGGATAGGATAGAGGATTGGATAGGATAGAGGATTGGATAGGATACAGGATAGGATAGGATAGAGGATAGGATGGGGGATTTGATAGGATAGAGGATAGGATAGGATAGAAGATAGGATAGGATAGAGGATAGGATAGGATAGAGGATAGGATAGAGAATAGGTTAGGATAGAGAATTGGAACGGATAGATGATATTATAGGATTGGGGATAGGATATCATAGAGTATACGATATTATAGAGGGTATGATATAATAGAGCATAGGATAGGGGATTGGATAGGATAGGATAGTGAATAGGCTAGGATAGAGGATAGGATAGGGGATTTGATAGGATAGAGGATAGGATAGGATAGAAGATAGGATAGGATAGAGGATAGGATAGGATAGAGGATAGGATAGAGAATAGGTTAGGATAGAGAATTGGAACGGATAGATGATATTATAGGATTGGGGATAGGATATAATAGAGTATACGATATTATAGAGGGTATGATAGGATAGAGCATAGGATAGGGGATTGGATAGGATAGGATAGTGGATAGGCTAGGATAGAGGATAGGATAGGGGATTTGATAGGATAGAGGACAGGATAGGATAGAGGATAGGATAGGATAGAGGATAGGATAGGATAGAGGATAGGATAGGATAGAGGATAGGATAGGATAGAGGATAGGATAGGATAGAGGATAGGATAGGATAGAGGATAGGATAGGATAGAGGATAGGATAGGATAGAGGATAGGATAGGATAGAGGATAGGATAGGATAGAGGATAGGATAGGATAGAGGATAGGATAGGATAGAGGATAGGATAGGATAGAGGATAGGATAGGATAGAGGATAGGATAGGATAGAGGATAGGATAGGATAGAGGATAGGATAGGATAGAGGATAGGATAGGACAGAGGATAGGATAGGATAGAGGATAGGATAGGATAGAGGATAGGATAGGATAGAGGATAGGATAGGATAGAGGATAGGATAGGATAGAGTATAGGATACAGGATTGGATAGGATAGGGGATAGGATTGAGGATAGATTATACGATAGAGGATTGGAAAGGATAGAGGATAGGATAGCATATAGGATAGGAGACGATAGAGGATAGGATAGGATAGAGGATAGGAAAGGATAGGATAGGATAGGATAGAGGATAGGATAGGATAGAGGATAGGATAGGATAGAGGATAGGATAGGATAGAGGATAGGATAGGATAGAGGATAGGATAGAGGATAGGATAGGATAGAGGATAGGATAGGATAGAGGATAGGATAGGATAGAGGATAGGATAGGATAGAGGATAGGATAGGATAGAGGATAGGATAGGATAGAGGATAGGATAGGATAGAGGATAGGATAGGATAGAGGATAGGATAGGATAGAGGATAGGATAGGATAGAGGATAGGATAGGATAGAGGATAGGATAGGATAGAGGATAGGATAGGATAGAGGATAGGATAGGATAGAGGATAGGATAGGATAGAGGATAGGATAGGATAGAGGATAGGATAGGATAGAGGATAGGATAGGATAGAGGATAGGATAGGATAGAGGATAGGATAGGATAGAGGATAGGATAGGATAGAGGATAGGATAGGATAGAGGATAGGATAGGATAGAGGATAGGATAGGATAGAGGATAGGATAGGATAGAGGATAGGATAGGATAGAGGATAGGATAGGATAGAGGATAGGATAGGATAGAGGATAGGATAGGATAGAGGATAGGATAGGATAGAGGATAGGATAGGATAGAGGATAGGATAGGATAGAGGATAGGATAGGATAGAGGATAGGATAGGATAGAGGATAGGATAGGATAGAGGATAGGATAGGATAGAATATAGGCTAGGATAGAGGATAGGATAGAGGAAAGGAAAGGATAGAGGACAGGATAGGATAGAGGATTTGATAGGATACAGGATAGGATAGGATAGAGGATAGGATAGGGGATTTGATAGGATAGAGGATAGGATAGGATAGAAGATATGATAGGATAGAGGATAGGATAGGATAGAGGATAGGATAGCATAGAGGATAGGATAGGATAGAGGATAGGATACGATAGAGGATAGAATTGAGGATAGGATAGGATAGAGGATTGGATAGGATAGAGGATTGGATAGGATACAGGATAGGATAGGATAGAGGATAGGATAGGGGATTTGATAGGATAGAGGATAGGATAGGATAGAAGATAGGATAGGATAGAGGATAGGATAGGATAGAGGATAGGAAAGATAATAGGTTAGGATAGAGAATTGGAACGGATAGATGATATTATAGGATTGGGGATAGGATATCATAGAGTATACGATATTATAGAGGGTATGATAGGATAGAGCATAGGATAGGGGATTGGATAGGATAGGATAGTGGATAGGCTAGGATAGAGGATAGGATAGAGGATAGGATAGGATAGAGGACAGGATAGGATAGAGGATAGGATAGGATAGAGGATTGGATAGGATAGAGGATAGGATAGGATAGAGGATAGGATAGGATAGAGGATAGAATTGAGGATAGGATAGGATAGAGGATAGGATAGATAATAGGTTAGGATAGAGAATTGGAACGGATAGATGATATTATAGGATTGGGGATAGGATATCATAGAGTATACGATATTATAGAGGGTATGATAGGATAGAGCATAGGATAGGGGATTGGATAGGATAGGATAGAGGATAGGCTAGGATAGAGGATAGGATAGAGGATAGGATAGGATAGAGGACAGGATAGGATAGAGGATAGGATAGGATAGAGGATTGGATAGGATACAGGAAAGGATAGGATTGAGGATAGATGATAGGATAGGATAGAGGATTGGATAGGATACAGGATAGGATATGATAGATGATAGGATAGGGGATTTGATAGGATAGAGGATAGGATAGGATAGAGGATAGGATAGGATAGAGGATAGGATAGGATAGAGGATAGGATAGGATAGAGGATAGGATAGGATAGAGGATAGGATAGGATAGAGGATAGGATAGGATAGAGGATAGGATAGGATAGAGGATAGGATAGGGGATTTGATAGGATAGAGGATAGGATAGGATAGAAGATATGATAGGATAGAGGATAGGATAGGATAGAGGATAGGATAGAGAATAGGTTAGGATAGAGAATTGGAACGGATAGAGAATTGGAACGGATAGATGATATTATAGGATAGGGGATAGGATATCATAGAGTATACGATATTATAGAGGGTATGACAGGATAGAGCATAGGATAGGGGATTGGATAGGATAGGATAGAGGATAGGCTAGGATAGAGGACAGGATAGGATAGAGGATAGGATAGGATAGAGGATTGGATAGGATAGAGGATAGGATAGGATAGAGGATAGGATAGGATAGAGGATAGAATTGAGGATAGGATAGGATAGAGGATAGGATAGATAATAGGTTAGGATAGAGAATTGGAACGGATAGATGATATTATAGGATTGGTGATAGGATATCATAGAGTATACGATATTATAGAGGGTATGATAGGATAGAGCATAGGATAGGGGATTGGATAGGATAGGATAGTGGATAGGCTAGGATAGAGGATAGGATAGGGGATTTGATAGGATAGAGGATAGGACATGATAGAAGATAGGATAGGATAGAGGATAGGATAGGATAGAGGATAGGATAGAGAATAGGTTAGGATAGAGAATTGGAACGGGTAGATGATATTATAGGATAGGGGATAGGATATCATAGAGTATACGATATTATAGAGGGTATGATAGGATAGAGCATAGGATAGGGGATTGGATAGGATAGGATAGAGGATAGGCTAGGATAGAGGATAGGATAGAGGATAGGATAGGATAGAGGACAGGATAGGATAGAGGATAGGATAGGATAGAGGATTGGATAGGATACAGGAAAGGATAGGATTGAGGATAGATGATAGGATAGGATAGAGGATTGGATAGGATACAGGATAGGATATGATAGATGATAGGATAGGGGATTTGATAGGATAGAGGACAGGATAGGATAGAGGATAGGATAGGATAGAGGATAGGATAGGATAGAGGAGAGGATAGAGGATAGGATAGGATAGAGGATAGGATATGATAGAGGATATGATAGGATAGAGGATAGGATAGGATAGAAGATAGGATAGGATAGAGGATAGGATAGGATAGAGGATAGGATAGGGGATTTGATAGGATAGAGGATAGGATAGGATAGAAGATAGGATAGGATAGATTATAGGATAGGATAGAGGATAGGATAGGGCAGAGGATTGGATAGAGGATAGGATAGGATAGAGGATATGATAGGGTAGAGGATTGGATAGGATACAGGATAGCATATGATAGAGGATAGGATAGGGGATTTGATAGGATAGAGGACAGGATAGGATAGAGGATAGGATAGGATAGAGGATAGGATAGGATAGAGGAGAGGATAGAGGATAGGATAGGATAGAGGATAGGATATGATAGAGGATATGATAGGATAGAGGATAGGATAGGATAGAAGATAGGATAGGATAGAGGATAGGATAGGATAGAGGATAGGATAGGGGATTTGATAGGATAGAGGATAGGATAGGATAGAAGATATGATAGGATAGAGGATAGGATAGAATAGAGGATAGGATAGAGAATAGGTTAGGATAGAGAATTGGAACGGATAGAGAATTGGAACGGATAGATGATATTATAGGATTGGTGATAGGATATCATAGAGTATACGATATTATAGAGGGTATGATAGGATAGAGCATAGGATAGGGGATTGGATAGGATAGGATAGTGGATAGGCTAGGATAGAGGATAGGATAGGGGATTTGATAGGATAGAGGATAGGATAGGATAGAGGATAGGATAGGATAGAGGATAGGATAGGATAGAGGATAGGATAGAGGATAGGATAGAGGATAGGATAGGATAGAGGACAGGATAGGATAGAGGATAGGATAAGATAGAGGATAGGATAGGATAGAGGATAGGATATGATAGAGGATATGATAGGATAGAGGATAGGATAGGATAGAAGATAGGATAGGATAGAGGATAGGATAGGATAGAGGATAGGATAGGATAGAGGATAGGATAGGATAGAGGATAGGATAGGATAGAGGATAGGATAGGATAGAGGATAGGATACGATAGCGGATAGAATTGAGGATAGGATAGGATAGAGGATTGGATAGGATAGAGGATTGGATAGGATACAGGATAGGATAGGATAGAGGATAGGATAGGGGATTTGATAGGATAGAGGATAGGATAGGATAGAAGATAGGATAGGATAGAGGATAGGATAGGATAGAGGATAGGATAGATAATAGGTTAGGATAGAGGATAGGATAGATAATAGGTTGGGATAGAGAATTGGAACGGATAGATGATATTATAGGATTGGGGATAGGATATCATAGAGTATACGATATTATAGAGGGTATGATAGGATAGAGCATAGGATAGGGGATTGGATAGGATAGGATAGTGGATAGGCTAGGATAGAGGATAGGATAGAGGATAGGATAGGATAGAGGACAGGATAGGATAGAGGATAGGATAGGATAGAGGATTGGATAGGATAGAGGATAGGATAGGATAGAGGATAGGATAGGATAGAGGATAGAATTGAGGATAGGATAGGATAGAGGATAGGATAGATAATAGGTTAGGATAGAGAATTGGAACGGATAGATGATATTATAGGATTGGTGATAGGATATCATAGAGTATACGATATTATAGAGGGTATGATAGGATAGAGCATAGGATAGGGGATTGGATAGGATAGGATAGTGGATAGGCTAGGATAGAGGATAGGATAGGGGATTTGATAGGATAGAGGATAGGATAGGATAGAGGATAGGATAGGATAGAGGATAGGATAGGATAGAGGATAGGATAGGATAGAGGATAGGATAGGATAGAGGATACGATAGGACAGAGGATAGGATACGGGATTTGATAGGATAGAGGATAGGATAGGATAGAGGATAGGATATGATAGAGGATATGATAGGATAGAGGATAGGATAGGATAGAAGATAGGATAGGATAGAATATAGGCTAGGATAGAGGATAGGATAGAGGAAAGGATAGGATAGAGGACAGGATAGGATAGAGTATTTGATAGGATACAGGATAGGATAGGATAGAGGAGAGGATAGGGGATTTGATAGGATAGAGGATAGGATAGGATAGAAGATATGATAGGATAGAGGATAGGATATAATAGAGGATAGGATAGAGAATAGGTTAGGATAGAGAATTGGAACGGATAGATGATATTATAGGATAGGGGATAGGATATCATAGAGTATACGATATTATAGAGGGTATGACAGGATAGAGCATAGGATAGGGGATTGGATAGGATAGGATAGAGGATAGGCTAGGATAGAGGATAGGATAGAGGATAGGATAGGATAGAGGACAGGATAGGATAGAGGATAGGATAGGATAGAGGATAGGATAGGATAGAGGAGAGGATAGAGGATAGGATAGGATAGAGGATAGGATATGATAGAGGATATGATAGGATAGAGGATAGGATAGGATAGAAGATAGGATAGGATAGAGGATAGGATAGGATAGAGGATAGGATAGGATAGAGGATAGGATAGGATAGAGGATAGGATAGGATAGAGGATAGGATAGGATAGAGGATAGAATTGAGGATAGGATAGGATAGAGGATTGGATAGGATAGAGGATTGGATAGGATACAGGATAGGATAGGATAGAGGATAGGATAGGGGATTTGATAGGATAGAGGATAGGATAGGATAGAAGATAGGATAGGATAGAGGATAGGATAGGATAGAGAATAGGATAGAGAATAGGTTAGGATAGAGAATTGGAACGGATAGATGATATTATAGGATTGGGGATAGGATATCATAGAGTATACGATATTATAGAGGGTATGATAGGTTAGAGCATAGGATAGGGGATTGGATAGGATAGGATAGTGGATAGGCTAGGATAGAGGATAGGATAGAGGATAGGATAGGATAGAGGACAGGATAGGATAGAGGATAGGATAGGATAGAGGATTGGATAGGATAGAGGATAGGATAGGATAGAGGATAGGATAGGATAGAGCATAGGATAGGATAGAGGATAGGATAGGATAGAGGATAGGATAGGATAGAGGATAGGATAGGACAGAGGATAGGATACGGGATTTGATAGGATAGAGGATAGGATAGGATAGAGGATAGGATAGGATAGGATAGAGGAGAGGATAGAGGATAGGATAGGATAGAGGATAGGATATGATAGAAGATAGGATAGGATAGAGGATAGGATAGCATAGAGGATAGGATAGGATAGAGGATAGGATAGGATAGAGGATAGGATAGGATAGAGGATAGGATAGGATAGAGGATAGAATTGAGGATAGGATAGGATAGAGGATTGGATAGGATAGAGGATTGGATAGGATACAGGATAGGATAGGATAGAGGATAGGATGGGGGATTTGATAGGATAGAGGATAGGATAGGATAGAAGATAGGATAGGATAGAGGATAGGATAGGATAGAGGATAGGATAGAGAATAGGTTAGGATAGAGAATTGGAACGGATAGATGATATTATAGGATTGGGGATAGGATATCATAGAGTATACGATATTATAGAGGGTATGATAGGATAGAGGATAGGATAGGATAGAAGATAGGATAGGATAGAGGATAGGATAGGATAGAGGATAGGATAGAGAATAGGTTAGGATAGAGAATTGGAACGGATAGATGATATTATAGGATTGGGGATAGGATATCATAGAGTATACGATATTATAGAGGGTATGATAGGATAGAGCATAGGATAGGGGATTGGATAGGATAGGATAGTGGATAGGCTAGGATAGAGGATAGGATAGGGGATTTGATAGGATAGAGGATAGGACAGGATAGAAGATAGGATAGAGAATAGGTTAGGACAGAGAATTGGAACGGGTAGATGATACTATAGGATAGGGGATAGGATATCATAGAGTATACGATATTATAGAGGGTATGATAGGATAGAGCATAGGATAGGGGATTGGATAGGATAGGATAGAGGATAGGCTAGGATAGAGGATAGGATAGAGGATAGGATAGGATAGAGGACAGGATAGGATAGAGGATAGGATAGGATAGAGGATTGGATAGGATACAGGAAAGGATAGGATTGAGGATAGATGATAGGATAGGATAGAGGATTGGATAGGATACAGGATAGGATATGATAGATGATAGGATAGGGGATTTGATAGGATAGAGGATAGGATAGGATAGAGGATATGATAGGGTAGAGGATTGGATAGGATACAGGATAGCATATGATAGAGGATAGGATAGGGGATTTGATAGGATAGAGGACAGGATAGGATAGAGGATAGGATAGGATAGAGGATAGGATAGGATAGAGGAGAGGATAGAGGATAGGATAGGATAGAGGATAGGATATGATAGAGGATATGATAGGATAGAGGATAGGATAGGATAGAAGATAGGATAGGATAGAGGATAGGATAGGATAGAGGATAGGATAGGGGATTTGATAGGATAGAGGATAGGATAGGATAGAAGATATGATAGGATAGAGGATAGGATAGAATAGAGGATAGGATAGAGAATAGGTTAGGATAGAGAATTGGAACGGATAGAGAATTGGAACGGATAGATGATATTATAGGATAGGGGATAGGATATCATAGAGTATACGATATTATAGAGGGTATGACAGGATAGAGCATAGGATAGGGGATTGGATAGGATAGGATAGAGGATAGGCTAGGATAGAGGATAGGATAGAGGATAGGATAGAGGATAGGATAGGATAGAGGACAGGATAGGATAGAGGATAGGATAAGATAGAGGATAGGATAGGATAGAGGATAGGATATGATAGAGGATATGATAGGATAGAGGATAGGATAGGATAGAAGATAGGATAGGATAGAGGATAGGATAGGATAGAGGATAGGATAGGATAGAGGATAGGATAGGATAGAGGATAGGATAGGATAGAGGATAGGATAGGATAGAGGATAGGATACGATAGCGGATAGAATTGAGGATAGGATAGGATAGAGGATTGGATAGGATAGAGGATTGGATAGGATACAGGATAGGATAGGATAGAGGATAGGATAGGGGATTTGATAGGATAGAGGATAGGATAGGATAGAAGATAGGATAGGATAGAGGATAGGATAGGATAGAGGATAGGATAGATAATAGGTTAGGATAGAGGATAGGATAGATAATAGGTTGGGATAGAGAATTGGAACGGATAGATGATATTATAGGATTGGGGATAGGATATCATAGAGTATACGATATTATAGAGGGTATGATAGGATAGAGCATAGGATAGGGGATTGGATAGGATAGGATAGTGGATAGGCTAGGATAGAGGATAGGATAGAGGATAGGATAGGATAGAGGACAGGATAGGATAGAGGATAGGATAGGATAGAGGATTGGATAGGATAGAGGATAGGATAGGATAGAGGATAGGATAGGATAGAGGATAGAATTGAGGATAGGATAGGATAGAGGATAGGATAGATAATAGGTTAGGATAGAGAATTGGAACGGATAGATGATATTATAGGATTGGTGATAGGATATCATAGAGTATACGATATTATAGAGGGTATGATAGGATAGAGCATAGGATAGGGGATTGGATAGGATAGGATAGTGGATAGGCTAGGATAGAGGATAGGATAGGGGATTTGATAGGATAGAGGATAGGATAGGATAGAGGATAGGATAGGATAGAGGATAGGATAGGATAGAGGATAGGATAGGATAGAGGATAGGATAGGATAGAGGATACGATAGGACAGAGGATAGGATACGGGATTTGATAGGATAGAGGATAGGATAGGATAGATGATAGGATATGATAGAGGATATGATAGGATAGAGGATAGGATAGGATAGAAGATAGGATAGGATAGAATATAGGCTAGGATAGAGGATAGGATAGAGGAAAGGATAGGATAGAGGACAGGATAGGATAGAGTATTTGATAGGATACAGGATAGGATAGGATAGAGGAGAGGATAGGGGATTTGATAGGATAGAGGATAGGATAGGATAGAAGATATGATAGGATAGAGGATAGGATATAATAGAGGATAGGATAGAGAATAGGTTAGGATAGAGAATTGGAACGGATAGATGATATTATAGGATAGGGGATAGGATATCATAGAGTATACGATATTATAGAGGGTATGACAGGATAGAGCATAGGATAGGGGATTGGATAGGATAGGATAGAGGATAGGCTAGGATAGAGGATAGGATAGAGGATAGGATAGGATAGAGGACAGGATAGGATAGAGGATAGGATAGGATAGAGGATAGGATAGGATAGAGGAGAGGATAGAGGATAGGATAGGATAGAGGATAGGATATGATAGAGGATATGATAGGATAGAGGATAGGATAGGATAGAAGATAGGATAGGATAGAGGATAGGATAGGATAGAGGATAGGATAGGATAGAGGATAGGATAGGATAGAGGATAGGATAGGATAGAGGATAGGATAGGATAGAGGATAGAATTGAGGATAGGATAGGATAGAGGATTGGATAGGATAGAGGATTGGATAGGATACAGGATAGGATAGGATAGAGGATAGGATAGGGGATTTGATAGGATAGAGGATAGGATAGGATAGAAGATAGGATAGGATAGAGGATAGGATAGGATAGAGAATAGGATAGAGAATAGGTTAGGATAGAGAATTGGAACGGATAGATGATATTATAGGATTGGGGATAGGATATCATAGAGTATACGATATTATAGAGGGTATGATAGGTTAGAGCATAGGATAGGGGATTGGATAGGATAGGATAGTGGATAGGCTAGGATAGAGGATAGGATAGAGGATAGGATAGGATAGAGGACAGGATAGGATAGAGGATAGGATAGGATAGAGGATTGGATAGGATAGAGGATAGGATAGGATAGAGGATAGGATAGGATAGAGCATAGGATAGGATAGAGGATAGGATAGGATAGAGGATAGGATAGGATAGAGGATAGGATAGGACAGAGGATAGGATACGGGATTTGATAGGATAGAGGATAGGATAGGATAGAGGATAGGATAGGATAGGATAGAGGAGAGGATAGAGGATAGGATAGGATAGAGGATAGGATATGATAGAAGATAGGATAGGATAGAGGATAGGATAGCATAGAGGATAGGATAGGATAGAGGATAGGATAGGATAGAGGATAGGATAGGATAGAGGATAGGATAGGATAGAGGATAGAATTGAGGATAGGATAGGATAGAGGATTGGATAGGATAGAGGATTGGATAGGATACAGGATAGGATAGGATAGAGGATAGGATGGGGGATTTGATAGGATAGAGGATAGGATAGGATAGAAGATAGGATAGGATAGAGGATAGGATAGGATAGAGGATAGGATAGAGAATAGGTTAGGATAGAGAATTGGAACGGATAGATGATATTATAGGATTGGGGATAGGATATCATAGAGTATACGATATTATAGAGGGTATGATAGGATAGAGGATAGGATAGGATAGAAGATAGGATAGGATAGAGGATAGGATAGGATAGAGGATAGGATAGAGAATAGGTTAGGATAGAGAATTGGAACGGATAGATGATATTATAGGATTGGGGATAGGATATCATAGAGTATACGATATTATAGAGGGTATGATAGGATAGAGCATAGGATAGGGGATTGGATAGGATAGGATAGTGGATAGGCTAGGATAGAGGATAGGATAGGGGATTTGATAGGATAGAGGATAGGACAGGATAGAAGATAGGATAGAGAATAGGTTAGGACAGAGAATTGGAACGGGTAGATGATACTATAGGATAGGGGATAGGATATCATAGAGTATACGATATTATAGAGGGTATGATAGGATAGAGCATAGGATAGGGGATTGGATAGGATAGGATAGAGGATAGGCTAGGATAGAGGATAGGATAGAGGATAGGATAGGATAGAGGACAGGATAGGATAGAGGATAGGATAGGATAGAGGATTGGATAGGATACAGGAAAGGATAGGATTGAGGATAGATGATAGGATAGGATAGAGGATTGGATAGGATACAGGATAGGATATGATAGATGATAGGATAGGGGATTTGATAGGATAGAGGATAGGATAGGATAGAGGATAGGATAGGATAGAGGATAGGATAGGATAGAGGATAGGATACGGGATTTGATAGGATAGAGGATAGGATAGGATAGAGGATAGGATAGGATAGAGGATAGGATAGGATAGAGGATAGGATAGGATAGAGGATAGGATAGGATAGAGGATAGGATAGGATAGAGGATAGGATAGGATAGAGGATAGGATAGGATAGAGGATAGGATAGGACAGAGGATAGGATACGGGATTTGATAGGATAGAGGATAGGATAGGATAGAGGATAGGATAGGATAGGATAGAGGAGAGGATAGAGGATAGGATAGGATAGAGGATAGGATATGATAGAAGATAGGATAGGATAGAGGATAGGATAGCATAGAGGATAGGATAGGATAGAGGATAGGATAGGATAGAGGATAGGATAGGATAGAGGATAGGATAGGATAGAGGATAGGATAGGATAGAGGATAGAATTGAGGATAGGATAGGATAGAGGATTGGATAGGATAGAGGATTGGATAGGATACAGGATAGGATAGGATAGAGGATAGGATGGGGGATTTGATAGGATAGAGGATAGGATAGGATAGAAGATAGGATAGGATAGAGGATAGGATAGGATAGAGGATAGGATAGAGAATAGGTTAGGATAGAGAATTGGAACGGATAGATGATATTATAGGATTGGGGATAGGATATCATAGAGTATACGATATTATAGAGGGTATGATAGGATAGAGCATAGGATAGGGGATTGGATAGGATAGGATAGTGGATAGGCTAGGATAGAGGATAGGATAGAGGATAGGATAGGATAGAGGACAGGATAGGATAGGATAGAGGTTTGGATAGGATAGAGGATAGGATAGGATAGAGGATAGGATAGGATAGAGGATAGGATAGGATAGAGGATAGAATTGAGGATAGGATAGGATAGAGGATTGGATAGGATAGAGGATTGGATAGGATACAGGATAGGATAGGATAGAGGATAGGATAGGGGATTTGATAGGATAGAGGATAGGACAGGATAGAAGATAGGATAGGATAGAGGGTAGGATAGGATAGAGGATAGGATAGAGAATAGGTTAGGATAGAGAATTGGAACGGGTAGATGATATTATAGGATAGGGGATAGGATATCATAGAGTATACGATATTATAGAGGGTACGATAGGATAGAGCATAGGATAGGGGATTGGATAGGATAGGATAGAGGATAGGCTAGGATAGAGGATAGGATAGAGGATAGGATAGGATAGAGGACAGGATAGGATAGAGGATAGGATAGGATAGAGGATTGGATAGGATACAGGAAAGGAGAGGATTGAGGATAGATGATAGGATAGGATAGAGGATTGGATAGGATACAGGATAGGATATGATAGATGATAGGATAGGGGATTTGATAGGATAGAGGATAGGATAGGATAGAGGATAGGATACAGGATAGGATAGGATAGAGGATTGGATAGGATACAGGAAAGGATAGGATTGAGGATAGATGATAGGATAGGATAGAGGATTGGATAGGATACAGGATAGGATATGATAGAGGATAGGATAGGGGATTTGATAGGATAGAGGATAGGATAGGATAGAGGACAGGATAGGATAGGATAGAGGATAGGATAGGACAGAGGATAGGATACGGGATTTGATAGGATAGAGGATAGGATAGGATAGAAGATAGGATAGGATAGATTATAGGATAGGATAGAGGATAGGATAGGACAGAGGATTGGATAGAGGATATGATAGGGTAGAGGATAGGATAGGATAGAGGATTGGATAGGATAGAGGATAGAGGATAGGATAGGATAGAGGATAGGATAGGATAGAGGATAGGAGAGGATAGAGGATAGGATAGGAAAGAGGATAGGATAGGATAGAGGATAGGATAGGATAAAGGATAGGATATGATAGAGGATATGATAGGATAGAGGATAGGATAGGATAGAAGATAGGATAGGATAGAATATAGGCTAGGATAGAGGATAGGATAGAGGATAGGATAGGATAGAGGACAGGATAGGATAGAGGATTGGATAGGATACAGGATAGGATAGGATAGAGGATAGGATAGGGGATTTGATAGGATAGAGGATAGGATAGGATAGAGGATAGGATAGGATAGAGGATAGGATAGAGAATAGGTTAGGATAGAGAATTGGACCGGATAGATGATATTATAGGATAGGGGATAGGATATCATAGAGTATACGATATTATAGAGGGTATGATAGGATATAGCATAGGATAGGGCATTGGATAGGATAGGATAGAGGATAGGCTAGGATAGAGCATAGGATAGAGGATAGGATAGGATAGAGGACAGGATAGGATAGAGGATAGGATAGGATAGAGGATTGGATAGGATACAGGAAAGGATAGGATTGAGGATAGATGATAGGATAGGATAGAGGATAGGATATGATAGAGGATATGATAGGATAGAGGATAGGATAGGATAGAAGATAGGATAGGATAGAAGATAGGCTAGGATAGAGGATAGGATAGAGGATTGGATAGGATAGAGGACAGGATAGGATAGAGGATTGGATAGGATACAGGATAGGATAGGATAGAGGATAGGATAGGGGATTTGATAGGATAGAGGATAGGATAGGATAGAAGATAGGATAGGATAGTGGATAGGATAGGATAGAGGATAGGATAGAGAATAGGTTAGGATAGTGAATTGGAACGGATAGATGATATTATAGGATAGGGGATAGGATATCATAGAGTATACGATATTATAGAGGGTATGATAGGATAGAGCATAGGATAGGGGATTGGATAGGATAGGATAGAGGATAGGATAGGATAGAGGATATTATAGGATAGAGGATATGATAGGGTAGAGGATAGGATAGGATAGAGGATTGGATAGGATAGAGGATAGAGGATAGGATAGGATAGAGGATAGGATAGGATAGAGGATAGGATAGGATAGAGGATAGGATAGGATAGGGGATTTGATAGGATAGAGGATAGGATAGGATAGAGGATAGGATAGGATAGAGGATAGGATAGGGGATTTGATAGGATAGAGGATAGGATAGGATAGAGGATAGGATAGGATAGAGGATAGGATAGGATAGAGGATAGGATAGGACAGAGGATAGGATAGGATAGAGGATAGGATACAGGATAGGATAGGATAGAGGATTGGATAGGATACAGGAAAGGATAGCATTGAGGATAGATGATAGGATAGGATAGAGGATTGGATAGGATACAGGATAGGATATGATAGAGGATAGGATAGGCGATTTGATAGGATAGAGGATAGGATAGGATAGAGGACAGGATAGGATAGGATAGAGGATAGGATAGGACAGAGGATAGGATACGGGATTTGATAGGATAGAGGATAGGATAGGATAGAAGATAGGATAGGATAGATTATAGGATAGGATAGAGGATAGGATAGGACAGAGGATTGGATAGAGGATATGATAGGGTAGAGGATAGGATAGGATAGAGGATAGGATAGGATAGAGGATATTATAGGATAGAGGATATGATAGGGTAGAGGATAGGATAGGATAGAGGATTGGATAGGATAGAGGATAGAGGATAGGATAGGATAGAGGATAGGATAGGATAGAGGATAGGATAGGATAGAGGATAGGATAGGATAGAGGATAGGATAGGATAGAGGATAGGAGAGGATAGAGGATAGGATAGGATAGAGGATAGGATAGGATAGAGGATAGGATAGGATAGGGGATTTGATAGGATAGAGGATAGGATAGGATAGAGGATAGGATAGGAAAGAGGATAGGATAGGATAGAGGATAGGATAGGACAGAGGATACGATAGGATAGAGGATAGGATAGAGGATAGGATAGGATAAAGGATAGGATATGATAGAGGATATGATTGGATAGAGGATAGGATAGGATAGAAGATAGGATAGGATAGAATATAGGCTAGGATAGAGGATAGGATAGAGGATAGGATAGGATAGAGGACAGGATAGGATAGAGGATTGGATAGGATACAGGATAGGATAGGATAGAGGATAGGATAGGGGATTTGATAGGATAGAGGATAGGATAGGATAGAGGATAGGATAGGATAGAGGATAGGATAGAGAATAGGTTAGGATAGAGAATTGGACCGGATAGATGATATTATAGGATAGGGGATAGGATATCATAGAGTATACGATATTATAGAGGGTATGATAGGATATAGCATAGGATAGGGGATTGGATAGGATAGGATAGAGGATAGGCTAGGATAGAGCATAGGATAGAGGACAGGATAGGATAGAGGATAGGATAGGATAGAGGATAGGATAGAGAATAGGTTAGGATAGAGAATTGGACCGGATAGATGATATTATAGGATAGGGGATAGGATATCATAGAGTATACGATATTATAGAGGGTATGATAGGATATAGCATAGGATAGGGCATTGGATAGGATAGGATAGAGGATAGGCTAGGATAGAGCATAGGATAGAGGATAGGATAGGATAGAGGACAGGATAGGATAGAGGATAGGATAGGATAGAGGATTGGATAGGATACAGGAAAGGATAGGATTGAGGATAGATGATAGGATAGGATAGAGGATAGGATATGATAGAGGATATGATAGGATAGAGGATAGGATAGGATAGAAGATAGGATAGGATAGAAGATAGGCTAGGATAGAGGATAGGATAGAGGATTGGATAGGATAGAGGACAGGATAGGATAGAGGATTGGATAGGATACAGGATAGGATAGGATAGAGGATAGGATAGGGGATTTGATAGGATAGAGGATAGGATAGGATAGAAGATAGGATAGGATAGTGGATAGGATAGGATAGAGGATAGGATAGAGAATAGGTTAGGATAGTGAATTGGAACGGATAGATGATATTATAGGATAGGGGATAGGATATCATAGAGTATACGATATTATAGAGGGTATGATAGGATAGAGCATAGGATAGGGGATTGGATAGGATAGGATAGAGGATAGGATAGGATAGAGGATATTATAGGATAGAGGATATGATAGGGTAGAGGATAGGATAGGATAGAGGATTGGATAGGATAGAGGATAGAGGATAGGATAGGATAGAGGATAGGATAGGATAGAGGATAGGATAGGATAGAGGATAGGATAGGATAGGGGATTTGATAGGATAGAGGATAGGATAGGATAGAGGATAGGATAGGATAGAGGATAGGATAGGATAGAGGATAGGATAGAGGATAGGATAGGATAGAGGACAGGATAGGATAGAGGATAGGATAGGATAGAGGATTGGATAGGATAGAGGATAGGATAGGATAGAGGATAGGATAGGATAGAGGATAGAATTGAGGATAGGATAGGATAGAGGATAGGATAGATAATAGGTTAGGATAGAGAATTGGAACGGATAGATGATATTATAGGATTGGTGATAGGATATCATAGAGTATACGATATTATAGAGGGTATGATAGGATAGAGCATAGGATAGGGGATTGGATAGGATAGGATAGTGGATAGGCTAGGATAGAGGATAGGATAGGGGATTTGATAGGATAGAGGATAGGATAGGATAGAGGATAGGATAGGATAGAGGATAGGATAGGATAGAGGATAGGATAGGATAGAGGATAGGATAGGATAGAGGATACGATAGGACAGAGGATAGGATACGGGATTTGATAGGATAGAGGATAGGATAGGATAGAGGATAGGATATGATAGAGGATATGATAGGATAGAGGATAGGATAGGATAGAAGATAGGATAGGATAGAATATAGGCTAGGATAGAGGATAGGATAGAGGAAAGGATAGGATAGAGGACAGGATAGGATAGAGTATTTGATAGGATACAGGATAGGATAGGATAGAGGAGAGGATAGGGGATTTGATAGGATAGAGGATAGGATAGGATAGAAGATATGATAGGATAGAGGATAGGATATAATAGAGGATAGGATAGAGAATAGGTTAGGATAGAGAATTGGAACGGATAGATGATATTATAGGATAGGGGATAGGATATCATAGAGTATACGATATTATAGAGGGTATGACAGGATAGAGCATAGGATAGGGGATTGGATAGGATAGGATAGAGGATAGGCTAGGATAGAGGATAGGATAGAGGATAGGATAGGATAGAGGACAGGATAGGATAGAGGATAGGATAGGATAGAGGATAGGATAGGATAGAGGAGAGGATAGAGGATAGGATAGGATAGAGGATAGGATATGATAGAGGATATGATAGGATAGAGGATAGGATAGGATAGAAGATAGGATAGGATAGAGGATAGGATAGGATAGAGGATAGGATAGGATAGAGGATAGGATAGGATAGAGGATAGGATAGGATAGAGGATAGGATAGGATAGAGGATAGAATTGAGGATAGGATAGGATAGAGGATTGGATAGGATAGAGGATTGGATAGGATACAGGATAGGATAGGATAGAGGATAGGATAGGGGATTTGATAGGATAGAGGATAGGATAGGATAGAAGATAGGATAGGATAGAGGATAGGATAGGATAGAGAATAGGATAGAGAATAGGTTAGGATAGAGAATTGGAACGGATAGATGATATTATAGGATTGGGGATAGGATATCATAGAGTATACGATATTATAGAGGGTATGATAGGTTAGAGCATAGGATAGGGGATTGGATAGGATAGGATAGTGGATAGGCTAGGATAGAGGATAGGATAGAGGATAGGATAGGATAGAGGACAGGATAGGATAGAGGATAGGATAGGATAGAGGATTGGATAGGATAGAGGATAGGATAGGATAGAGGATAGGATAGGATAGAGCATAGGATAGGATAGAGGATAGGATAGGATAGAGGATAGGATAGGATAGAGGATAGGATAGGACAGAGGATAGGATACGGGATTTGATAGGATAGAGGATAGGATAGGATAGAAGATAGGATAGGATAGATTATAGGATAGGATAGAGGATAGGATAGGACAGAGGATTGGATAGAGGATATGATAGGGTAGAGGATAGGATAGGATAGAGGATTGGATAGGATAGAGGATAGAGGATAGGATAGGATAGAGGATAGGATAGGATAGAGGATAGGAGAGGATAGAGGATAGGATAGGAAAGAGGATAGGATAGGATAGAGGATAGGATAGGATAAAGGATAGGATATGATAGAGGATATGATAGGATAGAGGATAGGATAGGATAGAAGATAGGATAGGATAGAATATAGGCTAGGATAGAGGATAGGATAGAGGATAGGATAGGATAGAGGACAGGATAGGATAGAGGATTGGATAGGATACAGGATAGGATAGGATAGAGGATAGGATAGGGGATTTGATAGGATAGAGGATAGGATAGGATAGAGGATAGGATAGGATAGAGGATAGGATAGAGAATAGGTTAGGATAGAGAATTGGACCGGATAGATGATATTATAGGATAGGGGATAGGATATCATAGAGTATACGATATTATAGAGGGTATGATAGGATATAGCATAGGATAGGGCATTGGATAGGATAGGATAGAGGATAGGCTAGGATAGAGCATAGGATAGAGGATAGGATAGGATAGAGGACAGGATAGGATAGAGGATAGGATAGGATAGAGGATTGGATAGGATACAGGAAAGGATAGGATTGAGGATAGATGATAGGATAGGATAGAGGATAGGATATGATAGAGGATATGATAGGATAGAGGATAGGATAGGATAGAAGATAGGATAGGATAGAAGATAGGCTAGGATAGAGGATAGGATAGAGGATTGGATAGGATAGAGGACAGGATAGGATAGAGGATTGGATAGGATACAGGATAGGATAGGATAGAGGATAGGATAGGGGATTTGATAGGATAGAGGATAGGATAGGATAGAAGATAGGATAGGATAGTGGATAGGATAGGATAGAGGATAGGATAGAGAATAGGTTAGGATAGTGAATTGGAACGGATAGATGATATTATAGGATAGGGGATAGGATATCATAGAGTATACGATATTATAGAGGGTATGATAGGATAGAGCATAGGATAGGGGATTGGATAGGATAGGATAGAGGATAGGATAGGATAGAGGATATTATAGGATAGAGGATATGATAGGGTAGAGGATAGGATAGGATAGAGGATTGGATAGGATAGAGGATAGAGGATAGGATAGGATAGAGGATAGGATAGGATAGAGGATAGGATAGGATAGAGGATAGGATAGGATAGGGGATTTGATAGGATAGAGGATAGGATAGGATAGAGGATAGGATAGGATAGAGGATAGGATAGGGGATTTGATAGGATAGAGGATAGGATAGGATAGAGGATAGGATAGGATAGAGGATAGGATAGGATAGAGGATAGGATAGGACAGAGGATAGGATAGGATAGAGGATAGGATACAGGATAGGATAGGATAGAGGATTGGATAGGATACAGGAAAGGATAGGATTGAGGATAGATGATAGGATAGGATAGAGGATTGGATAGGATACAGGATAGGATATGATAGAGGATAGGATAGGCGATTTGATAGGATAGAGGATAGGATAGGATAGAGGACAGGATAGGATAGGATAGAGGATAGGATAGGACAGAGGATAGGATACGGGATTTGATAGGATAGAGGATAGGATAGGATAGAAGATAGGATAGGATAGATTATAGGATAGGATAGAGGATAGGATAGGACAGAGGATTGGATAGAGGATATGATAGGGTAGAGGATAGGATAGGATAGAGGATAGGATAGGATAGAGGATATTATAGGATAGAGGATATGATAGGGTAGAGGATAGGATAGGATAGAGGATTGGATAGGATAGAGGATAGAGGATAGGATAGGATAGAGGATAGGATAGGATAGAGGATAGGATAGGATAGAGGATAGGATAGGATAGAGGATAGGATAGGATAGAGGATAGGAGAGGATAGAGGATAGGATAGGATAGAGGATAGGATAGGATAGAGGATAGGATAGGATAGGGGATTTGATAGGATAGAGGATAGGATAGGATAGAGGATAGGATAGGAAAGAGGATAGGATAGGATAGAGGATAGGATAGGACAGAGGATACGATAGGATAGAGGATAGGATAGAGGATAGGATAGGATAAAGGATAGGATATGATAGAGGATATGATTGGATAGAGGATAGGATAGGATAGAAGATAGGATAGGATAGAATATAGGCTAGGATAGAGGATAGGATAGAGGATAGGATAGGATAGAGGACAGGATAGGATAGAGGATTGGATAGGATACAGGATAGGATAGGATAGAGGATAGGATAGGGGATTTGATAGGATAGAGGATAGGATAGGATAGAGGATAGGATAGGATAGAGGATAGGATAGAGAATAGGTTAGGATAGAGAATTGGACCGGATAGATGATATTATAGGATAGGGGATAGGATATCATAGAGTATACGATATTATAGAGGGTATGATAGGATATAGCATAGGATAGGGGATTGGATAGGATAGGATAGAGGATAGGCTAGGATAGAGCATAGGATAGAGGACAGGATAGGATAGAGGATAGGATAGGATAGAGGATTGGATAGGATACAGGAAAGGATAGGATTGAGGATAGATGATAGGATAGGATAGAGGATTGGATAGGATACAGGATAGGATATGATAGAGGATAGGATAGGGGATTTGATAGGATAGAGGATACGATAGGATAGAGGATAGGATAGGATAGAGGATAGGATAGGATAGAGGATAGGATAGGACAGAGGATAGGATAGGATAGAGGATAGGATAGGATAGAGGATAGGATATGATAGAGGATATGATAGGATAGAGGATAGGATAGGATAGAAGATAGGATAGGATAGAAGATAGGCTAGGATAGAGGATAGGATAGAGGATTGGATAGGATAGAGGACAGGATAGGATAGAGGATTGGATAGGATACAGGATAGGATAGGATAGAAGATAGGATAGGGGATTTGATAGGATAGAGGATAGGATAGGATAGAAGATAGGATAGGATAGTGGATAGGATAGGATAGAGGATAGGATAGAGAATAGGTTACGATAGTGAATTGGAACGGATAGATGATATTATAGGATAGGGGATAGGATATCATAGAGTATACGATATTATAGAGGGTATGATAGGATAGAGCATAGGATAGGGGATTGGATAGGATAGGATAGAGGATAGGATAGGATAGAGGATATTATAGGATAGAGGATATGATAGGGTAGAGGATAGGATAGGATAGAGGATTGGATAGGATAGAGGATAGAGGATAGGATAGGATAGAGGATAGGATAGGATAGAGGATAGGATAGGATAGAGGATAGGATAGGATAGGGGATTTGATAGGATAGAGGATAGGATAGGATAGAGGATAGGATAGGATAGAGGATAGGATAGGGGATTTGATAGGATAGAGGATAGGATAGGATAGAGGATATGATAGGATAGAGGATAGGATAGGATAGAGGATAGGATAGGACAGAGGATAGGATAGGATAGAGGATAGGATACAGGATAGGATAGGATAGAGGATTGGATAGGATACAGGAAAGGATAGGATTGAGGATAGATGATAGGATAGGATAGAGGATTGGATAGGATACAGGATAGGATATGATAGAGGATAGGATAGGGGATTTGATAGGATAGAGGATAGGATAGGATAGAGGACAGGATAGGATAGGATAGAGGATAGGATAGGACAGAGGATAGGATACGGTATTTGATAGGATAGAGGATAGGATAGGATAGAAGATAGGATAGGATAGATTATAGGATAGGATAGAGGATAGGATAGGACAGAGGATTGGATAGAGGATATGATAGGGTAGAGGATAGGATAGGATAGAGGATAGGATAGGATAGAGGATATTATAGGATAGAGGATATGATAGGGTAGAGGATAGGATAGGATAGAGGATTGGATAGGATAGAGGATAGAGGATAGGATAGGATAGAGGATAGGATAGGATAGAGGATAGGATAGGATAGAGGATAGGATAGGATAGAGGATAGGATAGGATAGAGGATAGGATAGCATAGAGGATAGGATAGGATAGGGGATTTGATAGGATAGAGGATAGGATAGGATAGAGGATAGGATAGGATAGAGGATAGGATAGGACAGAGGATAGGATAGGATAGAGGATAGGATAGAGGATAGGATAGGATAAAGGATAGGATATGATAGAGGACAGGATAGGATAGAGGATAGGATAGGATAGAGGATTGGATAGGATAGAGGATAGGATAGGATAGAGGATAGGATAGGATAGAGGATAGAATTGAGGATAGGATAGGATAGAGGATTGGATAGGATAGAGGATTGGATAGGATACAGGTAGGATAGGATAGAGGATAGGATAGGGGATTTGATAGGATAGAGGATAGGATAGGATAGAAGATAGGATAGGATAGAGGATAGGATAGGATAGAGGATAGGATAGAGAATAGGTTAGGATAGAGAATTGGAACGGATAGATGATATTATAGGATAGGGGATAGGATATCATAGAGTATACGATATTATAGAGGGTATGATAGGATAGAGCATAGGATAGGGGATTGGATAGGATAGGATAGAGGATAGGCTAGGATAGAGGATAGGATAGAGGATAGGATAGGATAGAGGACAGGATAGGATAGAGGATAGGATAGGATAGAGGATTGGATAGGATACAGGAAAGGATAGGATAGAGGATATTATAGGATAGAGGATAGAGTATAGGATAGGATAGAGGATAGGATAGGATAGAGGATAGGATAGGATAGAGGATAGGATAGGATAGGGGATTTGATAGGATAGAGGATAGGATAGGATAGAGGATAGGATAGGATAGAGGATAGGATAGGGGATTTGATAGGATAGAGGATAGGATAGGATACAGGAAAGGATAGGATTGAGGATAGAGGATAGGATAGGATAGAGGATAGGATAGGATAGAGGATAGGATAGGATAGAGGATAGGATAGGATAGAGGATAGAATAGGATAGAGGATAGGATAGGATAGAGGATAGGATAGGATAGAGGATAGGATAGGATAGAGGATAGGATAGGATAGAGGATAGGATAGGATAGAGGATAGGATAGGATAGAGGATAGGATAGGATAGGATAGAGGATAGGATAGGATAGAGGATAGGATAGGATAGAGGATAGGATAGGATAGAGGATAGGATAGGATAGAGGATAGGATATAATAGAGGATAGGATAGAGAATAGGTTAGGATAGAGAATTGGAACGGATAGATGATATTATAGGATAGGGGATAGGATATCATAGAGTATACGATATTATAGAGGGTATGACAGGATAGAGCATAGGATAGGGGATTGGATAGGATAGGATAGAGGATAGGATAGAGGATAGGATAGGATAAAGGATAGGATATGATAGAGGACAGGATAGGATAGACGATAGGATAGGATAGAGGATTGGATAGGATAGAGGATAGGATAGGATAGAGGATAGGATAGGATAGAGGATAGAATTGAGGATAGGATAGGATAGAGGATTGGATAGGATAGAGGATTGGATAGGATACAGGTAGGATAGGATAGAGGATAGGATAGGGGATTTGATAGGATAGAGGATAGGATAGGATAGAAGATAGGATAGGATAGAGGATAGGATAGGATAGAG
This sequence comes from Halictus rubicundus, assembly GCF_050948215.1. Classification (NCBI taxonomy): domain Eukaryota; kingdom Metazoa; phylum Arthropoda; class Insecta; order Hymenoptera; family Halictidae; genus Halictus; species Halictus rubicundus. The sequence continues at coordinate 175,473 of NW_027488828.1, read as the reverse complement.
GATAGGATAGAGAATAGGTTAGGATAGAGAATTGGAACGGATAGATGATATTATAGGATAGGGGATAGGATATCATAGAGTATACGATATTATAGAGGGTATGATAGGATAGAGCATAGGATAGGGGATTGGATAGGATAGGATAGAGGATAGGCTAGGATAGAGGATAGGATAGAGGATAGGATAGGATAGAGGACAGGATAGGATAGAGGATAGGATAGGATAGAGGATTGGATAGGATACAGGAAAGGATAGGATAGAGGATATTATAGGATAGAGGATAGAGTATAGGATAGGATAGAGGATAGGATAGGATAGAGGATAGGATAGGATAGAGGATAGGATAGGATAGGGGATTTGATAGGATAGAGGATAGGATAGGATAGAGGATAGGATAGGATAGAGGATAGGATAGGGGATTTGATAGGATAGAGGATAGGATAGGATACAGGAAAGGATAGGATTGAGGATAGAGGATAGGATAGGATAGAGGATAGGATAGGATAGAGGATAGGATAGGATAGAGGATAGGATAGGATAGAGGATAGAATAGGATAGAGGATAGGATAGGATAGAGGATAGGATAGGATAGAGGATAGGATAGGATAGAGGATAGGATAGGATAGAGGATAGGATAGGATAGAGGATAGGATAGGATAGAGGATAGGATAGGATAGAGGATAGGATAGGATAGAGGATAGGATAGGATAGAGGATAGGATAGGATAGAGGATAGGATATAATAGAGGATAGGATAGAGAATAGGTTAGGATAGAGAATTGGAACGGATAGATGATATTATAGGATAGGGGATAGGATATCATAGAGTATACGATATTATAGAGGGTATGACAGGATAGAGCATAGGATAGGGGATTGGATAGGATAGGATAGAGGATAGGCTAGGATAGAGGATAGGATAGAGGATAGGATAGGATAGAGGACAGGATAGGATAGAGGATAGGATAGGATAGAGGATAGGATAGGATAGAGGAGAGGATAGAGGATAGGATAGGATAGAGGATAGGATATGATAGAGGATATGATAGGATAGAGGATAGGATAGGATAGAAGATAGGATAGGATAGAGGATAGGATAGGATAGAGGATAGGATAGGATAGAGGATAGGATAGGATAGAGGATAGGATAGGATAGAGGATAGGATAGGATAGAGGATAGAATTGAGGATAGGATAGGATAGAGGATTGGATAGGATAGAGGATTGGATAGGATACAGGATAGGATAGGATAGAGGATAGGATAGGGGATTTGATAGGATAGAGGATAGGATAGGATAGAAGATAGGATAGGATAGAGGATAGGATAGGATAGAGAATAGGATAGAGAATAGGTTAGGATAGAGAATTGGAACGGATAGATGATATTATAGGATTGGGGATAGGATATCATAGAGTATACGATATTATAGAGGGTATGATAGGATAGAGCATAGGATAGGGGATTGGATAGGATAGGATAGTGGATAGGCTAGGATAGAGGATAGGATAGAGGATAGGATAGGATAGAGGACAGGATAGGATAGAGGATAGGATAGGACAGAGGATAGGATAGGATAGAGGATAGGATAGGATAGAGGATAGGATATGATAGAGGATATGATAGGATAGAGGATAGGATAGGATAGAAGATAGGATAGGATAGAAGATAGGCTAGGATAGAGGATAGGATAGAGGATTGGATAGGATAGAGGACAGGATAGGATAGAGGATTGGATAGGATACAGGATAGGATAGGATAGAAGATAGGATAGGGGATTTGATAGGATAGAGGATAGGATAGGATAGAAGATAGGATAGGATAGTGGATAGGATAGGATAGAGGATAGGATAGGATAGAGGATAGGATAGGACAGAGGATAGGATAGGATAGAGGATAGGATACAGGATAGGATAGGATAGAGGATTGGATAGGATACAGGAAAGGATAGGATTGAGGATAGATGATAGGATAGGATAGAGGATTGGATAGGATACAGGATAGGATATGATAGAGGATAGGATAGGGGCTTTGATAGGATAGAGGATAGGATAGGATAGAGGACAGGATAGGATAGGATAGAGGATAGGATAGGACAGAGGATAGGATACGGGATTTGATAGGATAGAGGATAGGATAGGATAGAAGATAGGATAGGATAGATTATAGGATAGGATAGAGGATAGGATAGGACAGAGGATTGGATAGAGGATATGATAGGGTAGAGGATAGGATAGGATAGAGGATAGGATAGGATAGAGGATATTATAGGATAGAGGATATGATAGGGTAGAGGATAGGATAGGATAGAGGATTGGATAGGATAGAGGATAGAGGATAGGATAGGATATAGGATAGGATAGGATAGAGGATAGGATAGGATAGAGGATAGGATAGGATAGAGGATAGGATAGCATAGAGGATAGGATAGGATAGGGGATTTGATAGGATAGAGGATAGGATAGGATAGAGGATAGGATAGGATAGAGGATAGGATAGGACAGAGGATAGGATAGGATAGAGGATAGGATAGAGGATAGGATAGGATAAAGGATAGGATATGATAGAGGACAGGATAGGATAGAGGATAGGATAGGATAGAGGATTGGATAGGATAGAGGATAGGATAGGATAGAGGATAGGATAGGATAGAGGATAGAATTGAGGATAGGATAGGATAGAGGATTGGATAGGATAGAGGATTGGATAGGATACAGGTAGGATAGGATAGAGGATAGGATAGGGGATTTGATAGGATAGAGGATAGGATAGGATAGAAGATAGGATAGGATAGAGGATAGGATAGGATAGAGGATAGGATAGAGAATAGGTTAGGATAGAGAATTGGAACGGATAGATGATATTATAGGATAGGGGATAGGATATCATAGAGTATACGATATTATAGAGGGTATGATAGGATAGAGCATAGGATAGGGGATTGGATAGGATAGGATAGAGGATAGGCTAGGATAGAGGATAGGATAGAGGATAGGATAGGATAGAGGACAGGATAGGATAGAGGATAGGATAGGATAGAGGATTGGATAGGATACAGGAAAGGATAGGATAGAGGATATTATAGGATAGAGGATAGAGTATAGGATAGGATAGAGGATAGGATAGGATAGAGGATAGGATAGGATAGAGGATAGGATAGGATAGGGGATTTGATAGGATAGAGGATAGGATAGGATAGAGGATAGGATAGGATAGAGGATAGGATAGGGGATTTGATAGGATAGAGGATAGGATAGGATACAGGAAAGGATAGGATTGAGGATAGAGGATAGGATAGGATAGAGGATAGGATAGGATAGAGGATAGGATAGGATAGAGGATAGGATAGGATAGAGGATAGAATAGGATAGAGGATAGGATAGGATAGAGGATAGGATAGGATAGAGGATAGGATAGGATAGAGGATAGGATAGGATAGAGGATAGGATAGGATAGAGGATAGGATAGGATAGAGGATAGGATAGGATAGAGGATAGGATAGAATAGAGGATAGGATAGGATAGAGGATAGGATATAATAGAGGATAGGATAGAGAATAGGTTAGGATAGAGAATTGGAACGGATAGATGATATTATAGGATAGGGGATAGGATATCATAGAGTATACGATATTATAGAGGGTATGACAGGATAGAGCATAGGATAGGGGATTGGATAGGATAGGATAGAGGATAGGCTAGGATAGAGGATAGGATAGAGGATAGGATAGGATAGAGGACAGGATAGGATAGAGGATAGGATAGGATAGAGGATAGGATAGGATAGAGGAGAGGATAGAGGATAGGATAGGATAGAGGATAGGATATGATAGAGGATATGATAGGATAGAGGATAGGATAGGATAGAAGATAGGATAGGATAGAGGATAGGATAGGATAGAGGATAGGATAGGATAGAGGATAGGATAGGATAGAGGATAGGATAGGATAGAGGATAGGATAGGATAGAGGATAGAATTGAGGATAGGATAGGATAGAGGATTGGATAGGATAGAGGATTGGATAGGATACAGGATAGGATAGGATAGAGGATAGGATAGGGGATTTGATAGGATAGAGGATAGGATAGGATAGAAGATAGGATAGGATAGAGGATAGGATAGGATAGAGAATAGGATAGAGAATAGGTTAGGATAGAGAATTGGAACGGATAGATGATATTATAGGATTGGGGATAGGATATCATAGAGTATACGATATTATAGAGGGTATGATAGGATAGAGCATAGGATAGGGGATTGGATAGGATAGGATAGTGGATAGGCTAGGATAGAGGATAGGATAGAGGATAGGATAGGATAGAGGACAGGATAGGATAGAGGATAGGATAGGATAGAGGATTGGATAGGATACAGGATAGGATAGGATAGAGGATAGGATAGGGGATTTGATAGGATAGAGGATAAGATAGGATAGAAGATAGGATAGGATAGAGGATAGGATAGGATAGAGGATAGGATAGAGAATAGGTTAGGATAGAGAATTGGAACGGATAGATGATATTATAGGATTGGGGATAGGATATCATAGAGTATACGATATTATAGAGGGTATGATAGGATAGATCATAGGATAGGGGATTGGATAGGATAGGATAGTGGATAGGCTAGGATAGAGGATAGGATAGAGGATAGGATAGAGGATAGGATAGGATAGAGGACAGGATAGGATAGAGGATAGGATAGGATAGAGGATTGGTTAGGATACAGGATAGGATAGGATAGAGGATAGGATAGGGGATTGGATAGGATAGGATAGTGGATAGGCTAGGATAGAGGATAGGATAGGGGATTTGATAGGATAGAGGATAGGACAGGATAGAAGATAGGATAGAGAATAGGTTAGGACAGAGAATTGGAACGGGTAGATGATACTATAGGATAGGGGATAGGATATCATAGAGTATACGATATTATAGAGGGTATGATAGGATAGAGCATAGGATAGGGGATTGGATAGGATAGGATAGAGGATAGGCTAGGATAGAGGATAGGATAGAGGATAGGATAGGATAGAGGACAGGATAGGATAGAGGATAGGATAGGATAGAGGATTGGATAGGATACAGGAAAGGATAGGATTGAGGATAGATGATAGGATAGGATAGAGGATTGGATAGGATACAGGATAGGATATGATAGATGATAGGATAGGGGATTTGATAGGATAGAGGATAGGATAGGATAGAGGATAGGATAGGATAGAGGATAGGATAGGATAGAGGATAGGATACGGGATTTGATAGGATAGAGGATAGGATAGGATAGAGGATAGGATAGGATAGAGGATAGGATAGGATAGAGGATAGGATAGGATAGAGGATAGGATAGGATAGAGGATAGAATTGAGGATAGGATAGGATAGAGGATTGGATAGGATAGAGGATTGGATAGGATACAGGATAGGATAGGATAGAGGATAGGATAGGGGATTTGATAGGATAGAGGATAGGACAGGATAGAAGATAGGATAGGATAGAGGGTAGGATAGGATAGAGGATAGGATAGAGAATAGGTTAGGATAGAGAATTGGAACGGGTAGATGATATTATAGGATAGGGGATAGGATATCATAGAGTATACGATATTATAGAGGGTACGATAGGATAGAGCATAGGATAGGGGATTGGATAGGATAGGATAGAGGATAGGCTAGGATAGAGGATAGGATAGAGGATAGGATAGGATAGAGGACAGGATAGGATAGAGGATAGGATAGGATAGAGGATTGGATAGGATACAGGAAAGGATAGGATTGAGGATAGATGATAGGATAGGATAGAGGATTGGATAGGATACAGGATAGGATATGATAGATGATAGGATAGGGGATTTGATAGGATAGAGGATAGGATAGGATAGAGGATAGGATAGGATAGAGGATAGGATAGGATAGAGGATAGGATAGGATAGAGGATAGGATACGGGATTTGATAGGATAGAGGATAGGATAGGATAGAAGATAGGATAGGACAGATTATAGGATAGGATAGAGGATAGGATAGGGCAGAGGATTGGATAGAGGATAGGATAGGATAGAGGATATGATAGGGTAGAGGATTGGATAGGATACAGGATAGCATATGATAGAGGATAGGATAGGGGATTTGATAGGATAGAGGATAGGATAGGATAGAGGATAGGATAGGATAGAGGATAGGATAGGATAGAGGATAGGATAGGACAGAGGATAGGATACGGGATTTGATAGGATAGAGGATATGATAGGATAGAAGATAGGATAGGATAGATTATAGGATAGGATGGAGGATAGGATAGGACAGAGGATTGGATAGAGGATAGGATAGGATAGAGGATATGATAGGGTAGAGGATAGGATAGGATAGAGGATAGGATAGGATAGAGGATATTATAGGATAGAGGATATGATAGGGTAGAGGATAGGATAGGATAGAGGATTGGATAGGATAGAGGATAGAGGATAGGATAGGATAGAGGATAGGATAGGATAGAGGATATTATAGGATAGAGGATATGATAGGGTAGAGGATAGGATAGGATAGAGGATTGGATAGGATAGAGGATAGAGGATAGGATAGGATAGAGGATAGGATAGGATAGAGGATAGGATAGGATAGAGGATAGGATAGGATAGAGGATAGGATAGGATAGAGGATAGGATAGGATAGGGGATTTGATAGGATAGAGGATAGGATAGGATAGAGGATACGATAGGATAGAGGATAGGATAGGGGATTTGATAGGATAGAGGATAGGATAGGATAGAGGATAGGATAGGATAGAGGATAGGATAGGATAGAGGATAGGATAGGACAGAGGATAGGATAGGATAGAGGATAGGATACAGGATAGGATAGGATAGAGGATTGGATAGGATACAGGAAAGGATAGGATTGAGGATAGATGATAGGATAGGATAGAGGATTGGATAGGATACAGGATAGGATATGATAGAGGATAGGATAGGGGATTTGATAGGATAGAGGATAGGATAGGATAGAGGACAGGATAGGATAGGATAGAGGATAGGATAGGACAGAGGATAGGATACGGGATTTGATAGGATAGAGGATAGGATAGGATAGAAGATAGGATAGGATAGATTATAGGATAGGATAGAGGATAGGATAGGACAGAGGATTGGATAGAGGATATGATAGGGTAGAGGATAGGATAGGATAGAGGATTGGATAGGATAGAGGATAGAGGATAGGATAGGATAGAGGATAGGATAGGATAGAGGATAGGAGAGGATAGAGGATAGGATAGGAAAGAGGATAGGATAGGATAGAGGATAGGATAGGATAGAGGATAGGATAGGATAGGGGATTTGATAGGATAGAGGATAGGATAGGATAGAGGATAGGATAGGATAGAGGATAGGATAGGACAGAGGATACGATAGGATAGAGGATAGGATAGAGGATAGGATAGGATAAAGGATAGGATATGATAGAGGATATGATTGGATAGAGGATAGGATAGGATAGAAGATAGGATAGGATACAATATAGGCTAGGATAGAGGATAGGATAGAGGATAGGATAGGATAGAGGACAGGATAGGATAGAGGATTGGATAGGATACAGGATAGGATAGGATAGAGGATAGGATAGGGGATTTGATAGGATAGAGGATAGGATAGGATAGAGGATAGGATAGGATAGAGGATAGGATAGAGAATAGGTTAGGATAGGGAATTGGACCGGATAGGTGATATTATAGGATAGGGGATAGGATATCATAGAGTATACGATATTATAGAGGGTATGATAGGATATAGCATAGGATAGGGGATTGGATAGGATAGGATAGAGGATAGGCTAGGATAGAGCATAGGATAGAGGATAGGATAGGATAGAGGACAGGATAGGATAGAGGATAGGATAGGATAGAGGATTGGATAGGATACAGGAAAGGATAGGATTGAGGATAGATGATAGGATAGGATAGAGGATTGGATAGGATACAGGATAGGATAGAGGACAGGATAGGATAGAGGATAGGATAGGATAGAGGATTGGATAGGATACAGGATAGGATAGGATAGAGGATAGGATAGGGGATTTGATAGGATAGAGGATAAGATAGGATAGAAGATAGGATAGGATAGAGGATAGGATAGGATAGAGGATAGGATAGAGAATAGGTTAGGATAGAGAATTGGAACGGATAGATGATATTATAGGATTGGGGATAGGATATCATAGAGTATACGATATTATAGAGGGTATGATAGGATAGATCATAGGATAGGGGATTGGATAGGATAGGATAGTGGATAGGCTAGGATAGAGGATAGGATAGAGGATAGGATAGAGGATAGGATAGGATAGAGGACAGGATAGGATAGAGGATAGGATAGGATAGAGGATTGGTTAGGATACAGGATAGGATAGGATAGAGGATAGGATAGGGGATTGGATAGGATAGGATAGTGGATAGGCTAGGATAGAGGATAGGATAGGGGATTTGATAGGATAGAGGATAGGACAGGATAGAAGATAGGATAGAGAATAGGTTAGGACAGAGAATTGGAACGGGTAGATGATACTATAGGATAGGGGATAGGATATCATAGAGTATACGATATTATAGAGGGTATGATAGGATAGAGCATAGGATAGGGGATTGGATAGGATAGGATAGAGGATAGGCTAGGATAGAGGATAGGATAGAGGATAGGATAGGATAGAGGACAGGATAGGATAGAGGATAGGATAGGATAGAGGATTGGATAGGATACAGGAAAGGATAGGATTGAGGATAGATGATAGGATAGGATAGAGGATTGGATAGGATACAGGATAGGATATGATAGATGATAGGATAGGGGATTTGATAGGATAGAGGATAGGATAGGATAGAGGATAGGATAGGATAGAGGATAGGATAGGATAGAGGATAGGATACGGGATTTGATAGGATAGAGGATAGGATAGGATAGAGGATAGGATAGGATAGAGGATAGGATAGGATAGAGGATAGGATAGGATAGAGGATAGGATAGGATAGAGGATAGGATAGGATAGAGGATAGGATAGGATAGAGGATAGGATAGGATAGAGGATAGGATAGGACAGAGGATAGGATACGGGATTTGATAGGATAGAGGATAGGATAGGATAGAGGATAGGATAGGATAGGATAGAGGAGAGGATAGAGGATAGGATAGGATAGAGGATAGGATATGATAGAAGATAGGATAGGATAGAGGATAGGATAGCATAGAGGATAGGATAGGATAGAGGATAGGATAGGATAGAGGATAGGATAGGATAGAGGATAGGATAGGATAGAGGATAGGATAGGATAGAGGATAGAATTGAGGATAGGATAGGATAGAGGATTGGATAGGATAGAGGATTGGATAGGATACAGGATAGGATAGGATAGAGGATAGGATAGGGGATTTGATAGGATAGAGGATAGGACAGGATAGAAGATAGGATAGGATAGAGGGTAGGATAGGATAGAGGATAGGATAGAGAATAGGTTAGGATAGAGAATTGGAACGGGTAGATGATATTATAGGATAGGGGATAGGATATCATAGAGTATACGATATTATAGAGGGTACGATAGGATAGAGCATAGGATAGGGGATTGGATAGGATAGGATAGAGGATAGGCTAGGATAGAGGATAGGATAGAGGATAGGATAGGATAGAGGACAGGATAGGATAGAGGATAGGATAGGATAGAGGATTGGATAGGATACAGGAAAGGATAGGATTGAGGATAGATGATAGGATAGGATAGAGGATTGGATAGGATACAGGATAGGATATGATAGATGATAGGATAGGGGATTTGATAGGATAGAGGATAGGATAGGATAGAGGATAGGATAGGATAGAGGATAGGATAGGATAGAGGATAGGATAGGATAGAGGATAGGATACGGGATTTGATAGGATAGAGGATAGGATAGGATAGAAGATAGGATAGGACAGATTATAGGATAGGATAGAGGATAGGATAGGGCAGAGGATTGGATAGAGGATAGGATAGGATAGAGGATATGATAGGGTAGAGGATTGGATAGGATACAGGATAGCATATGATAGAGGATAGGATAGGGGATTTGATAGGATAGAGGATAGGATAGGATAGAGGATAGGATAGGATAGAGGATAGGATAGGATAGAGGATAGGATAGGACAGAGGATAGGATACGGGATTTGATAGGATAGAGGATATGATAGGATAGAAGATAGGATAGGATAGATTATAGGATAGGATGGAGGATAGGATAGGACAGAGGATTGGATAGAGGATAGGATAGGATAGAGGATATGATAGGGTAGAGGATAGGATAGGATAGAGGATAGGATAGGATAGAGGATATTATAGGATAGAGGATATGATAGGGTAGAGGATAGGATAGGATAGAGGATTGGATAGGATAGAGGATAGAGGATAGGATAGGATAGAGGATAGGATAGGATAGAGGATATTATAGGATAGAGGATATGATAGGGTAGAGGATAGGATAGGATAGAGGATTGGATAGGATAGAGGATAGAGGATAGGATAGGATAGAGGATAGGATAGGATAGAGGATAGGATAGGATAGAGGATAGGATAGGATAGAGGATAGGATAGGATAGGGGATTTGATAGGATAGAGGATAGGATAGGATAGAGGATACGATAGGATAGAGGATAGGATAGGGGATTTGATAGGATAGAGGATAGGATAGGATAGAGGATAGGATAGGATAGAGGATAGGATAGGATAGAGGATAGGATAGGACAGAGGATAGGATAGGATAGAGGATAGGATACAGGATAGGATAGGATAGAGGATTGGATAGGATACAGGAAAGGATAGGATTGAGGATAGATGATAGGATAGGATAGAGGATTGGATAGGATACAGGATAGGATATGATAGAGGATAGGATAGGGGATTTGATAGGATAGAGGATAGGATAGGATAGAGGACAGGATAGGATAGGATAGAGGATAGGATAGGACAGAGGATAGGATACGGGATTTGATAGGATAGAGGATAGGATAGGATAGAAGATAGGATAGGATAGATTATAGGATAGGATAGAGGATAGGATAGGACAGAGGATTGGATAGAGGATATGATAGGGTAGAGGATAGGATAGGATAGAGGATTGGATAGGATAGAGGATAGAGGATAGGATAGGATAGAGGATAGGATAGGATAGAGGATAGGAGAGGATAGAGGATAGGATAGGAAAGAGGATAGGATAGGATAGAGGATAGGATAGGATAGAGGATAGGATAGGATAGGGGATTTGATAGGATAGAGGATAGGATAGGATAGAGGATAGGATAGGATAGAGGATAGGATAGGACAGAGGATACGATAGGATAGAGGATAGGATAGAGGATAGGATAGGATAAAGGATAGGATATGATAGAGGATATGATAGGATAGAGGATAGGATAGGATAGAAGATAGGATAGGATAGAATATAGGCTAGGATAGAGGATAGGATAGAGGATAGGATAGGATAGAGGACAGGATAGGATAGAGGATTGGATAGGATACAGGATAGGATAGGATAGAGGATAGGATAGGGGATTTGATAGGATAGAGGATAGGATAGGATAGAGGATAGGATAGGATAGAGGATAGGATAGAGAATAGGTTAGGATAGAGAATTGGACCGGATAGGTGATATTATAGGATAGGGGATAGGATATCATAGAGTATACGATATTATAGAGGGTATGATAGGATATAGCATAGGATAGGGGATTGGATAGGATAGGATAGAGGATAGGCTAGGATAGAGCATAGGATAGAGGATAGGATAGGATAGAGGACAGGATAGGATAGAGGATAGGATAGGATAGAGGATTGGATAGGATACAGGAAAGGATAGGATTGAGGATAGATGATAGGATAGGATAGAGGATTGGATAGGATACAGGATAGGATATGATAGAGGATAGGATAGGGGATTTGATAGGATAGAGGATAGGATAGGATAGAGGATAGGATAGCATAGAGGATAGGATAGGATAGAGGATAGGATAGGACAGAGGATAGGATAGGATAGAGGATAGGATAGGATAGAGGATAGGATATGATAGAGGATAGGATAGGATAGAAGATAGGATAGGATAGAAGATAGGCTAGGATAGAGGATAGGATAGAGGATTGGATAGGATAGAGGACAGGATAGGATAGAGGATTGGATAGGATACAGGATAGGATAGGATAGAGGATAGGATAGGGGATTTGATAGGATAGAGGATAGGATAGGATAGAAGATAGGATAGGATAGTGGATAGGATAGGATAGAGGATAGGATAGAGAATAGGTTAGGATAGTGAATTGGAACGGATAGATGATATTATAGGATAGGGGATAGGATATCATAGAGTATACGATATTATAGAGGGTATGATAGGATAGAGCATAGGATAGGGGATTGGATAGGATAGGATAGAGGATAGGATAGGATAGAGGATATTATAGGATAGAGGATATGATAGGGTAGAGGATAGGATAGGATAGAGGATTGGATAGGATAGAGGATAGAGGATAGGATAGGATAGAGGATAGGATAGGATAGAGGATAGGATAGGATAGAGGATAGGATAGGATAGGGGATTTGATAGGATAGAGGATAGGATAGGATAGAGGATAGGATAGGATAGAGGATAGGATAGGGGATTTGATAGGATAGAGGATAGGATAGGATAGAGGATAGGATAGGATAGAGGATAGGATAGGATAGAGGATAGGATAGGATAGAGGATAGGATAGGACAGAGGATAGGATAGGATAGAGGATAGGATACAGGATAGGATAGGATAGAGGATTGGATAGGATACAGGAAAGGATAGGATTGAGGATAGATGATAGGATAGGATAGAAGATAGGATAGGATAGATTATAGGATAGGATAGAGGATAGGATAGGACAGAGGATTGGATAGAGGATATGATAGGGTAGAGGATAGGATAGGATAGAGGATAGGATAGGATAGAGGATATTATAGGATAGAGGATATGATAGGGTAGAGGATAGGATAGGATAGAGGATTGGATAGGATAGAGGATAGAGGATAGGATAGGATAGAGGATAGGATAGGATAGAGGATAGGATAGGATAGAGGATAGGATAGGATAGAGGATAGGATAGGATAGAGGATAGGAGAGGATAGAGGATAGGATAGGATAGAGGATAGGATAGGATAGAGGATAGGATAGGATAGGGGATTTGATAGGATAGAGGATAGGATAGGATAGAGGATAGGATAGGAAAGAGGATAGGATAGGATAGAGGATAGGATAGGACAGAGGATACGATAGGATAGAGGATAGGATAGAGGATAGGATAGGATAAAGGATAGGATATGATAGAGGATATGATTGGATAGAGGATAGGATAGGATAGAAGATAGGATAGGATAGAATATAGGCTAGGATAGAGGATAGGATAGAGGATAGGATAGGATAGAGGACAGGATAGGATAGAGGATTGGATAGGATACAGGATAGGATAGGATAGAGGATAGGATAGGGGATTTGATAGGATAGAGGATAGGATAGGATAGAGGATAGGATAGGATAGAGGATAGGATAGAGAATAGGTTAGGATAGAGAATTGGACCGGATAGATGATATTATAGGATAGGGGATAGGATATCATAGAGTATACGATATTATAGAGGGTATGATAGGATATAGCATAGGATAGGGGATTGGATAGGATAGGATAGAGGATAGGCTAGGATAGAGCATAGGATAGAGGATAGGATAGGATAGAGGACAGGATAGGATAGAGGATAGGATAGGATAGAGGATTGGATAGGATACAGGAAAGGATAGGATTGAGGATAGATGATAGGATAGGATAGAGGATTGGATAGGATACAGGATAGGATATGATAGAGGATAGGATAGGGGATTTGATAGGATAGAGGATAGGATAGGATAGAGGATAGGATAGGATAGAGGATAGGATAGGATAGAGGATAGGATAGGACAGAGGATAGGATAGGATAGAGGATAGGATAGGATAGAGGATAGGATATGATAGAGGATATGATAGGATAGAGGATAGGATAGGATAGAAGATAGGATAGGATAGAAGATAGGCTAGGATAGAGGATAGGATAGAGGATTGGATAGGATAGAGGACAGGATAGGATAGAGGATTGGATAGGATACAGGATAGGATAGGATAGAAGATAGGATAGGATAGTGGATAGGATAGGATAGAGGATAGGATAGAGAATAGGTTACGATAGTGAATTGGAACGGATAGATGATATTATAGGATAGGGGATAGGATATCATAGAGTATACGATATTATAGAGGGTATGATAGGATAGAGCATAGGATAGGGGATTGGATAGGATAGGATAGAGGATAGGATAGGATAGAGGATATTATAGGATAGAGGATATGATAGGGTAGAGGATAGGATAGGATAGAGGATTGGATAGGATAGAGGATAGAGGATAGGATAGGATAGAGGATAGGATAGGATAGAGGATAGGATAGGATAGAGGATAGGATAGGATAGAGGATAGGATAGGATAGGGGATTTGATAGGATAGAGGATAGGATAGGATAGAGGATAGGATAGGATAGAGGATAGGATAGGGGATTTGATAGGATAGAGGATAGGATAGGATAGAGGATAGGATAGGATAGAGGATAGGATAGGATAGAGGATAGGATAGGACAGAGGATAGGATAGGATAGAGGATAGGATACAGGATAGGATAGGATAGAGGATTGGATAGGATACAGGAAAGGATAGGATTGAGGATAGATGATAGGATAGGATAGAGGATTGGATAGGATACAGGATAGGATATGATAGAGGATAGGATAGGGGCTTTGATAGGATAGAGGATAGGATAGGATAGAGGACAGGATAGGATAGGATAGAGGATAGGATAGGACAGAGGATAGGATACGGGATTTGATAGGATAGAGGATAGGATAGGATAGAAGATAGGATAGGATAGATTATAGGATAGGATAGAGGATAGGATAGGACAGAGGATTGGATAGAGGATATGATAGGGTAGAGGATAGGATAGGATAGAGGATAGGATAGGATAGAGGATATTATAGGATAGAGGATATGATAGGGTAGAGGATAGGATAGGATAGAGGATTGGATAGGATAGAGGATAGAGGATAGGATAGGATAGAGGATAGGATAGGATAGAGGATAGGATAGGATAGAGGATAGGATAGGATAGAGGATAGGATAGCATAGAGGATAGGATAGGATAGGGGATTTGATAGGATAGAGGATAGGATAGGATAGAGGATAGGATAGGATAGAGGATAGGATAGGACAGAGGATAGGATAGGATAGAGGATAGGATAGAGGATAGGATAGGATAAAGGATAGGATATGATAGAGGACAGGATAGGATAGAGGATAGGATAGGATAGAGGATTGGATAGGATAGAGGATAGGATAGGATAGAGGATAGGATAGGATAGAGGATAGAATTGAGGATAGGATAGGATAGAGGATTGGATAGGATAGAGGATTGGATAGGATACAGGTAGGATAGGATAGAGGATAGGATAGGGGATTTGATAGGATAGAGGATAGGATAGGATAGAAGATAGGATAGGATAGAGGATAGGATAGGATAGAGGATAGGATAGAGAATAGGTTAGGATAGAGAATTGGAACGGATAGATGATATTATAGGATAGGGGATAGGATATCATAGAGTATACGATATTATAGAGGGTATGATAGGATAGAGCATAGGATAGGGGATTGGATAGGATAGGATAGAGGATAGGCTAGGATAGAGGATAGGATAGAGGATAGGATAGGATAGAGGACAGGATAGGATAGAGGATAGGATAGGATAGAGGATTGGATAGGATACAGGAAAGGATAGGATAGAGGATATTATAGGATAGAGGATAGAGTATAGGATAGGATAGAGGATAGGATAGGATAGAGGATAGGATAGGATAGAGGATAGGATAGGATAGGGGATTTGATAGGATAGGGGATAGGATAGGATAGAGGATAGGATAGGATAGAGGATAGGATAGGGGATTTGATAGGATAGAGGATAGGATAGGATACAGGAAAGGATAGGATTGAGGATAGAGGATAGGATAGGATAGAGGATAGGATAGGATAGAGGATAGGATAGGATAGAGGATAGAATAGGATAGAGGATAGGATAGGATAGAGGATAGGATAGGATAGAGGATAGGATAGGATAGAGGATAGGATAGGATAGAGGATAGGATAGGATAGAGGATAGGATAGGATAGAGGATAGGATAGGATAGAGGATAGGATAGGATAGAGGATAGGATAGGATAGAGGATAGGATAGGATAGAGGATAGGATAGGATAGAGGATAGGATAGGATAGAGGATAGGATAGGATAGAGGATAGGATAGGATAGAGGATAGGATAGGATAGAGGATAGGATAGGATAGAGGATAGGATAGGATAGAGGATAGGATAGGGGATTTGATAGGATAGGGGACTTGATAGGATAGAGGATAGGATAGGATAGAGGATAGGATAGGACAGAGGATAGGATAGGATAGAGGATAGGATAGAGGATAGGATAGGATAGAGGATAGGATAGGACAGAGGATAGGATACGGGATTTGATAGGATAGAGGATAGGATAGGATAGAGGACAGGATAGGATAGAGGATAGGATAGGATAGAGGATAGGATAGGATAGAGGAGAGGATAGAGGATAGGATAGGATAGAGGATAGGATATGATAGAGGATATGATAGGATAGAGGATAGGATAGGATAGAAGATAGGATAGGATAGAGGATAGGATAGGATAGAGGATAGGATAGGATAGAGGATAGGATAGGATAGAGGATAGGATAGGATAGAGGATAGGATAGGATAGAGGATAGAATTGAGGATAGGATAGGATAGAGGATTGGATAGGATAGAGGATTGGATAGGATACAGGATAGGATAGGATAGAGGATAGGATAGGGGATTTGATAGGATAGAGGATAGGATAGGATAGAAGATAGGATAGGATAGAGGATAGGATAGGATAGAGGATAGGATAGAGAATAGGTTAGGATAGAGAATTTCAACGGATAGATGATATTATAGGATTGGGGATAGGATATCATAGAGTATACGATATTATAGAGGGTATGATAGGATAGAGCATAGGATAGGGGATTGGATAGGATAGGATAGTGGATAGGCTAGGATAGAGGATAGGATAGAGGATAGGATAGGATAGAGGACAGGATAGGATAGAGGATAGGATAGGATAGAGGATTGGATAGGATAGAGGATAGGATAGGATAGAGGATAGGATAGGATAGAGGATAGAATTGAGGATAGGATAGGATAGAGGATAGAATTGAGGATAGGATAGGATAGAGGATTGGATAGGATAGAGGATTGGATAGGATACAGGTAGGATAGGATAGAGGATAGAATAGGGGATTTGATAGGATAGAGGATAGGATAGGATAGAGGATAGGATAGGATAGAGGATAGGATAGGATAGAGGATAGGATAGGATAGGGGATTTGATAGGATAGAGGATAGGATAGGATAGAGGATAGGATAGGATAGAGGATAGGATAGGGGATTTGATAGGATAGAGGATGGGATAGGATACAGGAAAGGATAGGATTGAGGATAGAGGATAGGATAGGATAGAGGATAGGATAGGATAGAGGATAGGATAGAGAATAGGTTAGGATAGAGAATTGTAACGGATAGATGATATTATAGGATAGGGGATAGGATATCATAGAGTATACGATATTATAGAGGGTATGATAGGATAGAGCATAGGATAGGGGATTGGATAGGATAGGATAGAGGATAGGCTAGGATAGAGGATAGGATAGAGGATAGGATAGGATAGAGGACAGGATAGGAGAGAGGATAGGATAGGATAGAGGATAGGATAGGATAGAGGATAGGATAGGACAGAGGATAGGATAGGATAGAGGATAGGATACAGGATAGGATAGGATAGAGGATTGGATAGGATACAGGAAAGGATAGGATTGAGGATAGATGATAGGATAGGATAGAGGATTGGATAGGATACAGGATAGGATATGATAGAGGATAGGATAGGGGATTTGATAGGATAGAGGATAGGATAGGATAGAGGACAGGATAGGATAGGATAGAAGATAGGATAGGACAGAGGATAGGATACGGGATTTGATAGGATAGAGGATAGGATAGGATAGAAGATAGGATAGGATAGATTATAGGATAGGATAGAGGATAGGATAGGACAGAGGATTGGATAGAGGATAGGATAGGATAGCGGATATGATAGGGTAGAGGATAGGATAGGATAGAGGATAGGATAGGATGGAGGATATTATAGGATAGAGGATATGATAGGGTAGAGGATAGGATAGGATAGAGGATTGGATAGGATAGGATAGAGGATAGGATAGGATAGAGGATAGGATAGGATAGAGGATAGGATAGGACAGAGGATAGGATAGGATAGAGGATAGGATAGAGGATAGGATAGGATAAAGGATAGAATATGATAGAGGATATGATAGGATAGAGGATAGGATAGGATACAAGATAGGATAGGATAGAATATAGGCTAGGATAGAGGATAGGATAGAGGATAGGATAGGACAGAGGACAGGATAGGATAGAGGATTGGATAGGATACAGGATAGGATAGGGGATTTGATAGGATAGAGGATAGGATAGGATAGAGGATAGGATAGGATAGAGGATAGGATAGAGAATAGGTTAGGATAGAGAATTGGAACGGATAGATGATATTATAGGATAGGGTATAGGATATCATAGAGTATGCGATATTATAGAGGGTATGATAGGATAGAGCATAGGATAGGGGATTGGATAGGATAGGATAGAGGATAGGCTAGGATAGAGGATAGGATAGAGGATAGGATAGGATAGAGGACAGGATAGGATAGAGGATAGGATAGGATAGAGGATTGGATAGGATACAGGAAAGAATAGGATAGAGGATATTATAGGATAGAGGATAGAGGATAGGATAGGATAGAGGATAGGATAGGATAGAGGATAGGATAGGATAGAGGATAGGCTAGGATAGAGGATAAGAAAGAGGATAGGATAGGATAGAGGACAGGATAGGATAGAGGATAGGATAGGATAGAGGATTGGATAGGATAGAGGATAGGATAGGATAGAGGATAGGATAGAGAATAGGTTAGGATAGAGAATTGGAACGGATAGATGATATTATAGGATAGGGGATAAGATATCATAGAGTATACGATATTATAGAGGGTATGATAGGATAGAGCATAGGATAGGGGATTGGATAGGATAGGATAGAGGAAAGGCTAGGATAGAGGATAGGATAGAGGATAGGATAGGATAGAGGACAGGATAGGATAGAGGATAGGATAGGATAGAGGATTGGATAGGATACAGGAAAGGATAGGATAGAGGATATTATAGGATAGAGGATAGAGGATAGGATAGGATAGAGGATAGGATAGGATAGAGGATAGGATAGGATAGAGGATAGGATAGGATAGAGGATAGGATAGGATAGGGGATTTGATAGGATAGAGGATAGGATAGGATAGAGGATAGGATGTGATAGAGGATATGATAGGATAGAGGATAGGATAGGATAGAAGATAGGATAGGATAGAAGATAGGCTAGGATAGAGGATAGGATAGAGGATAGGATAGGATAGAGGACAGGATAGGATAGAGGATTGGATAGGATACAGGATAGGATAGGATAGGGGATAGGATAGGGGATTTGATAGGGTAGAGGATAGGATAGGATAGAAGATAGGATAGGATAGAGGATAGGATAGGATAGAGGATAGGATAGAGAATAGGTTAGGATAGAGAATTGGAACGGATAGATGATATTATAGGATAGGGGATAGGATATCATAGAGTATACGATATTATAGAGGGTATGATAGGATAGAGCATAGGATAGGGAATTGGATAGGATAGGATAGAGGATAGGCTAGGATAGAGGATAGGATAGAGGATAGGATAGGATAGAGGACAAGATAGGATAGAGGATAGGATAGGATAGAGGATAGGATAGGATAGAGGATAGGATAGAGGATAGGATAGAGGATAGGATAGAGGATAGGATAGGATAGAGGATAGGATATGATAGAGGATATGATAGGATAGAGGATAGGATAGGATAGAAGATAGGATAGGATAGAGGATAGGATAGAATAGAGGATAGGATAGGATAGGATAGAGGATAGGATAGGATAGAGGATAGGATAGGATAGAGGATAGGATAGGATAGAGGATAGGATAGGATAGGGGATAGGATAGGATAGAGGATAGGATAGGATAGAGGATAGGATAGGATAGAGGATAGAATTGAGGATAGGATAGGATAGAGGATTGGATAGGATAGAGGATTGGATAGGATACAGGATACGATAGGATAGAGGATAGGGTAGGGGATTTGATAGGATAGAGGATAGGGTAGGATAGAAGATAGGATAGGATAGAGGATAGGATAGGATAGAGGATAGGATAGAGAATAGGTTAGGATAGAGAATTGGAACGGATAGATGATATTATAGGTTAGGGGATAGGATATCATAGAGTATACGATATTATAGAGGGTATGATAGGATAGAGCATAGGATAGGGGATTGGATAGGATAGGATAGTTGATAGGCTAGGATAGAGGATAGGATAGAGGATAGGATAGGATAGAGGACAGGATAGGATAGAGGATAGGATAGGATAGAGGAAAGGATAGGTTAGAGGATAGGATAGGATAGAAGATAGTATAGGATAGAGGATAGGATAGGATAGGATAGGATAGAGGATAGGATAGGGGATTTGATACGATAGAGGATAGGATAGGATAGAAGATAGAATAGGATAGAGGATAGGATTGGATAGAGGATAGGATAGACGATAGGATAGGATAGAGTATAGGATAGGATAGAGGATAGGATAGGATAGAGGATAGGATAGGATAGAGGATAGGATAGGATAGAGGATAGGATAGGATAGAGGAGAGGATAGGTTAGAGGATAGGATAGGATAGAGGAAAGGATAGGATAGAGGATAGGATAGGATAGAGGATAGGATAGGGGATTTGATAGGATAGAGGATAGGATAGGATAGAAGATAGGATAGGATAGAGGATAGGATAGGATAGAGGATAGGATAGAGAATAGGTTAGGATAGAGAATTGGAACGGATAGATGATATTATAGGATAGGGGATAGGATATCATAGAGTATACGATATTATAGAGGGTATGATAGGATAGAGCATAGGATAGGGGATTGGATAGGATAGGATAGAGGATAGGCTAGGATAGAGGATAGGATAGAGGATAGGATAGGATAGAGGACAGGATAGGATAGAGGATAGGATAGGATAGAGGATTGGATAGGATAGAGGATAGGATAGGATAGAGGATAGGATAGGATAGAGGATAGAATTGAGGATAGGATAGGATAGAGGATTGGATAGGATAGAGGATTGGATAGGATACAGGCTAGGATAGGATAGAGGATAGGATAGGGGATTTGATAGGATAGAGGATAGGATAGGATAGAAGATAGGATAGGATAGAGGATAGGATAGGATAGAGAATAGGATAGAGAATAGGTTAGGATAGAGAATTGGAACGGATAGATGATATTATAGGATAGGGGATAGGATATCATAGAGTATACGATATTATAGAGGGTATGATAGGATAGAGCATAGGATAGGGGATTGGATAGGATAGGATTGAGGATAGGCTAGGATAGAGGATAGGATAGAGGATAGGATAGGATAGAGGACAGGATAGGATAGAGGATAGGATAGGATAGAGGATTGGATAGGATACAGGAAAGGATAGGATTGAGGATAGATGATAGGATAGGATAGAGGATTGGATAGGATACAGGATAGGATATGATAGAGGATAGGATAGGATAGAGGATAGGATAGGATAGAGAATAGGATAGGATAGAGGATAGGATAGAGAATAGGTTAGGATACAGAATTGGAACGGATAGATGATATTATAGGATAGGGGATAGGATATCATAGAGTATACGATATTATAGAGGGTACGATAGAATAGAGCATAGGATAGGGGATTGGATAGGATAGGATAGAGGATAGGCTAGGATAGAGGATAGGATAGAGGATAGGATAGGATAGAGGACAGGATAGGATAGAGGATAGGATAGGATAGAGGATAGGATAGGATAGAGGATAGGATAGGATAGAGGATAGGATAGGATAGAGGATAGGATAGGATAGAGGATAGAATTGAGGATAGGATAGGATAGAGGATTGGATAGGATAGAGGATTGGATAGGATACAGGATAGGATAGGATAGAGGATAGGGTAGGATAGAGGATAGGATAGGATAGAGGATAGGATAGGACAGAGGATAGGATAGGGGATTTGATAGGATAGAGGATAGGATAGGATAGAGGATAGGATAGGATAGAGGATAGGATAGGATAGAGGACAGGATAGGATAGAGGATTGGATATGATACAGGAAAGGATAGGATAGGATAGAGGATAGGATAGGATAGAGGATAGGATAGGATAGAGGACAGGATAGGACAGAGGATTAGATAGAACAGAGGATAGGATAGGATAGAGGATAGGATAGGGGATTTGATAGGATAGAGGATAGGATAGGATAGCAAATAGGATAGGATAGAGAATAGGATAGGATAGAGGATAGGATAGGATAGAGGATAGGATAGGACAGAGGATAGGATAGGGGATTTGATAGGATAGAGGATAGGATAGGATAGAGGATAGGATAGGATAGAGGATAGGATAGGATGGAGGATTGGATAGAGGATAGGATAGAGGATAGGAAAGGATAGAAGATAGGATAGGATAGAGGATAGGATAGGATAGAGGCTAGGATAGGATAGAAGATAGGATGGGATAGAGGATAGGATAGGATAGAGGATAGGATAGGATAGGATAGAGGATAGGACAGGATAGAGGATAGGATAGGATAGAGGATAGGATAGGATGGAGGATAGGATAGGATAGAGGGTAGGATAGGATAGATGATAGGATAGGATAGAGGATAGGATAGGATAGAGGATAGGATAGGATAGAGGATAGGATAGGATAGAGGATAGGATAGGATGGAGGATTGGATAGAGGATAGGATAGGATAGAGGATAGGATAGGATAGAGGATAGGATAGGATAGAGGATAGGATAGGATAGAGGATAGGCTAGGATAGAGGATAGGATAGGATGGAGGATAGGATATTATAGAGGGTAGGATAGGATAGATGATAGGATAGGATAGAGGATAGGATAGGATAGAGGATAGGATAGGATAGAGGATAGGATAGGATAGAGGATAGGATAGGATAGAGGATAGGATAGGATAGAGGATAGGATACGACAGAGGATAGGATAGGATAGAGGATAGGATAGGACAGAGGATAGGATAGGGGATTTGATAGGATAGAGGATAGGATAGGATGGAGGATTGGATAGAGGATAGGATAGAGGATAGGAAAGGATAGAAGATAGGATAGGATAGAGGCTAGGATAGGATAGAGGATAGGATAGGATAGAGGATAGGATAGAGGATAGGATAGGATAGAGGCTAGGATAGGATAGAAGATAGGATAGGATAGAGGATAGGATAGGATAGAGGATAGGATAGGATAGAGGATAGGATAGGATAGAGGATAGGATAGGATGGAGGATAGGATAGGATATAGGGTAGGATAGGATAGATGATAGGATAGGATAGAGGATAGGATAGGATAGAGGATAGGATAGGATAGAGGATAGGATAGGATAGAGGATAGGATAGGATAGAGGATAGGATACGACAGAGGATTTGATAGGATAGAGGATAGGATAGGATACAGGAAAGGATAGGATTGAGGATAGATGATAGGATACGATAGAGAATAGGATAGGATAGAGGAGAGGATAGGATAGAGGATAGGATAGGATAGAGGGTAGGATGGGATAGAGGATAGGATAGGATAGAGGACAGGATAGGATAGAGGATAGGATAGGATAGATGACAGGATAGGATAGAGGATAGGATAGAATAGAGGATTGGATAGGATAGAGGATAGCGTAGGATAGAGGATAGGATAGGATAGAGGATACGATAGGATAGAGTATAGGATAGGATAGAGGATAGGATAGGAAAGAGGATTGGATAGAGGATAGGATAGAGGATAAGATAGGATAGAGGATAGGATAGGATAGAGGATTGGATGGGATAGAGGATAGAGGATAGGATAGGATACAGGAAATGATAGGATTGAGGATAGGATTGGATACAGGAAAGGATAGGATTGTGGATAGATGATAGGATAGGATAGAGGATTGGATAGGATACAGGATAGTATAGAGGATTGGATAGGATACAGGATAGGATAGGGGATTTGATAGGATAGAAGATAGGATAGGATAGAAGATAGGATAGGATATAGAATAGGATAGGATAGAGGATAGGATAGGATAGAGGATAGGATAGGATAGAGGATAGGATAGGATAGAGGATAGGATAGGATAGATGATAGGATAGGATAGAGGATATCATAAGATAGAGGATAGGATAGGATAGATGAGAGGATAGGATAGAGGATTGGATAGGATACAGGATTGGATAGGATAGGGAAATTGATAGGATAGAGGATAGGATAGGATAGAAGATAGGATAAGATAGAGGATAGGAGAGGATAGAGGATAGGATAGGATAGAGGATAGCGTAGGATAGAGGATACGATAGGATAGAGGATACGATACGATAGAGGATAGGATAGAGGGTAGAATAGGATAGAAGA
Organism: Halictus rubicundus; assembly: GCF_050948215.1. Lineage (NCBI taxonomy): Eukaryota > Metazoa > Arthropoda > Insecta > Hymenoptera > Halictidae > Halictus > Halictus rubicundus. The sequence goes on along the minus strand of NW_027488828.1, from coordinate 150,674 downwards.
TTGGATAGGATAGAGGATTGGATAGGATAGAGGATAGGATAGGATAGAGGATAGGATAGGACAGAGGATAGGATACGGGATTTGATAGGATAGAGGATAGGATAGGATAGAAGATAGGATAGGATAGATTATAGGATAGGATAGAGGATAGGATAGGACAGAGGATTGGATAGAGGATAGGATAGTATAGAGGATATGATAGGGTAGAGGATAGGATAGGATAGAGGATAGGATAGGATAGAGGATTAGTTAGGATACAGGAAAGGATAGGATTCAGGATAGATGATAGGATAGGATAGAGGATTGGATAGGATACAGGATAGGATAGGATAGAGGATAGGATAGGATAGGGGATAGGATAGGATAGAGCACAGGATAGGATAGAGGATAGGATAGGATAGAGGATTGGATAGGATACAGGAAAGGATAGGATTGAGGATAGATGATAGGATAGGATAGAGGATTGGATAGGATACAGGATAGGATATGATAGAGGATAGGATAGGATAGAGGATAGGATAAGATAGAGGACAGGATAGGATAGAGGATAGGATAGGATAGATGATAGGATAGGATAGATGATAGGATAGGATAGAAGATATCATAGGATAGAGGATAGGATAGGATAGAGTATAGGATAGGATAGAAGATAGGATAGGATAGAGAATAGGATAGGATAGAGGATATGATAGGATAGAGGATAGGATAGGATAGAGGATAGGATAGGATAGAGGATAGGATAGGATAGATGATAGGATAGGATAGAAGATATCATAGGATAGAGGATAGGATAGGATAGATGATAGGATAGGATAGAGGATTGGATAGGATACAGGATTGGATAGGATAGGGGAATTGATAGGATAGAGGATAGGATAGGATAAGGGATAGGATAGGATAGAGGATAGGATAGGATAGAGGATAGGATAGGATAGAGGATAGGATAGGATAGAGGATAGGATAGGATAGAGGACAGGATAGGATAGAGGATTAGATAGAACAGAGGATAGGATAGGATAGAGGATAGGATAGGGGATTTGATAGGATAGAGGATAGGATAGGATAGAAAATAGGATAGGATAGAGAATAGGATAGGATAGAGGATAGGATAGGATAGAGGATAGGATAGGATGGAGGATTGGATAGAGGATAGGTTAGAGGATAGGAAAGGATAGAAGATAGGATAGGATAGAGGATAGGATAGGATAGAGGATAGGATAGGATAGAGGATAGGATAGAGGATAGGATAGGATAGAGGCTAGGATAGGATAGAAGATAGGATAGGATAGAGGATAGGATAGGATAGAGGATAGGATAGGATAGAGGATAGGATAGGATAGAGGATAGGATAGGATAGAGGATAGGATAGGATGGAGGATAGGATAGGATAGAGGGTAGGATAGGATAGATGATAGGATAGGATAGAGGATAGGATAGGATAGAGGATAGGATAGGATAGAGGATAGAATAGGATAGAGGATAGGATAGGATAGAGGACAGGATAGGATAGAGGATTGGATATGATACAGGAAAGGATAGGATAGGATAGAGGATAGGATAGGATAGAGGATAGGATAGGATAGAGGATAGGATAGGATAGAGGATAGGATAGGATAGAGGATAGGATAGGATAGAGGATTGGATATGATACAGGAAAGGATAGGATAGGATAGAGGATAGGATAGGATAGAGGATAGGATAGGATAGAGGATAGGATAGGATAGAGGATAGGATAGGATAGAGGATAGGATAGGATAGAGGCTAGGATAGGATAGAAGATAGGATAGGATAGAGGATAGGATAGGATAGAGGATAGGATAGGATAGAGGATAGGATAGGATAGAGGATAGGATAGGATGGAGGATAGGATAGGATAGAGGGTAGGATAGGATAGATGATAGGATAGGATAGAGGATAGGATAGGATAGAGGACAGGATAGGATAGAGGATAGGATAGGATAGAGGATAGGATAGGATAGAGGATAGGATAGGATAGAAAATAGGATAGGATAGAGAATAGGATAGGATAGAGGATAGGATAGGATAGAGGATAGGATAGGATGGAGGATTGGATAGAGGATAGGTTAGAGGATAGGAAAGGATAGAAGATAGGATAGGATAGAGGATAGGATAGGATAGAGGATAGGATAGGATAGAGGATAGGATAGAGGATAGGATAGGATAGAGGCTAGGATAGGATAGAAGATAGGATAGGATAGAGGATAGGATAGGATAGAGGATAGGACAGGATAGAGGATAGGATAGGATAGAGGATAGGATAGGATAGAGGATAGGATAGGATGGAGGATAGGATAGGATAGAGGGTAGGATAGGATAGATGATAGGATAGGATAGAGGATAGGATAGGATAGAGGATAGGATAGGATAGAGGATAGAATAGGATAGAGGATAGGATAGGATAGAGGATTGGATAGACGGTAGGATAGGATAGAGGATAGGATAGGATAGAGGATAGGATAGGATAGAGGATAGGATAGGATAGAGGATAGGATAGGATAGAGGACAGGATAGGATAGAGGATAGGATAGGATAGAGGATTGGATAGCATACAGGAAAGGATAGGATTGAGGCTAGATGACAGGATAGGATAGAGGATTGGATAGGATACAGGATAGGATATGATAGAGGATAGGATAGGGGATTTGATAGGATAGAGGATAGGATAGGATAGAGGATAGGATAGGATAGAGAATAGGATAGGATAGAGGATAGGATATGATAGAGGATAGGATAGGATAGAGGATAGGATAGGATAGAGGATAGGATAGGATAGATGATAGGATAGGATAGAGGATATCATAGGATAGAGGATAGGATAGGATAGATGATAGGATAGGATAGAGGATTGGATAGGATACAGGATTGGATAGGATAGGGGAATTGATAGGATAGAGGATAGGATAGGATAGAAGATAGGATAGGATAGAGGATAGGATAGGATAGAGGATAGGATAGGATAGAGGATAGGATAGGGGATTCGATAGGATAGAGGATAGGATAGGACAGAGGATTTGATAGGATAGAGGATAGGATAGGATACAGGAATGGATAGGATTGAGGATAGGATTGGATACAGGATAGGATAGAATAGAGGATAGGATACGGGATTGGATAGGATAGGATAGAGGATAGGATAGCATAGAGGACAGGATAGGATAGAGGATTGGATATGATACATGAAAGGATAGGATAGGATAGAGGATAGGATAGGATAGAGGATAGGATAGGATAGAGGATTAGATAGGACAGAGGATAGGATAGGATAGAGGATAGGATAGAGGATAGGATAGGATAGAGGATAGGATAGGATAGAAGATAGGATAGGATAGAGGATAGGATAGGATAGAGGATAGGATAGGATAGAAGATAGGATAGGATAGAGGATAGGATAGGATAGAGGATAGGATAGGATAGAGGATATGATAGGATAGAGGATAGGATAGGATGGAGGATAGGATAGGATAGAGGGTAGGATAGGATAGATGATAGGATAGGATAGAGGATAGGATAGGATAGAGGATAGGATACGATAGAGGATAGGATAGGATAGAGGATAGGATACGACAGAGGATTTGATAGGATAGAGGATAGGATAGGATACATGAAAGGATAGGATTGAGGATAGATGATAGGATACGATAGAGAATAGGATAGGATAGAGGAGAGGATAGGATAGAGGATAGGATAGGATAGAGGATAGGATAGGATAGAGGATAGGATAGGATAGAGGACAGGATAGGATAGAGGATTCGATATGATACAGGAAAGGATAGGATAGGATAGATGATAGGATAGGATAGAGGATAGGATAGGATAGAGGATTAGATAGGACAGAGGATAGGATAGGATAGAGGATAGGATAGGGGATTTGATAGGATAGAGGATAGGATAGGATAGAAAATAGGATAGGATAGAGAATAGGATACGATAGAGGATAGGATAGGATAGAGGATAGGATAGGACAGAGGATAGGATAGGGGATTTGATAGGATAGAGGATAGGATAGGATAGAGGATAGGATAGGATAGAGGATAGGATAGGATGGAGGATTGGATAGAGGATAGGATAGAGGATAGGAAAGGATAGAAGATAGGATAGGATAGAGGATAGGATAGGATAGAGGATAGGATAGGATAGAGGATAGGATAGAGGATAGGATAGGATAGAGGCTAGGATAGGATAGAAGATAGGATAGGATAGAGGATAGGATAGGATAGAGGATAGGATAGGATAGAGGATAGGATAGGATAGAGGATAGGATAGGATGGAGGATAGGATAGGATAGAGGGTAGGATAGGATAGATGATAGGATAGGATAGAGGATAGGATAGGATAGAGGATAGGATAGGATAGAGGATAGGATAGGATAGAGGATAGGATAGGATAGAGGATAGGATACGACAGAGGATTTGATAGGATAGAGGATAGGATAGGATACAGGAAAGGATAGGATTGAGGATAGATGATAGGATACGATAGAGCATAGGATAGGATAGAGGATAGGATACGATAGAGGATAGGATGGGATAGAGGATAGGATAGGATAGAGGACAGGATAGGATAGAGGATAGGATAGGATAGATGATAGGATAGGATAGAGGATAGGATAGGATAGAGGATACGATAGGATAGAGTATAGGATAGGATAGAGGATAGGATAGGACAGAGGATTGGATAGAGGATAGGATAGAGGATAGGATAGGATAGAGGATTGGATGGGATAGAGGATAGAGGATAGGATAGGATACAGGAAAGGATAGGATAGAGAATAGGATAGGATAGAGGATAGGATAGGATAGAGGATAGGATAGGATAGAGGATAGGATAGGATAGAGGATAGGATAGGATAGATGATAGGATAGGATAGAGGATATCATAGGATAGAGGATAGGATAGGATAGATGATAGGATAGGATAGAGGATTGGATAGGATACAGGATTGGATAGGATAGGGGAATTGATAGGATAGAGGATAGGATAGGATAGAAGATAGGATAGGATAGAGGATAGGATAGGATAGAGGATAGGATAGGATAGAGGATAGCGTAGGATAGAGGATAGGATAGGATAGAGGATACGATAGGATAGAGGATAGGATAGAGGGTAGAATAGGATAGAGGATAGGATAGGATAGAGGATAGGATAGGATGGAGGATTGGATAGAGGATAGGATAGAGGATAGGAAAGGATAGAAGATAGGATAGGATAGAGGATAGGATAGGATAGAGGATAGGATAGGATAGAGGATAGGATAGAGGATAGGATAGGATAGAGGCTAGGATAGGATAGAAGATAGGATAGGATAGAGGATAGGATAGGATAGAGGATAGGATAGGATAGAGGATAGGATAGGATAGAGGATAGGATAGGATGGAGGATAGGATAGGATAGAGGGTAGGATAGGATAGATGATAGGATAGGATAGAGGATAGGATAGGATAGAGGATAGGATAGGATAGAGGATAGGATAGGATAGAGGATAGGATAGGATAGAGGATAGGATAGGATAGAGGATAGGATACGACAGAGGATTTGATAGGATAGAGGATAGGATAGGATACAGGAAAGGATAGGATTGAGGATAGATGATAGGATACGATAGAGCATAGGATAGGATAGAGGAGAGGATAGGATAGAGGATAGGATAGGATAGAGGATAGGATAGGATAGACGATAGGATAGGATAGAGGATACGATATTATAGAGGATAGGATAGAGGATAGGACAGGATTGAAGATAGGATAGGTTAGAGGCTCGGATAGGATAGAGGATTGGATAGGATAGAGGATACGATCTTCTAGAGGATAGGATAATATAGGGGATAGGATAGGATAGGATAGAGGGTAGGATAGGATAGAGGATAGGATAGAGGATAGGATAGGATAGAGGATAGGATAGGATAGAGGATAGGATAGGATAGAGGATAGGATAGGATAGAGGATAGGATAGGATAGAGGATAGGATAGGATTGAGGATAGGATAGAGGATAGGATAGGATAGAGGATACGATAGGATAGAGTATAGGATAGGATAGAGGATAGGATAGGACAGAGGATTGGATAGAGGATAGGATAGAGGATAGGATAGGATAGAGGATTGGATGGGATAGAGGATAGAGGATAGGATAGGATACAGGAAAGGATAGGATAGAGAATAGGATAGGATAGAGGATAGGATAGGATAGAGGATAGGATAGGATAGAGGATAGGATAGGATAGAGGATAGGATAGGATAGATGATAGGATAGGATAGAGGATATCATAGGATAGAGGATAGGATAGGATAGATGATAGGATAGGATAGAGGATTGGATAGGATACAGGATTGGATAGGATAGGGGAATTGATAGGATAGAGGATAGGATAGGATAGAAGATAGGATAGGATAGAGGATAGGATAGGATAGAGGATAGGATAGGATAGAGGATAGCGTAGGATAGAGGATAGGATAGGATAGAGGATACGATAGGATAGAGGATAGGATAGAGGGTAGAATAGGATAGAGGATGGGATAGGATAGAGGATAGGATAGGATAGCTGATAGGATAGGATAGAGGATAGGATAGGGCAGAGGATAGGATAGGGGATTTTATAGGATAGAGGATAGGATAGGATAGAGGATAGGATAGGATAGAGGATAGAATAGGATAGAGGATAGGATAGGATAGAGGATTGGATAGACGGTAGGATAGGATAGAGGATAGGATAGGATAGAGGATAGGATAGGATAGAGGATAGGATAGGATAGAGGATAGGTTAGGATAGAGGATACGATAGGATAGAGTATAGGATAGGATAGAGGATAGGATAGGACAGAGGATTGGATAGAGGATAGGATAGAGGATAGGATAGGATAGAGGATAGGATAGGATAGAGGATAGGATAGGATAGAGGATTGGATGGGATAGAGGATAGAGGATAGGATAGGATACAGGAAAGGATAGGATTGAGGATAGGATTGGATACAGGAAAGGATAGGATTGTGGATAGATGATAGGATAGGATAGAGGATTGGATAGGATACAGGATAGGATAGAGGATTGGATTGGATACAGGATAGGATAGGGCATTTGATAGGATAGACGATAGGATAGGATAGAAGATAGGATAGGATAGAGAATAGGATAGGATAGAGGATAGGATAGGATACAGGATAGGATAGAGGATTGGATAGGATACAGGATAGGATAGGGGATTTGATAGGATAGACGATAGGATAGGATAGAAGATAGGATAGGATAGAGAATAGGATAGGATAGAGGATAGGATAGGATAGAGGATAGGATAGGGATAGAGGATAGGATAGGATAGAGGATAGGATAGGATAGATGATAGGATAGGACAGAGGATATCATAGGATAGAGGATAGGATAGGATAGATGATAGGATAGGATAGAGGATTGGATAGGATACAGGATTGGATAGGATAGGGGAATTGATAGGATAGAGGATAGGATAGGATAGAAGATAGGATAGGATAGAGGATAGGATAGGATAGAGGATAGGATAGGATAGAGGATAGGATAGGATAGAGGATAGGATAGGATAGAGGATAGGATAGGATAGAGGATAGGATAGGATAGAGGATAGGATAGGATAGAGGATAGGATAGGATAGAGGGTAGGATAGGATAGATGATAGGATAGGATAGAGGATAGGATAGGATAGAGGATAGCGTAGGATAGAGGATAGGATAGGATAGAAGATAGGATAGGATAGAGGATAGGATAGGATAGAGGATAGGATAGGATAGAGGATAGCGTAGGATAGAGGATAGGATAGGATAGATGATAGGATAGGACAGAGGATATCATAGGATAGAGGATAGGATAGGATAGATGATAGGATAGGATAGAGGATTGGATAGGATACAGGATTGGATAGGATAGGGGAATTGATAGGATAGAGGATAGGATAGGATAGAAGATAGGATAGGATAGAGGATAGGATAGGATAGAGGATAGGATAGGATAGAGGGTAGAATAGGATAGAGGATGGGATAGGATAGAGGATAGGATAGGATAGCTGATAGGATAGGATAGAGGATAGGATAGGGCAGAGGATTGGATAGGGGATTTTATAGGATAGAGGATAGGATAGGATAGAGGATAGGATAGGACGGAGGATAGAATAGGATAGAGGATAGGATAGGATAGAGGATTGGATAGACGGTAGGATAGGATAGAGGATAGGATAGGATAGAGGATAGGATAGGATAGAGGATAGGATAGGATAGAGGATAGGATAGGATAGAGGATAGGATAGGATAGAGGACAGGATAGGATAGAGGATAGGATAGGATAGAGGATTGGATAGGATACAGGAAAGGATAGGATTGAGGATAGATGATAGGATAGGATAGAGGATTGGATAGGATACAGGATAGGATATGATAGAGGATAGGATAGGGGATTTGATAGGATAGAGGATAGGATAGGATAGAGGATAGGATAGGACAGAGGATTTGATAGGATAGAGGATAGGATAGGATAGAGGATAGGATAGGACAGAGGATAGGATAGAGGATTGGATAGGATACAGGATAGGATAGGATAGAGGATAGGATAGGGGATTAGATAGGATAGAGGATAGGATAGGATAGAAGATAGGATAGGATAGGGGATAGGATTGGATAGAGGATAGGATAGGATAGAGGATAGGATAGGATAGAGGATTAGATAGGACAGAGGATAAGATAGGATAGAGGATAGGATAGGGGATTTGATAGGATAGAGTATAGGATAGGATAGAAGATAGGATAGGATAGAGAATAGGATAGGATAGAGGATAGGATAGGATAGAGGATAGGATAGGATAGAGGATAGGATAGGATAGAGGATAGGATAGGATAGAGGATAGGATAGGATAGAGGATAGGATAGGATAGAGGACAGGATACGATAGAGGATAGGATAGGACAGAGGATAGGATAGAGGATTGGATAGGATACAGGATAGGATAGGATAGAGGATAGGATAGGGGATTAGATAGGATAGAGGATAGGATAGGATAGAAGATAGGATAGGATAGGGGATAGGATAGGATAGAGGATAGGATAGGATAGAGGATAGGATAGGATAGAGGATTAGATAGGACAGAGGATAAGATAGGATAGAGGATAGGATAGGGGATTTGATAGGATAGAGTATAGGATAGGATAGAAGATAGGATAGGATAGAGAATAGGATAGGATAGAGGATAGGATAGGATAGAGGATAGAATAGGATAGAGGATAGGATAGGATAGAGGATAGGATAGGATAGATGATAGGATAGGATAGAAGATATCGTAGGATAGAGGATAGAATAGGATAGATGATAGGATAGGATAGAGGATTGGATAGGATACAGGATTGGATAGGATAGGGGAATTGATAGGATAGAGGATAGGATAGGATAGAAGATAGGATATTGTAGAGGATAGGATAGGATAGAGGATAGGATAGTATAGAGGATAGGATAGGGGATTCGATAGGATAGAGGATAGGATAGGACAGAGGATTTGATAGGATAGAGGATAGGATAGGATACAGGAATGGATAGGATTGAGGATAGGATTGGATACAGGATAGGATAGAATAGAGGATAGGATACGGGATTGGATAGGATAGGATAGAGGATAGGATAGGATAGAGGACAGGATAGGATAGAGGATTGGATATGATACAGGAAAGGATAGGATAGGATAGAGGATAGGATAGGATAGAGGATAGGATAGGATAGAGGATAGGATAGGATAGAGGATAGGATAGGATAGAGGATAGGATAGGATAGAGGATTAGATAGGACAGAGGATAGGATAGGATAGAGGATAGGATAGAGGATAGGATAGGATAGAGGATAGGATAGGATAGAAGATAGGATAGGATAGAGAATAGGATAGGATAGAGGATAGGATAGGATAGAGGATAGGATAGGACAGAGGATAGGATAGGGGATTCGATAGGATAGAGGATAGGATAGGATAGAGGATAGGATAGGATAGAGGATAGGATAGGATGGAGGATTGGATAGAGGATAGGATAGAGGATAGGAAAGGATAGAAGATAGGATAGGATAGAGGATAGGATAGGATAGAGGATAGGATAGGATAGAGGATAGGATAGAGGATAGGATAGAGGATAGGATAGGATAGAGGCTAGGATAGGATAGAAGATAGGATAGGATAGAGGATAGGATAGGATAGAGGATAGGATAGGATAGAGGATAGGATAGGATAGAGGATAGGATGGGATGGAGGATAGGATAGGATAGAGGGTAGGATAGGATAGATGATAGGATAGGATAGAGGATAGGATAGGATAGAGGATAGGATAGGATAGAGGATAGGATAGGATAGAGGATAGGATAGGATAGAGGATAGGATAGGATAGAGGATAGGATACGACAGAGGATTTGATAGGATAGAGGATAGGATAGGATACAGGAAAGGATAGGATTGAGGATAGATGATAGGATACGATAGAGGATCGGATAGGATAGAGGAGAGGATCGGATAGAGGATAGGATAGGATAGAGGATAGGATAGGATAGAGGGTAGGATAGGATAGAGGACAGGATAGGATAGAGGATTGGATATGATACAGGAAAGGATAGGATAGGATAGGGGATAGGATAGGATAGAGGATAGGATAGGATACAGGATAGGATAGGATAGAGGATTAGATAGGACAGAGGATAGGATAGGATAGAGGATAGGATAGGGGATTTGATAGGATAGAGGATAGGATAGGATAGAGGATAGGATAGGATAGAGGATAGGATAGGATAGAGGATAGGATAGGATGGAGGATTGGATAGAGGATAGGATAGAGGATAGGAAAGGATAGAAGATAGGATAGGATAGAGAATAGGATAGGATAGAGGATAGCATAGGATAGAGGATAGGATAGAGGATAGTATAGGATAGAGGCTAGGATAGGATAGAAGATAGGATAGGATAGAGGATAGGATAGGATAGAGGATAGGATAGGATAGAGGATAGGATAGGATAGAGGATAGGATAGGATGGAGGATAGGATAGGATAGAGGGTAGGATAGGATAGATGATAGGATAGGATACAGGATAGGATAGGATAGAGGATAGGATAGGATAGAGGATAGGATAGGATAGAGGATAGGATAGGATAGAGGATAGGATACGACAGAGGATTTGATAGGATAGAGGATAGGATAGGATACAGGAAAGGATAGGATTGAGGATAGATGATAGGATACGATAGAGAATAGGATAGGATAGAGGATAGGATAGGATAGAAGATAGGATAGGGTAGAGGATAGGATAGGATAGAGGATAGGATAGTATAGAGGATAGGATAGGGGATTCGATAGGATAGAGGATAGGATAGGACAGAGGATTTGATAGGATAGTGGATAGGATAGGATACAGGAATGGATAGGATTGAGGATAGGATTGGATACAGGATAGGATAGAATAGAGGATAGGATACGGGATTGGATAGGATAGGATAGAGGATAGGATAGGATAGAGGACAGGATAGGATAGAGGATTGGATATGATACAGGAAAGGATAGGATAGGATAGAGGATAGGATAGGATAGAGGATAGGATAGGATAGAGGATAGGATAGGATAGAGGATAGGATAGGATAGAGGATAGGATAGGATAGAGGATTAGATAGGACAGAGGATAGGATAGGATAGAGGATAGGATAGAGGATAGGATAGGATAGAGGATAGGATAGGATAGAAGATAGGATAGGATAGAGAATAGGATAGGATAGAGGATAGGATAGGATAGAGGATAGGATAGGACAGAGGATAGGATAGGGGATTCGATAGGATAGAGGATAGGATAGGATAGAGGATAGGATAGGGTGGAGGATTGGATAGAGGATAGGATAGAGGATAGGAAAGGATAGAAGATAGGATAGGATAGAGGATAGGATAGGATAGAGGATAGGATAGGATAGAGGATAGGATAGAGGATAGGATAGAGGATAGGATAGGATAGAGGATAGGATAGGATAGAGGATAGGATAGGATAGAGGATAGGATAGGATAGAGGATAGGATAGGATAGAGGATAGGATAGGATAGAGGATAGGATGGGATGGAGGATAGATGATAGGATACGATAGAGAATAGGATAGGATAGAGGATAGGATAGGATAGAAGATAGGATAGGATAGAGGATAGGATAGGATAGAGGATAGGATAGGATAGAGGATAGGATAGGATAGAGGATAGGATAGGATAGAGGATAGGATAGGATAGAGGATAGGATAGGATAGAGGATAGGATAGGATAGAGGATTAGATAGGACAGAGGATAGGATAGGATAGAGGATAGGATAGAGGATAGGATAGGATAGAGGATAGGATAGGATAGAAGATAGGATAGGATAGAGAATAGGATAGGATAGAGGATAGGATAGGATAGAGGATAGGATAGGACAGAGGATAGGATAGGGGATTCGATAGGATAGAGGATAGGATAGGATAGAGGATAGGATAGGGTGGAGGATTGGATAGAGGATAGGATAGAGGATAGGAAAGGATAGAAGATAGGATAGGATAGAGGATAGGATAGGATAGAGGATAGGATAGGATAGAGGATAGGATAGAGGATAGGATAGAGGATAGGATAGGATAGAGGATAGGATAGGATAGAGGATAGGATAGGATAGAGGATAGGATAGGATAGAGGATAGGATAGGATAGAGGATAGGATAGGATAGAGGATAGGATGGGATGGAGGATAGATGATAGGATACGATAGAGAATAGGATAGGATAGAGGATAGGATAGGATAGAAGATAGGATAGGATAGAGGATAGGATAGGATAGAGGATAGGATAGGATAGAGGATAGGATAGGATAGAGGATAGGATAGGATAGAGGATAGGATAGGATAGAGGATAGGATAGGATAGAGGATAGGATAGGATAGAGGGTAGGATAGGATAGATGATAGGATAGGATAGAGGATAGGATAGGATAGAGGATAGCGTAGGATAGAGGATAGGATAGGATAGAAGATAGGATAGGATAGAGGATAGGATAGGATAGAGGATAGGATAGGATAGAGGATAGCGTAGGATAGAGGATAGGATAGGATAGAGGATACGATAGGATAGAGGATAGGATAGAGGGTAGAATAGGATAGAGGATGGGATAGGATAGAGGATAGGATAGGATAGCTGATAGGATAGGATAGAGGATAGGATAGGGCAGAGGATAGGATAGGGGATTTTATAGGATAGAGGATAGGATAGGATAGAGGATAGGATAGGACAGAGGATAGAATAGGATAGAGGATAGGATAGGATAGAGGATTGGATAGACGGTAGGATAGGATAGAGGATAGGATAGGATAGAGGATAGGATAGGATAGAGGATAGGATAGGATAGAGGATAGGATAGGATAGAGGATAGGATAGGATAGAGGACAGGATAGGATAGAGGATAGGATAGGATAGAGGATTGGATAGGATACAGGAAAGGATAGGATTGAGGATAGATGATAGGATAGGATAGAGGATTGGATAGGATACAGGATAGGATATGATAGAGGATAGGATAGGGGATTTGATAGGATAGAGGATAGGATAGGATAGAGGATAGGATAGGATAGAGGATAGGATAGGACAGAGGATTTGATAGGATAGAGGATAGGATAGGATAGAGGATAGGATAGGACAGAGGATAGGATAGAGGATTGGATAGGATACAGGATAGGATAGGATAGAGGATAGGATAGGGGATTAGATAGGATAGAGGATAGGATAGGATAGAGGATTAGATAGGACAGAGGATAAGATAGGATAGAGGATAGGATAGGGGATTTGATAGGATAGAGTATAGGATAGGATAGAAGATAGGATAGGATAGAGAATAGGATAGGATAGAGGATAGGATAGGATAGAGGATAGGATAGGATAGAGGATAGGATAGGATAGAGGATAGGATAGGATAGATGATAGGATAGGATAGAAGATATCGTAGGATAGAGGATAGAATAGGATAGATGATAGGATAGGATAGAGGATTGGATAGGATACAGGATTGGATAGGATAGGGGAATTGATAGGATAGAGGATAGGATAGGATAGAAGATAGGATAGGATAGAGGATAGGATAGGATAGAGGATAGGATAGTATAGAGGATAGGATAGGGGATTCGATAGGATAGAGGATAGGATAGGACAGAGGATTTGATAGGATAGAGGATAGGATAGGATACAGGAATGGATAGGATTGAGGATAGGATTGGATACAGGATAGGATAGAATAGAGGATAGGATACGGGATTGGATAGGATAGGATAGAGGATAGGATAGGATAGAGGACAGGATAGGATAGAGGATTGGATATGATACAGGAAAGGATAGGATAGGATAGGGGATAGGATAGGATAGAGGATAGGATAGGATAGAGGATAGGATAGGATAGAGGATTAGATAGGACAGAGGATAGGATAGGATAGAGGATAGGATAGGGGATTTGATAGGATAGAGGATAGGATAGGATAGAGAATAGGATAGGATAGAGGATAGGATAGGATAGAGGATAGGATAGGATGGAGGATTGGATAGAGGATAGGTTAGAGGATAGGAAAGGATAGAAGATAGGATAGGATAGAGGATAGGATAGGATAGAGGATAGGATAGGATAGAGGATAGGATAGAGGATAGGATAGGATAGAGGCTAGGATAGGATAGAAGATAGGATAGGATAGAGGATAGGATAGGATAGAGGATAGGATAGGATAGAGGATAGGATAGGATAGAGGATAGGATAGGATAGAGGATAGGATAGGATGGAGGATAGGATAGGATAGAGGGTAGGATAGGATAGATGATAGGATAGGATAGAGGATAGGATAGGATAGAGGATAGGATAGGATAGAGGATAGAATAGGATAGAGGATAGGATAGGATAGAGGATTGGATAGGATAGAGGGTAGGATAGGATAGATGATAGGATAGGATAGAGGATAGGATAGGATAGAGGATAGCGTAGGATAGAGGATAGGATAGGATAGAAGATAGGATAGGATAGAGGATAGGATAGGATAGAGGATAGGATAGGATAGAGGATAGCGTAGGATAGAGGATAGGATAGGATAGAGGATACGATAGGATAGAGGATAGGATAGAGGGTAGAATAGGATAGAGGATGGGATAGGATAGAGGATAGGATAGGATAGCTGATAGGATAGGATAGAGGATAGGATAGGGCAGAGGATAGGATAGGGGATTTTATAGGATAGAGGATAGGATAGGATAGAGGATAGGATAGGACAGAGGATAGAATAGGATAGAGGATAGGATAGGATAGAGGATTGGATAGACGGTAGGATAGGATAGAGGATAGGATAGGATAGAGGATAGGATAGGATAGAGGATAGGATAGGATAGAGGATAGGATAGGATAGAGGATAGGATAGGATACAGGATAGGATAGGATAGAGGATTAGATAGGACAGAGGATAGGATAGGATAGAGGATAGGATAGGGGATTTGATAGGATAGAGGATAGGATAGGATAGAGGATAGGATAGGATAGAGGATAGGATAGGATAGAGGATAGGATAGGATGGAGGATTGGATAGAGGATAGGATAGAGGATAGGAAAGGATAGAAGATAGGATAGGATAGAGAATAGGATAGGATAGAGGATAGCATAGGATAGAGGATAGGATAGAGGATAGTATAGGATAGAGGCTAGGATAGGATAGAAGATAGGATAGGATAGAGGATAGGATAGGATAGAGGATAGGATAGGATAGAGGATAGGATAGGATAGAGGATAGGATAGGATGGAGGATAGGATAGGATAGAGGGTAGGATAGGATAGATGATAGGATAGGATACAGGATAGGATAGGATAGAGGATAGGATAGGATAGAGGATAGGATAGGATAGAGGATAGGATAGGATAGAGGATAGGATACGACAGAGGATTTGATAGGATAGAGGATAGGATAGGATACAGGAAAGGATAGGATTGAGGATAGATGATAGGATACGATAGAGAATAGGATAGGATAGAGGATAGGATAGGATAGAAGATAGGATAGGGTAGAGGATAGGATAGGATAGAGGATAGGATAGTATAGAGGATAGGATAGGGGATTCGATAGGATAGAGGATAGGATAGGACAGAGGATTTGATAGGATAGTGGATAGGATAGGATACAGGAATGGATAGGATTGAGGATAGGATTGGATACAGGATAGGATAGAATAGAGGATAGGATACGGGATTGGATAGGATAGGATAGAGGATAGGATAGGATAGAGGACAGGATAGGATAGAGGATTGGATATGATACAGGAAAGGATAGGATAGGATAGAGGATAGGATAGGATAGAGGATAGGATAGGATAGAGGATAGGATAGGATAGAGGATAGGATAGGATAGAGGATAGGATAGGATAGAGGATTAGATAGGACAGAGGATAGGATAGGATAGAGGATAGGATAGAGGATAGGATAGGATAGAGGATAGGATAGGATAGAAGATAGGATAGGATAGAGAATAGGATAGGATAGAGGATAGGATAGGATAGAGGATAGGATAGGACAGAGGATAGGATAGGGGATTCGATAGGATAGAGGATAGGATAGGATAGAGGATAGGATAGGGTGGAGGATTGGATAGAGGATAGGATAGAGGATAGGAAAGGATAGAAGATAGGATAGGATAGAGGATAGGATAGGATAGAGGATAGGATAGGATAGAGGATAGGATAGAGGATAGGATAGAGGATAGGATAGGATAGAGGATAGGATAGGATAGAGGATAGGATAGGATAGAGGATAGGATAGGATAGAGGATAGGATAGGATAGAGGATAGGATAGGATAGAGGATAGGATGGGATGGAGGATAGATGATAGGATACGATAGAGAATAGGATAGGATAGAGGATAGGATAGGATAGAAGATAGGATAGGATAGAGGATAGGATAGGATAGAGGATAGGATAGGATAGAGGATAGGATAGGATAGAGGATAGGATAGGATAGAGGATAGGATAGGATAGAGGATAGGATAGGATAGAGGATAGGATAGGATAGAGGATTAGATAGGACAGAGGATAGGATAGGATAGAGGATAGGATAGAGGATAGGATAGGATAGAGGATAGGATAGGATAGAAGATAGGATAGGATAGAGAATAGGATAGGATAGAGGATAGGATAGGATAGAGGATAGGATAGGACAGAGGATAGGATAGGGGATTCGATAGGATAGAGGATAGGATAGGATAGAGGATAGGATAGGGTGGAGGATTGGATAGAGGATAGGATAGAGGATAGGAAAGGATAGAAGATAGGATAGGATAGAGGATAGGATAGGATAGAGGATAGGATAGGATAGAGGATAGGATAGAGGATAGGATAGAGGATAGGATAGGATAGAGGATAGGATAGGATAGAGGATAGGATAGGATAGAGGATAGGATAGGATAGAGGATAGGATAGGATAGAGGATAGGATAGGATAGAGGATAGGATGGGATGGAGGATAGATGATAGGATACGATAGAGAATAGGATAGGATAGAGGATAGGATAGGATAGAAGATAGGATAGGATAGAGGATAGGATAGGATAGAGGATAGGATAGGATAGAGGATAGGATAGGATAGAGGATAGGATAGGATAGAGGATAGGATAGGATAGAGGATAGGATAGGATAGAGGATAGGATAGGATAGAGGGTAGGATAGGATAGATGATAGGATAGGATAGAGGATAGGATAGGATAGAGGATAGCGTAGGATAGAGGATAGGATAGGATAGAAGATAGGATAGGATAGAGGATAGGATAGGATAGAGGATAGGATAGGATAGAGGATAGCGTAGGATAGAGGATAGGATAGGATAGAGGATACGATAGGATAGAGGATAGGATAGAGGGTAGAATAGGATAGAGGATGGGATAGGATAGAGGATAGGATAGGATAGCTGATAGGATAGGATAGAGGATAGGATAGGGCAGAGGATAGGATAGGGGATTTTATAGGATAGAGGATAGGATAGGATAGAGGATAGGATAGGACAGAGGATAGAATAGGATAGAGGATAGGATAGGATAGAGGATTGGATAGACGGTAGGATAGGATAGAGGATAGGATAGGATAGAGCATAGGATAGGATAGAGGATAGGATAGGATAGAGGATAGGATAGGATAGAGGATAGGATAGGATAGAGGACAGGATAGGATAGAGGATAGGATAGGATAGAGGATTGGATAGGATACAGGAAAGGATAGGATTGAGGATAGATGATAGGATAGGATAGAGGATTGGATAGGATACAGGATAGGATATGATAGAGGATAGGATAGGGGATTTGATAGGATAGAGGATAGGATAGGATAGAGGATAGGATAGGATAGAGGATAGGATAGGACAGAGGATTTGATAGGATAGAGGATAGGATAGGATAGAGGATAGGATAGGACAGAGGATAGGATAGAGGATTGGATAGGATACAGGATAGGATAGGATAGAGGATAGGATAGGGGATTAGATAGGATAGAGGATAGGATAGGATAGAGGATTAGATAGGACAGAGGATAAGATAGGATAGAGGATAGGATAGGGGATTTGATAGGATAGAGTATAGGATAGGATAGAAGATAGGATAGGATAGAGAATAGGATAGGATAGAGGATAGGATAGGATAGAGGATAGGATAGGATAGAGGATAGGATAGGATAGAGGATAGGATAGGATAGATGATAGGATAGGATAGAAGATATCGTAGGATAGAGGATAGAATAGGATAGATGATAGGATAGGATAGAGGATTGGATAGGATACAGGATTGGATAGGATAGGGGAATTGATAGGATAGAGGATAGGATAGGATAGAAGATAGGATAGGATAGAGGATAGGATAGGATAGAGGATAGGATAGTATAGAGGATAGGATAGGGGATTCGATAGGATAGAGGATAGGATAGGACAGAGGATTTGATAGGATAGAGGATAGGATAGGATACAGGAATGGATAGGATTGAGGATAGGATTGGATACAGGATAGGATAGAATAGAGGATAGGATACGGGATTGGATAGGATAGGATAGAGGATAGGATAGGATAGAGGACAGGATAGGATAGAGGATTGGATATGATACAGGAAAGGATAGGATAGGATAGGGGATAGGATAGGATAGAGGATAGGATAGGATAGAGGATAGGATAGGATAGAGGATTAGATAGGACAGAGGATAGGATAGGATAGAGGATAGGATAGGGGATTTGATAGGATAGAGGATAGGATAGGATAGAGAATAGGATAGGATAGAGGATAGGATAGGATAGAGGATAGGATAGGATGGAGGATTGGATAGAGGATAGGTTAGAGGATAGGAAAGGATAGAAGATAGGATAGGATAGAGGATAGGATAGGATAGAGGATAGGATAGGATAGAGGATAGGATAGAGGATAGGATAGGATAGAGGCTAGGATAGGATAGAAGATAGGATAGGATAGAGGATAGGATAGGATAGAGGATAGGATAGGATAGAGGATAGGATAGGATAGAGGATAGGATAGGATAGAGGATAGGATAGGATGGAGGATAGGATAGGATAGAGGGTAGGATAGGATAGATGATAGGATAGGATAGAGGATAGGATAGGATAGAGGATAGGATAGGATAGAGGATAGAATAGGATAGAGGATAGGATAGGATAGAGGATTGGATAGGATAGAGGGTAGGATAGGATAGATGATAGGATAGGATAGAGGATAGGATAGGATAGAGGATAGCGTAGGATAGAGGATAGGATAGGATAGAAGATAGGATAGGATAGAGGATAGGATAGGATAGAGGATAGGATAGGATAGAGGATAGCGTAGGATAGAGGATAGGATAGGATAGAGGATACGATAGGATAGAGGATAGGATAGAGGGTAGAATAGGATAGAGGATGGGATAGGATAGAGGATAGGATAGGATAGCTGATAGGATAGGATAGAGGATAGGATAGGGCAGAGGATAGGATAGGGGATTTTATAGGATAGAGGATAGGATAGGATAGAGGATAGGATAGGACAGAGGATAGAATAGGATAGAGGATAGGATAGGATAGAGGATTGGATAGACGGTAGGATAGGATAGAGGATAGGATAGGATAGAGGATAGGATAGGATAGAGGATAGGATAGGATAGAGGATAGGATAGGATAGAGGACAGGATAGGATAGAGGATAGGATAGGATAGAGGATTGGATAGGATACAGGAAAGGATGGGATTGAGGATAGATGATAGGATAGGATAGAGGATTGGATAGGATACAGGATAGGATATGATAGAGGATAGGATAGGGGATTTGATAGGATAGAGGATAGGATAGGATAGAGGATAGGATAGGATAGAGGATAGGATAGGACAGAGGATTTGATAGGATAGAGGATAGGATAGGATAGAGGATTGGATAGGATACAGGATAGGATAGGATAGAGGATAGGATAGGGGATTAGATAGGATAGAGGATAGGATAGGATAGAGGATTAGATAGGACAGAGGATAAGATAGGATAGAGGATAGGATAGGGGATTTGATAGGATAGAGTATAGGATAGGATAGAAGATAGGATAGGATAGAGAATAGGATAGGATAGAGGATAGGATAGGATAGAGGATAGGATAGGATAGAGGATAGGATAGGATAGAGGATAGGATAGGATAGATGATAGGATAGGATAGAAGATATCGTAGGATAGAGGATAGAATAGGATAGATGATAGGATAGGATAGAGGATTGGATAGGATACAGGATTGGATAGGATAGGGGAATTGATAGGATAGAGGATAGGATAGGATAGAAGATAGGATAGGATAGAGGATAGGATAGGATAGAGGATAGGATAGTATAGAGGATAGGATAGGGGATTCGATAGGATAGAGGATAGGATAGGACAGAGGATTTGATAGGATAGAGGATAGGATAGGATACAGGAATGGATAGGATTGAGGATAGGATTGGATACAGGATAGGATAGAATAGAGGATAGGATACGGGATTGGATAGGATAGGATAGAGGATAGGATAGGATAGAGGACAGGATAGGATAGAGGATTGGATATGATACAGGAAAGGATAGGATAGGATAGAGGATAGGATAGGATAGAGGATAGGATAGGATAGAGGATAGGATAGGATAGAGGATAGGATAGGATAGAGGATAGGATAGGATAGAGGATAGGATAGGATAGAGGATTAGATAGGACAGAGGATAGGATAGGATAGAGGATAGGATAGAGGATAGGATAGGATAGAGGATAGGATAGGATAGAAGATAGGATAGGATAGAGAATAGGATAGGATAGAGGATAGGATAGGATAGAGGATAGGATAGGACAGAGGATAGGATAGGGGATTCGATAGGATAGAGGATAGGATAGGATAGAGGATAGGATAGGATAGAGGATAGGATAGGATGGAGGATTGGATAGAGGATAGGATAGAGGATAGGAAAGGATAGAAGATAGGATAGGATAGAGGATAGGATAGGATAGAGGATAGGATAGGATAGAGGATAGGATAGAGGATAGGATAGAGGATAGGATAGGATAGAGGCTAGGATAGGATAGAAGATAGGATAGGATAGAGGATAGGATAGGATAGAGGATAGGATAGAATAGAGGATAGGATAGGATAGAGGATAGGATGGGATGGAGGATAGGATAGGATAGAGGGTAGGATAGGATAGATGATAGGATAGGATAGAGGATAGGATAGGATAGAGGATAGGATAGGATAGGATACAGGATAGGATAGGATAGAGGATAGGATACGACAGAGGATTTGATAGGATAGAGGATAGGATAGGATACAGGAAAGGATAGGATTGAGGATAGATGATAGGATACGATAGAGAATCGGATAGGATAGAGGAGAGGATCGGATAGAGGATAGGATAGGATAGAGGATAGGATAGGATAGAGGGTAGGATAGGATAGAGAATAGGATAGGATAGAGGATAGGATAGGATAGAGGATAGGATAGGATGGAGGATTGGATAGAGGATAGGTTAGAGGATAGGAAAGGATAGAAGATAGGATAGGATAGAGGATAGGATAGGATAGAGGATAGGATAGGATAGAGGATAGGATAGAGGATAGGATAGGATAGAGGCTAGGATAGGATAGAAGATAGGATAGGATAGAGGATAGGATAGGATAGAGGATAGGATAGGATAGAGGATAGGATAGGATAGAGGATAGGATAGGATAGAGGATAGGATAGGATGGAGGATAGGATAGGATAGAGGGTAGGATAGGATAGATGATAGGATAGGATAGAGGATAGGATAGGATAGAGGATAGGATAGGATAGAGGATAGAATAGGATAGAGGATAGGATAGGATAGAGGATTGGATAGACGGTAGGATAGGATAGAGGATAGGATAGGATAGAGGATAGGATAGGATAGAGGATAGGATAGGATAGAGGATAGGATAGGATAGAGGACAGGATAGGATAGAGGATAGGATAGGATAGAGGATTGGATAGGATACAGGAAAGGATAGGATTGAGGCTAGATGATAGGATAGGATAGAGGATTGGATAGGATACAGGATAGGATATGATAGAGGATAGGATAGGGGATTTGATAGGATAGAGGATAGGATAGGATAGAGGATAGGATAGGATAGAGAATAGGATAGGATAGAGGATAGGATATGATAGAGGATAGGATAGGATAGAGGATAGGATAGGATAGAGGATAGGATAGGATAGATGATAGGATAGGATAGAGGATATCATAGGATAGAGGATAGGATAGGATAGATGATAGGATAGGATAGAGGATTGGATAGGATACAGGATTGGATAGGATAGGGGAATTGATAGGATAGAGGATAGGATAGGATAGAAGATAGGATAGGATAGAGGATAGGATAGGATAGAGGATAGGATAGGGGATTCGATAGGATAGAGGATAGGATAGGACAGAGGATTTGATAGGATAGAGGATAGGATAGGATACAGGAATGGATAGGATTGAGGATAGGATTGGATACAGGATAGGATAGAATAGAGGATAGGATACGGGATTGGATAGGATAGGATAGAGGATAGGATAGCATAGAGGACAGGATAGGATAGAGGATTGGATATGATACATGAAAGGATAGGATAGGATAGAGGATAGGATAGGATAGAGGATAGGATAGGATAGAGGATTAGATAGGACAGAGGATAGGATACGATAGAGAATAGGATAGGATAGAGGAGAGGATAGGATAGAGGATAGGATAGGATAGAGGATAGGATAGGATAGAGGATAGGATAGGATAGAGGACAGGATAGGATAGAGGATTGGATATGATACAGGAAAGGATAGGATAGGATAGAGGATAGGATAGAATAGAGGATAGGATAGGATAGAGGATTAGATAGGACAGAGGATAGGATAGGATAGAGGATAGGATAGAGGATAGGATAGGATGGAGGATTGGATAGAGGATAGGATAGAGGATAGGAAAGGATAGAAGATAGGATAGGATAGAGGATAGGATAGGATAGAGGATAGGATAGGATAGAGGATAGGATAGAGGATAGGATAGAGGATAGGATAGGATAGAGGCTAGGATAGGATAGAAGATAGGATAGGATAGAGGATAGGATAGGATAGAGGATAGGATAGAATAGAGGATAGGATAGGATAGAGGATAGGATGGGATGGAGGATAGGATAGGATAGAGGGTAGGATAGGATAGATGATAGGATAGGATAGAGGATAGGATAGGATAGAGGATAGGATAGGATAGGATAGAGGATAGGATAGGATAGAGGATAGGATACGACAGAGGATTTGATAGGATAGAGGATAGGATAGGATACAGGAAAGGATAGGATTGAGGATAGATGATAGGATACGATAGAGAATCGGATAGGATAGAGGAGAGGATCGGATAGAGGATAGGATAGGATAGAGGATAGGATAGGATAGAGGGTAGGATAGGATAGAGGACAGGATAGGATAGAGGATTGGATATGATACAGGAAAGGATAGGATAGGATAGGGGATAGGATAGGATAGAGGATAGGATAGGATAGAGGATAGGATAGGATAGAGGATTAGATAGGACAGAGGATAGGATAGGATAGAGGATAGGATAGGGGATTTGATAGGATAGAGGATAGGATAGGATAGAGAATAGGATAGGATAGAGGATAGGATAGGATAGAGGATAGGATAGGATGGAGGATTGGATAGAGGATAGGTTAGAGGATAGGAAAGGATAGAAGATAGGATAGGATAGAGGATAGGATAGGATAGAGGATAGGATAGGATAGAGGATAGGATAGAGGATAGGATAGGATAGAGGCTAGGATAGGATAGAAGATAGGATAGGATAGAGGATAGGATAGGATAGAGGATAGGATAGGATAGAGGATAGGATAGGATAGAGGATAGGATAGGATAGAGGATAGGATAGGATGGAGGATAGGATAGGATAGAGGGTAGGATAGGATAGATGATAGGATAGGATAGAGGATAGGATAGGATAGAGGATAGGATAGGATAGAGGATAGAATAGGATAGAGGATAGGATAGGATAGAGGATTGGATAGACGGTAGGATAGGATAGAGGATAGGATAGGATAGAGGATAGGATAGGATAGAGGATAGGATAGGATAGAGGATAGGATAGGATAGAGGACAGGATAGGATAGAGGATAGGATAGGATAGAGGATTGGATAGGATACAGGAAAGGATAGGATTGAGGCTAGATGATAGGATAGGATAGAGGATTGGATAGGATACAGGATAGGATATGATAGAGGATAGGATAGGGGATTTGATAGGATAGAGGATAGGATAGGATAGAGGATAGGATAGGATAGAGAATAGGATAGGATAGAGGATAGGATATGATAGAGGATAGGATAGGATAGAGGATAGGATAGGATAGAGGATAGGATAGGATAGATGATAGGATAGGATAGAGGATATCATAGGATAGAGGATAGGATAGGATAGATGATAGGATAGGATAGAGGATTGGATAGGATACAGGATGGGATAGGATAGGGGAATTAATAGGATAGAGGATAGGATAGGATAGAAGATAGGATAGGATAGAGGATAGGATAGGATAGAGGATAGGATAGGATAGAGGATAGGATAGGATAGAGGATTAGATAGGACAGAGGATAGGATACGATAGAGAATAGGATAGGATAGAGGAGAGGATAGGATAGATAATAGGATAGGATAGAGGATAGGATAGGATAGAGGATAGGATAGGATAGAGGACAGGATAGGATAGAGGATTGGATATGATACAGGAAAGGATAGGATAGGATAGAGGATAGGATAGGATAGAGGATAGGATAGGATAGAGGATTAGATAGGACAGAGGATAGGATAGGATACAGGAAAGGATAGGATTGAGGATAGATGATAGGATACGATAGAGAATCGGATAGGATAGAGGAGAGGATCGGATAGAGGATAGGATAGGATAGAGGATAGGATAGGATAGAGGGTAGGATAGGATAGAGAATAGGATAGGATAGAGGATAGGATAGGATAGAGGATAGGATAGGATGGAGGATTGGATAGAGGATAGGTTAGAGGATAGGAAAGGATAGAAGATAGGATAGGATAGAGGATAGGATAGGATAGAGGATAGGATAGGATAGAGGATAGGATAGAGGATAGGATAGGATAGAGGCTAGGATAGGATAGAAGATAGGATAGGATAGAGGATAGGATAGGATAGAGGATAGGATAGGATAGAGGATAGGATAGGATAGAGGATAGGATAGGATAGAGGATAGGATAGGATGGAGGATAGGATAGGATAGAGGGTAGGATAGGATAGATGATAGGATAGGATAGAGGATAGGATAGGATAGAGGATAGGATAGGATAGAGGATAGAATAGGATAGAGGATAGGATAGGATAGAGGATTGGATAGACGGTAGGATAGGATAGAGGATAGGATAGGATAGAGGATAGGATAGGATAGAGGATAGGATAGGATAGAGGATAGGATAGGATAGAGGACAGGATAGGATAGAGGATAGGATAGGATAGAGGATTGGATAGGATACAGGAAAGGATAGGATTGAGGCTAGATGATAGGATAGGATAGAGGATTGGATAGGATACAGGATAGGATATGATAGAGGATAGGATAGGGGATTTGATAGGATAGAGGATAGGATAGGATAGAGGATAGGATAGGATAGAGAATAGGATAGGATAGAGGATAGGATATGATAGAGGATAGGATAGGATAGAGGATAGGATAGGATAGAGGATAGGATAGGATAGATGATAGGATAGGATAGAGGATATCATAGGATAGAGGATAGGATAGGATAGATGATAGGATAGGATAGAGGATTGGATAGGATACAGGATTGGATAGGATAGGGGAATTGATAGGATAGAGGATAGGATAGGATAGAAGATAGGATAGGATAGAGGATAGGATAGGATAGAGGATAGGATAGGGGATTCGATAGGATAGAGGATAGGATAGGACAGAGGATTTGATAGGATAGAGGATAGGATAGGATACAGGAATGGATAGGATTGAGGATAGGATTGGATACAGGATAGGATAGAATAGAGGATAGGATACGGGATTGGATAGGATAGGATAGAGGATAGGATAGCATAGAGGACAGGATAGGATAGAGGATTGGATATGATACATGAAAGGATAGGATAGGATAGAGGATAGGATAGGATAGAGGATAGGATAGGATAGAGGATTAGATAGGACAGAGGATAGGATACGATAGAGAATAGGATAGGATAGAGGAGAGGATAGGATAGAGGATAGGATAGGATAGAGGATAGGATAGGATAGAGGATAGGATAGGATAGAGGACAGGATAGGATAGAGGATTGGATATGATACAGGAAAGGATAGGATAGGATAGAGGATAGGATAGAATAGAGGATAGGATAGGATAGAGGATTAGATAGGACAGAGGATAGGATAGGATAGAGGATAGGATAGAGGATAGGATAGGATGGAGGATTGGATAGAGGATAGGATAGAGGATAGGAAAGGATAGAAGATAGGATAGGATAGAGGATAGGATAGGATAGAGGATAGGATAGGATAGAGGATAGGATAGAGGATAGGATAGAGGATAGGATAGGATAGAGGCTAGGATAGGATAGAAGATAGGATAGGATAGAGGATAGGATAGGATAGAGGATAGGATAGAATAGAGGATAGGATAGGATAGAGGATAGGATGGGATGGAGGATAGGATAGGATAGAGGGTAGGATAGGATAGATGATAGGATAGGATAGAGGATAGGATAGGATAGAGGATAGGATAGGATAGGATAGAGGATAGGATAGGATAGAGGATAGGATACGACAGAGGATTTGATAGGATAGAGGATAGGATAGGATACAGGAAAGGATAGGATTGAGGATAGATGATAGGATACGATAGAGAATCGGATAGGATAGAGGAGAGGATCGGATAGAGGATAGGATAGGATAGAGGATAGGATAGGATAGAGGGTAGGATAGGATAGAGGACAGGATAGGATAGAGGATTGGATATGATACAGGAAAGGATAGGATAGGATAGGGGATAGGATAGGATAGAGGATAGGATAGGATAGAGGATAGGATAGGATAGAGGATTAGATAGGACAGAGGATAGGATAGGATAGAGGATAGGATAGGGGATTTGATAGGATAGAGGATAGGATAGGATAGAGAATAGGATAGGATAGAGGATAGGATAGGATAGAGGATAGGATAGGATGGAGGATTGGATAGAGGATAGGTTAGAGGATAGGAAAGGATAGAAGATAGGATAGGATAGAGGATAGGATAGGATAGAGGATAGGATAGGATAGAGGATAGGATAGAGGATAGGATAGGATAGAGGCTAGGATAGGATAGAAGATAGGATAGGATAGAGGATAGGATAGGATAGAGGATAGGATAGGATAGAGGATAGGATAGGATAGAGGATAGGATAGGATAGAGGATAGGATAGGATGGAGGATAGGATAGGATAGAGGGTAGGATAGGATAGATGATAGGATAGGATAGAGGATAGGATAGGATAGAGGATAGGATAGGATAGAGGATAGAATAGGATAGAGGATAGGATAGGATAGAGGATTGGATAGACGGTAGGATAGGATAGAGGATAGGATAGGATAGAGGATAGGATAGGATAGAGGATAGGATAGGATAGAGGATAGGATAGGATAGAGGACAGGATAGGATAGAGGATAGGATAGGATAGAGGATTGGATAGGATACAGGAAAGGATAGGATTGAGGCTAGATGATAGGATAGGATAGAGGATTGGATAGGATACAGGATAGGATATGATAGAGGATAGGATAGGGGATTTGATAGGATAGAGGATAGGATAGGATAGAGGATAGGATAGGATAGAGAATAGGATAGGATAGAGGATAGGATATGATAGAGGATAGGATAGGATAGAGGATAGGATAGGATAGAGGATAGGATAGGATAGATGATAGGATAGGATAGAGGATATCATAGGATAGAGGATAGGATAGGATAGATGATAGGATAGGATAGAGGATTGGATAGGATACAGGATGGGATAGGATAGGGGAATTAATAGGATAGAGGATAGGATAGGATAGAAGATAGGATAGGATAGAGGATAGGATAGGATAGAGGATAGGATAGGATAGAGGATAGGATAGGATAGAGGATTAGATAGGACAGAGGATAGGATACGATAGAGAATAGGATAGGATAGAGGAGAGGATAGGATAGATAATAGGATAGGATAGAGGATAGGATAGGATAGAGGATAGGATAGGATAGAGGACAGGATAGGATAGAGGATTGGATATGATACAGGAAAGGATAGGATAGGATAGAGGATAGGATAGGATAGAGGATAGGATAGGATAGAGGATTAGATAGGACAGAGGATAGGATAGGATAGAGGATAGGATAGGGGATTTGATAGGATAGAGGATAGGATAGGATAGAAAATAGGATAGGATAGAGAATAGGATACGATAGAGGATAGGATAGGATAGAGGATAGGATAGGACAGAGGATAGGATAGGGGATTTGATAGGATAGAGGATAGGATAGGATAGAGGATAGGATAGGATAGAGGATAGGATAGGATGGAGGATTGGATAGAGGATAGGATAGAGGATAGGAAAGGATAGAAGATAGGATAGGATAGAGGATAGGATAGGATAGAGGATAGGATAGGATAGAGGATAGGATAGAGGATAGGATAGGATAGAGGCTAGGATAGGATAGAAGATAGGATAGGATAGAGGATAGGATAGGATAGAGGATAGGATAGGATAGAGGATAGGATAGGATAGAGGATAGGATAGGATGGAGGATAGGATAGGATAGAGGGTAGGATAGGATAGATGATAGGATAGGATAGAGGATAGGATAGGATAGAGGATAGGATAGAGGATAGGATAGGATAGAGGATAGGATAGGATAGAGGATAGGATAGGATAGAGGATAGGATACGACAGAGGATTTGATAGGATAGAGGATAGGATAGGATACAGGAAAGGATAGGATTGAGGATAGATGATAGGATACGATAGAGCATAGGATAGGATAGAGGAGAGGATAGGATAGAGGATAGGATAGGATAGAGGATAGGATGGGATAGAGGATAGGATAGGATAGAGGACAGGATAGGATAGAGGATAGGATAGGATAGATGATAGGATAGGATAGAGGATAGGATAGGATAGAGGATACGATAGGATAGAGTATAGGATAGGATAGAGGATAGGATAGGACAGAGGATTGGATAGAGGATAGGATAGAGGATAGGATAGGATAGAGGATTGGATGGAATAGAGGATAGAGGATAGGATAGGATACAGGAAAGGATAGGATAGAGAATAGGATAGGATAGAGGATAGGATAGGATAGAGGATAGGATAGGATAGAGGATAGGATAGGATAGAGGATAGGATAGGATAGATGATAGGATAGGATAGAGGATATCATAGGATAGAGGATAGGATAGGATAGATGATAGGATAGGATAGAGGATTGGATAGGATACAGGATTGGATAGGATAGGGGAATTGATAGGATAGAGGATAGGATAGGATAGAAGATAGGATAGGATAGAGGATAGGATAGGATAGAGGATAGGATAGGATAGAGGATAGCGTAGGATAGAGGATAGGATAGGATAGAGGATACGATAGGATAGAGGATAGGATAGAGGGTAGAATAGGATAGAGGATAGGATAGGATAGAGGATAGGATAGGATGGAGGATTGGATAGAGGATAGGATAGAGGATAGGAAAGGATAGAAGATAGGATAGGATAGAGGATAGGATAGGATAGAGGATAGGATAGGATAGAGGATAGGATAGAGGATAGGATAGGATAGAGGCTAGGATAGGATAGAAGATAGGATAGGATAGAGGATAGGATAGGATAGAGGATAGGATAGGATAGAGGATAGGATAGGATAGAGGATAGGATAGGATGGAGGATAGGATAGGATAGAGGGTAGGATAGGATAGATGATAGGATAGGATAGAGGATAGGATAGGATAGAGGATAGGATAGGATAGAGGATAGGATAGGATAGAGGATAGGATAGGATAGAGGATAGGATACGACAGAGGATTTGATAGGATAGAGGATAGGATAGGATACAGGAAAGGATAGGATTGAGGATAGATGATAGGATACGATAGAGCATAGGATAGGATAGAGGAGAGGATAGGATAGAGGATAGGATACGATAGAGGATAGGATGGGATAGAGGATAGGATAGGATAGAGGACAGGATAGGATAGAGGATAGGATAGGATAGATGATAGGATAGGATAGAGGATAGGATAGGATAGAGGATACGATAGGATAGAGTATAGGATAGGATAGAGGATAGGATAGGACAGAGGATTGGATAGAGGATAGGATAGAGGATAGGATAGGATAGAGGATTGGATGGGATAGAGGATAGAGGATAGGATAGGATACAGGAAAGGATAGGATAGAGAATAGGATAGGATAGAGGATAGGATAGGATAGAGGATAGGATAGGATAGAGGATAGGATAGGATAGAGGATAGGATAGGATAGATGATAGGATAGGATAGAGGATATCATAGGATAGAGGATAGGATAGGATAGATGATAGGATAGGATAGAGGATTGGATAGGATACAGGATTGGATAGGATAGGGGAATTGATAGGATAGAGGATAGGATAGGATAGAAGATAGGATAGGATAGAGGATAGGATAGGATAGAGGATAGGATAGGATAGAGGATAGCGTAGGATAGAGGATAGGATAGGATAGAGGATACGATAGGATAGAGGATAGGATAGAGGGTAGAATAGGATAGAGGATGGGATAGGATAGAGGATAGGATAGGATAGCTGATAGGATAGGATAGAGGATAGGATAGGGCAGAGGATAGGATAGGGGATTTTATAGGATAGAGGATAGGATAGGATAGAGGATAGGATAGGATAGAGGATAGAATAGGATAGAGGATAGGATAGGATAGAGGATTGGATAGACGGTAGGATAGGATAGAGGATAGGATAGGATAGAGGATAGGTTAGGATAGAGGATAGGATAGGATAGAGGATAGGTTAGGATAGAGGATACGATAGGATAGAGTATAGGATAGGATAGAGGATAGGATAGGACAGAGGATTGGATAGAGGATAGGATAGAGGATAGGATAGGATAGAGGATAGGATAGGATAGAGGATAGGATAGGATAGAGGATTGGATGGGATAGAGGATAGAGGATAGGATAGGATACAGGAAAGGATAGGATTGAGGATAGGATTGGATACAGGAAAGGATAGGATTGTGGATAGATGATAGGATAGGATAGAGGATTGGATAGGATACAGGATAGGATAGAGGATTGGATTGGATACAGGATAGGATAGGGCATTTGATAGGATAGACGATAGGATAGGATAGAAGATAGGATAGGATAGAGAATAGGATAGGATAGAGGATAGGATAGGATACAGGATAGGATAGAGGATTGGATAGGATACAGGATAGGATAGGGGATTTGATAGGATAGACGATAGGATAGGATAGAAGATAGGATAGGATAGAGAATAGGATAGGATAGAGGATAGGATAGGATAGAGGATAGGATAGGGATAGAGGATAGGATAGGATAGAGGATAGGATAGGATAGATGATAGGATAGGACAGAGGATATCATAGGATAGAGGATAGGATAGGATAGATGATAGGATAGGATAGAGGATTGGATAGGATACAGGATTGGATAGGATAGGGGAATTGATAGGATAGAGGATAGGATAGGATAGAAGATAGGATAGGATAGAGGATAGGATAGGATAGAGGATAGGATAGGATAGAGGATAGGATAGGATAGAGGATAGGATAGGATAGAGGATAGGATAGGATAGAGGATAGGATAGGATAGAGGATAGGATAGGATAGAGGGTAGGATAGGATAGATGATAGGATAGGATAGAGGATAGGATAGGATAGAGGATAGCGTAGGATAGAGGATAGGATAGGATAGAAGATAGGATAGGATAGAGGATAGGATAGGATAGAGGATAGGATAGGATAGAGGATAGCGTAGGATAGAGGATAGGATAGGATAGAGGATACGATAGGATAGAGGATAGGATAGAGGGTAGAATAGGATAGAGGATGGGATAGGATAGAGGATAGGAACGGATAGCTGATAGGATAGGATAGAGGATAGGATAGGGCAGAGGATAGGATAGGGGATTTTATAGGATAGAGGATAGGATAGGATAGAGGATAGGATAGGACAGAGGATAGAATAGGATAGAGGATAGGATAGGATAGAGGATTGGATAGACGGTAGGATAGGATAGAGGATAGGATAGGATAGAGGATAGGATAGGATAGAGGATAGGATAGGATAGAGGATAGGATAGGATAGAGGATTGGATAGACGGTAGGATAGGATAGAGGATAGGATAGGATAGAGGATAGGATAGGATAGAGGATAGGATAGGATAGATGATAGGATAGGACAGAGGATATCATAGGATAGAGGATAGGATAGGATAGATGATAGGATAGGATAGAGGATTGGATAGGATACAGGATTGGATAGGATAGGGGAATTGATAGGATAGAGGATAGGATAGGATAGAAGATAGGATAGGATAGAGGATAGGATAGGATAGAGGATAGGATAGGATAGAGGATAGGATAGGATAGAGGATAGGATAGGATAGAGGATAGGATAGGATAGAGGATAGGATAGGATAGAGGATAGGATAGGATAGAGGGTAGGATAGGATAGATGATAGGATAGGATAGAGGATAGGATAGGATAGAGGATAGCGTAGGATAGAGGATAGGATAGGATAGAAGATAGGATAGGATAGAGGATAGGATAGGATAGAGGATAGGATAGGATAGAGGATAGCGTAGGATAGAGGATAGGATAGGATAGAGGATACGATAATATAGAGGATAGGATAGAGGGTAGAATAGGATAGGGGATGGGATAGGATAGAGGATAGGAACGGATAGCTGATAGGATAGGATAGAGGATAGGATAGGGCAGAGGATAGGATAGGGGATTTTATAGGATAGAGGATAGGATAGGATAGAGGATAGGATAGGACAGAGGATAGAATAGGATAGAGGATAGGATAGGATAGAGGATTGGATAGACGGTAGGATAGGATAGAGGATAGGATAGGATAGAGGATAGGATAGGATAGAGGATAGGATAGGATAGAGGATAGGATAGGATAGAGGATTGGATAGACGGTAGGATAGGATAGAGGATAGGATAGGATAGAGGATAGGATAGGATAGAGGATAGGATAGGATAGAGGATAGGATAGGATAGAGGATAGGATAGGATAGAGGACAGGATAGGATAGAGGATAGGATAGGATAGAGGATTGGATAGGATACAGGAAAGGATAGGATTGAGGATAGATGATAGGATAGGATAGAGGATTGGATAGGATACAGGATAGGATATGATAGAGGATAGGATAGGGGATTTGATAGGATAGAGGATAGGATAGGATAGAGGATAGGATAGGACAGAGGATTTGATAGGATAGAGGATAGGATAGGATAGAGGATAGGATAGGACAGAGGATAGGATAGAGGATTGGATAGGATACAGGATAGGATAGGATAGAGGATAGGATAGGGGATTAGATAGGATAGAGGATAGGATAGGATAGAAGATAGGATAGGATAGGGGATAGGATAGGATAGAGGATAGGATAGGATAGAGGATAGGATAGGATAGAGGATTAGATAGGACAGAGGATAAGATAGGATAGAGGATAGGATAGGGGATTTGATAGGATAGAGTATAGGATAGGATAGAAGATAGGATAGGATAGAGAATAGGATAGGATAGAGGATAGGATAGGATAGAGGATAGGATAGGATAGAGGATAGGATAGGATAGAGGATAGGATAGGATAGAGGATAGGATAGGATAGAGGACAGGATAGGATAGAGGATAGGATAGGATAGAGGATTGGATAGGATACAGGAAAGGATAGGATTGAGGATAGATGATAGGATAGGATAGAGGATTGGATAGGATACAGGATAGGATATGATAGAGGATAGGATAGGGGATTTGATAGGATAGAGGATAGGATAGGATAGAGGATAGGATAGGATAGAGGATAGGATAGGACAGAGGATTTGATAGGATAGAGGATAGGATAGGATAGAGGATAGGATAGGACAGAGGATAGGATAGAGGATTGGATAGGATACAGGATAGGATAGGATAGAGGATAGGATAGGATAGAGGATATCATAGGATAGAGGATAGGATAGGATAGATGATAGGATAGGATAGAGGATTGGATAGGATACAGGATTGGATAGGATAGGGGAATTGATAGGATAGAGGATAGGATAGGATAGAAGATAGGATAGGATAGAGGATAGGATAGGATAGAGGATAGGATAGGATAGAGGATAGCGTAGGATAGAGGATAGGATAGGATAGAGGATACGATAGGATAGAGGATAGGATAGAGGGTAGAATAGGATAGAGGATGGGATAGGATAGAGGATAGGATAGGATAGCTGATAGGATAGGATAGAGGATAGGATAGGGCAGAGGATAGGATAGGGGATTTTATAGGATAGAGGATAGGATAGGATAGAGGATAGGATAGGATAGAGGATAGAATAGGATAGAGGATAGGATAGGATAGAGGATTGGATAGACGGTAGGATAGGATAGAGGATAGGATAGGATAGAGGATAGGATAGGATAGAGGATAGGATAGGATAGAGGATAGGTTAGGATAGAGGATACGATAGGATAGAGTATAGGATAGGATAGAGGATAGGATAGGACAGAGGATTGGATAGAGGATAGGATAGAGGATAGGATAGGATAGAGGATAGGATAGGATAGAGGATTGGATGGGATAGAGGATAGAGGATAGGATAGGATACAGGAAAGGATAGGATTGAGGATAGGATTGGATACAGGAAAGGATAGGATTGTGGATAGATGATAGGATAGGATAGAGGATTGGATAGGATACAGGATAGGATAGAGGATTGGATTGGATACAGGATAGGATAGGGCATTTGATAGGATAGACGATAGGATAGGATAGAAGATAGGATAGGATAGAGAATAGGATAGGATAGAGGATAGGATAGGATACAGGATAGGATAGAGGATTGGATAGGATACAGGATAGGATAGGGGATTTGATAGGATAGACGATAGGATAGGATAGAAGATAGGATAGGATAGAGAATAGGATAGGATAGAGGATAGGATAGGATAGAGGATAGGATAGGGATAGAGGATAGGATAGGATAGAGGATAGGATAGGATAGATGATAGGATAGGACAGAGGATATCATAGGATAGAGGATAGGATAGGATAGATGATAGGATAGGATAGAGGATTGGATAGGATACAGGATTGGATAGGATAGGGGAATTGATAGGATAGAGGATAGGATAGGATAGAAGATAGGATAGGATAGAGGATAGGATAGGATAGAGGATAGGATAGGATAGAGGATAGGATAGGATAGAGGATAGGATAGGATAGAGGATAGGATAGGATAGAGGATAGGATAGGATAGAGGATAGGATAGGATAGAGGGTAGGATAGGATAGATGATAGGATAGGATAGAGGATAGGATAGGATAGAGGATAGCGTAGGATAGAGGATAGGATAGGATAGAAGATAGGATAGGATAGAGGATAGGATAGGATAGAGGATAGGATAGGATAGAGGATAGCGTAGGATAGAGGATAGGATAGGATAGAGGATACGATAGGATAGAGGATAGGATAGAGGGTAGAATAGGATAGAGGATGGGATAGGATAGAGGATAGGAACGGATAGCTGATAGGATAGGATAGAGGATAGGATAGGGCAGAGGATAGGATAGGGGATTTTATAGGATAGAGGATAGGATAGGATAGAGGATAGGATAGGACAGAGGATAGAATAGGATAGAGGATAGGATAGGATAGAGGATTGGATAGACGGTAGGATAGGATAGAGGATAGGATAGGATAGAGAATAGGATAGGATAGAGGATAGGATAGGATAGAGGATAGGATAGGACAGAGGATAGGATAGGGGATTCGATAGGATAGAGGATAGGATAGGATAGAGGATAGGATAGGATAGAGGATAGGATAGGATGGAGGATTGGATAGAGGATAGGATAGAGGATAGGAAAGGATAGAAGATAGGATAGGATAGAGGATAGGATAGGATAGAGGATAGGATAGGATAGAGGATAGGATAGAGGATAGGATAGAGGATAGGATATGATAGAGGCTAGGATAGGATAGAAGATAGGATAGGATAGAGGATAGGATAGGATAGAGGATAGGATAGGATAGAGGATAGGATAGGATAGAGGATAGGATGGGATGGAGGATAGGATAGGATAGGGGGTAGGATAGGATAGATGATAGGATAGGATAGAGGATAGGATAGGATAGAGGATAGGATAGGATAGAGGATAGGATAGGATAGAGGATAGGATACGACAGAGGATTTGATAGGATAGAGGATAGGATAGGATACAGGAAAGGATAGGATTGAGGATAGATGATAGGATACGATAGAGAATCGGATAGGATAGAGGAGAGGATCGGATAGAGGATAGGATAGGATAGAGGATAGGATAGGATAGAGGGTAGGATAGGATAGAGGACAGGATAGGATAGAGGATTGGATATGATACAGGAAAGGATAGGATAGGATAGGGGATAGGATAGGATAGAGGATAGGATAGGATACAGGATAGGATAGGATAGAGGATTAGATAGGACAGAGGATAGGATAGGATAGAGGATAGGATAGGGGATTTGATAGGATAGAGGATAGGATAGGATAGAGGATAGGATAGGATAGAGGATAGGATAGGATAGAGGATAGGATAGGATGGAGGATTGGATAGAGGATAGGATAGAGGATAGGAAAGGATAGAAGATAGGATAGGATAGAGGATAGGATAGGATAGAGGATAGCATAGGATAGAGGATAGGATAGAGGATAGTATAGGATAGAGGCTAGGATAGGATAGAAGATAGGATAGGATAGAGGATAGGATAGGATAGAGGATAGGATAGGATAGAGGATAGGATAGGATAGAGGATAGGATAGGATGGAGGATAGGATAGGATAGAGGGTAGGATAGGATAGATGATAGGATAGGATAGAGGATAGGATAGGATAGAGGATAGGATAGGATAGAGGATAGGATAGGATAGAGGATAGGATAGGATAGAGGATAGGATAGGATAGAGGATAGGATAGGATA
Source organism: Halictus rubicundus (assembly GCF_050948215.1). Taxonomy (NCBI): domain Eukaryota; kingdom Metazoa; phylum Arthropoda; class Insecta; order Hymenoptera; family Halictidae; genus Halictus; species Halictus rubicundus. The sequence continues at coordinate 112,854 of NW_027488828.1, read as the reverse complement.
GAGGATAGGATAGGATAGAGGATAGCGTAGGATAGAGGATAGGATAGGATAGAGGATACGATAGGATAGAGGATAGGATAGAGGGTAGAATAGGATAGAGGATGGGATAGGATAGAGGATAGGATAGGATAGCTGATAGGATAGGATAGAGGATAGGATAGGGCAGAGGATAGGATAGGGGATTTTATAGGATAGAGGATAGGATAGGATAGAGGATAGGATAGGACAGAGGATAGAATAGGATAGAGGATAGGATAGGATAGAGGATTGGATAGACGGTAGGATAGGATAGAGGATAGGATAGGATAGAGGATAGGATAGGATAGAGGATAGGATAGGATAGAGGATAGGATAGGATAGAGGATAGGATAGGATAGAGGGTAGGATAGGATAGATGATAGGATAGGATAGAGGATAGGATAGGATAGAGGATAGCGTAGGATAGAGGATAGGATAGGATAGAAGATAGGATAGGATAGAGGATAGGATAGGATAGAGGATAGGATAGGATAGAGGATAGCGTAGGATAGAGGATAGGATAGGATAGAGGATACGATAGGATAGAGGATAGGATAGAGGGTAGAATAGGATAGAGGATGGGATAGGATAGAGGATAGGATAGGATAGCTGATAGGATAGGATAGAGGATAGGATAGGGCAGAGGATTGGATAGGGGATTTTATAGGATAGAGGATAGGATAGGATAGAGGATAGGATAGGACAGAGGATAGAATAGGATAGAGGATAGGATAGGATAGAGGATTGGATAGACGGTAGGATAGGATAGAGGATAGGATAGGATAGAGGATAGGATAGGATAGAGGATAGGATAGGATAGAGGATAGGATAGGATAGAGGATAGGATAGGATAGAGGACAGGATAGGATAGAGGATAGGATAGGATAGAGGATTGGATAGGATACAGGAAAGGATAGGATTCAGGATAGATGATAGGATAGGATAGAGGATTGGATAGGATACAGGATAGGATATGATAGAGGATAGGGTAGGGGATTTGATAGGATAGAGGATAGGATAGGATAGAGGATAGGATAGGATAGAGGATAGGATAGGACAGAGGATTTGATAGGATAGAGGATAGGATAGGATAGAGGATAGAATAGGATAGAGGATAGGATAGGATAGAGGATTGGATAGACGGTAGGATAGGATAGAGGATAGGATAGGATAGAGGATAGGATAGGATAGAGGATAGGATAGGATAGAGGATAGGATAGGATAGAGGATAGGATAGGATAGAGGATAGGATAGGACAGAGGATAGAATAGGATAGAGGATAGGATAGGATAGAGGATTGGATAGACGGTAGGATAGGATAGAGGATAGGATAGGATAGAGGATAGGATAGGATAGAGGATAGGATAGGATAGAGGATAGGATAGGATAGAGGATAGGATAGGATAGAGGATAGGATAGGATAGAGGGTAGGATAGGATAGATGATAGGATAGGATAGAGGATAGGATAGGATAGAGGATAGCGTAGGATAGAGGATAGGATAGGATAGAAGATAGGATAGGATAGAGGATAGGATAGGATAGAGGATAGGATAGGATAGAGGATAGCGTAGGATAGAGGATAGGATAGGATAGAGGATACGATAGGATAGAGGATAGGATAGAGGGTAGAATAGGATAGAGGATGGGATAGGATAGAGGATAGGATAGGATAGCTGATAGGATAGGATAGAGGATAGGATAGGGCAGAGGATAGGATAGGGGATTTTATAGGATAGAGGATAGGATAGGATAGAGGATAGGATAGGACAGAGGATAGAATAGGATAGAGGATAGGATAGGATAGAGGATTGGATAGACGGTAGGATAGGATAGAGGATAGGATAGGATAGAGGATAGGATAGGATAGAGGATAGGATAGGATAGAGGATAGGATAGGATAGAGGATAGGATAGGATAGAGGACAGGATAGGATAGAGGATAGGATAGGATAGAGGATTGGATAGGATACAGGAAAGGATAGGATTCAGGATAGGGTAGGGGATTTGATAGGATAGAGGATAGGATAGGATAGAGGATAGGATAGGATAGAGGATAGGATAGGACAGAGGATTTGATAGGATAGAGGATAGGATAGGATAGAGGATAGGATAGGACAGAGGATAGGATAGAGGATTGGATAGGATACAGGATAGGATAGGATAGAGGATAGGATAGGGGATTAGATAGGATAGAGGATAGGATAGGATAGAAGATAGGATAGGATAGGGGATAGGATAGGATAGAGGATAGGATAGGATAGAGGATAGGATAGGATAGAGGATTAGATAGGACAGAGGATAAGATAGGATAGAGGATAGGATAGGGGATTTGATAGGATAGAGTATAGGATAGGATAGAAGATAGGATAGGATAGAGAATAGGATAGGATAGAGGATAGGATAGGATAGAGGATAGGATAGGATAGAGGATAGGATAGGATAGAGGATAGGATAGGATAGATGATAGGATAGGATAGAAGATATCGTAGGATAGAGGATAGAATAGGATAGATGATAGGATAGGATAGAGGATTGGATAGGATACAGGATTGGATAGGATAGGGGAATTGATAGGATAGAGGATAGGATAGGATAGAAGATAGGATAGGATAGAGGATAGGATAGGATAGAGGATAGGATAGTATAGAGGATAGGATAGGGGATTCGATAGGATAGAGGATAGGATAGGACAGAGGATTTGATAGGATAGAGGATAGGATAGGATACAGGAATGGATAGGATTGAGGATAGGATTGGATACAGGATAGGATAGAATAGAGGATAGGATACGGGATTGGATAGGATAGGATAGAGGATAGGATAGGATAGAGGACAGGATAGGATAGAGGATTGGATATGATACAGGAAAGGATAGGATAGGATAGAGGATAGGATAGGATAGAGGATAGGATAGGATAGAGGATAGGATAGGATAGAGGATAGGATAGGATAGAGGATAGGATAGGATAGAGGATTAGATACGACAGAGGATAGGATAGGATAGAGGATAGGATAGAGGATAGGATAGGATAGAGGATAGGATAGGATAGAAGATAGGATAGGATAGAGAATAGGATAGGATAGAGGATAGGATAGGATAGAGGATAGGATAGGACAGAGGATAGGATAGGGGATTCGATAGGATAGAGGATAGGATAGGATAGAGGATAGGATAGGATAGAGGATAGGATAGGATGGAGGATTGGATAGAGGATAGGATAGAGGATAGGAAAGGATAGAAGATAGGATAGGATAGAGGATAGGATAGGATAGAGGATAGGATAGGATAGAGGATAGGATAGAGGATAGGATAGAGGATAGGTTAGGATAGAGGCTAGGATAGGATAGAGGATAGGATAGGATAGAGGGTAGGATAGGATAGATGATAGGATAGGATAGAGGATAGGATAGGATAGAGGATAGCGTAGGATAGAGGATAGGATAGGATAGAGGATAGGATAGAGGGTAGAATAGGATAGAGGATGGGATAGGATAGAGGATAGGATAGGATAGCTGATAGGATAGGATAGAGGATAGGATAGGGCAGAGGATAGGATAGGGGATTTTATAGGATAGAGGATAGGATAGGATAGAGGATAGGATAGGACAGAGGATAGAATAGGATAGAGGATAGGATAGGATAGAGGATTGGATAGACGGTAGGATAGGATAGAGGATAGGATAGGATAGAGGATAGGATAGGATAGAGGATAGGATAGGATAGAGGATAGGATAGGATAGAGGATAGGATAGGATAGAGGGTAGGATAGGATAGATGATAGGATAGGATAGAGGATAGGATAGGATAGAGGATAGCGTAGGATAGAGGATAGGATAGGATAGAAGATAGGATAGGATAGAGGATAGGATAGGATAGAGGATAGGATAGGATAGAGGATAGCGTAGGATAGAGGATAGGATAGGATAGAGGATACGATAGGATAGAGGATAGGATAGAGGGTAGAATAGGATAGAGGATGGGATAGGATAGAGGATAGGATAGGATAGCTGATAGGATAGGATAGAGGATAGGATAGGGCAGAGGATTGGATAGGGGATTTTATAGGATAGAGGATAGGATAGGATAGAGGATAGGATAGGACAGAGGATAGAATAGGATAGAGGATAGGATAGGATAGAGGATTGGATAGACGGTAGGATAGGATAGAGGATAGGATAGGATAGAGGATAGGATAGGATAGAGGATAGGATAGGATAGAGGATAGGATAGGATAGAGGATAGGATAGGATAGAGGACAGGATAGGATAGAGGATAGGATAGGATAGAGGATTGGATAGGATACAGGAAAGGATAGGATTCAGGATAGATGATAGGATAGGATAGAGGATTGGATAGGATACAGGATAGGATATGATAGAGGATAGGGTAGGGGATTTGATAGGATAGAGGATAGGATAGGATAGAGGATAGGATAGGATAGAGGATAGGATAGGACAGAGGATTTGATAGGATAGAGGATAGGATAGGATAGAGGATAGAATAGGATAGAGGATAGGATAGGATAGAGGATTGGATAGACGGTAGGATAGGATAGAGGATAGGATAGGATAGAGGATAGGATAGGATAGAGGATAGGATAGGATAGAGGATAGGATAGGATAGAGGATAGGATAGGATAGAGGATAGGATAGGACAGAGGATAGAATAGGATAGAGGATAGGATAGGATAGAGGATTGGATAGACGGTAGGATAGGATAGAGGATAGGATAGGATAGAGGATAGGATAGGATAGAGGATAGGATAGGATAGAGGATAGGATAGGATAGAGGATAGGATAGGATAGAGGATAGGATAGGATAGAGGGTAGGATAGGATAGATGATAGGATAGGATAGAGGATAGGATAGGATAGAGGATAGCGTAGGATAGAGGATAGGATAGGATAGAAGATAGGATAGGATAGAGGATAGGATAGGATAGAGGATAGGATAGGATAGAGGATAGCGTAGGATAGAGGATAGGATAGGATAGAGGATACGATAGGATAGAGGATAGGATAGAGGGTAGAATAGGATAGAGGATGGGATAGGATAGAGGATAGGATAGGATAGCTGATAGGATAGGATAGAGGATAGGATAGGGCAGAGGATAGGATAGGGGATTTTATAGGATAGAGGATAGGATAGGATAGAGGATAGGATAGGACAGAGGATAGAATAGGATAGAGGATAGGATAGGATAGAGGATTGGATAGACGGTAGGATAGGATAGAGGATAGGATAGGATAGAGGATAGGATAGGATAGAGGATAGGATAGGATAGAGGATAGGATAGGATAGAGGATAGGATAGGATAGAGGACAGGATAGGATAGAGGATAGGATAGGATAGAGGATTGGATAGGATACAGGAAAGGATAGGATTCAGGATAGATGATAGGATAGGATAGAGGATTGGATAGGATACAGGATAGGATATGATAGAGGATAGGGTAGGGGATTTGATAGGATAGAGGATAGGATAGGATAGAGGATAGGATAGGATAGAGGATAGGATAGGACAGAGGATTTGATAGGATAGAGGATAGGATAGGATAGAGGATAGGATAGGACAGAGGATAGGATAGAGGATTGGATAGGATACAGGATAGGATAGGATAGAGGATAGGATAGGGGATTAGATAGGATAGAGGATAGGATAGGATAGAAGATAGGATAGGATAGGGGATAGGATAGGATAGAGGATAGGATAGGATAGAGGATAGGATAGGATAGAGGATTAGATAGGACAGAGGATAAGATAGGATAGAGGATAGGATAGGGGATTTGATAGGATAGAGTATAGGATAGGATAGAAGATAGGATAGGATAGAGAATAGGATAGGATAGAGGATAGGATAGGATAGAGGATAGGATAGGATAGAGGATAGGATAGGATAGAGGATAGGATAGGATAGATGATAGGATAGGATAGAAGATATCGTAGGATAGAGGATAGAATAGGATAGATGATAGGATAGGATAGAGGATTGGATAGGATACAGGATTGGATAGGATAGGGGAATTGATAGGATAGAGGATAGGATAGGATAGAAGATAGGATAGGATAGAGGATAGGATAGGATAGAGGATAGGATAGTATAGAGGATAGGATAGGGGATTCGATAGGATAGAGGATAGGATAGGACAGAGGATTTGATAGGATAGAGGATAGGATAGGATACAGGAATGGATAGGATTGAGGATAGGATTGGATACAGGATAGGATAGAATAGAGGATAGGATACGGGATTGGATAGGATAGGATAGAGGATAGGATAGGATAGAGGACAGGATAGGATAGAGGATTGGATATGATACAGGAAAGGATAGGATAGGATAGAGGATAGGATAGGATAGAGGATAGGATAGGATAGAGGATAGGATAGGATAGAGGATAGGATAGGATAGAGGATAGGATAGGATAGAGGATTAGATACGACAGAGGATAGGATAGGATAGAGGATAGGATAGAGGATAGGATAGGATAGAGGATAGGATAGGATAGAAGATAGGATAGGATAGAGAATAGGATAGGATAGAGGATAGGATAGGATAGAGGATAGGATAGGACAGAGGATAGGATAGGGGATTCGATAGGATAGAGGATAGGATAGGATAGAGGATAGGATAGGATAGAGGATAGGATAGGATGGAGGATTGGATAGAGGATAGGATAGAGGATAGGAAAGGATAGAAGATAGGATAGGATAGAGGATAGGATAGGATAGAGGATAGGATAGGATAGAGGATAGGATAGAGGATAGGATAGAGGATAGGTTAGGATAGAGGCTAGGATAGGATAGAAGATAGGATAGGATAGAGGATAGGATAGGATAGGATAGAGGATAGGATAGGATAGAGGATAGGATACGACAGAGGATTTGATAGGATAGAGGATAGGATAGGATACAGGAAAGGATAGGATTGAGGATAGATGATAGGATACGATAGAGAATCGGATAGGATAGAGGAGAGGATCGGATAGAGGATAGGATAGGATAGAGGATAGGATAGGATAGAGGGTAGGATAGGATAGAGGACAGGATAGGATAGAGGATTGGATATGATACAGGAAAGGATAGGTTAGGATAGGGGATAGGATAGGATAGAGGATAGGATAGGATAGAGGATAGGATAGGATAGAGGATTAGATAGGACAGAGGATAGGATAGGATAGAGGATAGGATAGGGGATTTGATAGGATAGAGGATAGGATAGGATAGAGGATAGGATAGGATAGAGGATAGGATAGGATGGAGGATTGGATAGAGGATAGGATAGAGGATAGGAAAGGATAGAAGATAGGATAGGATAGAGGATAGGATAGGATAGAGGATAGCATAGGATAGAGGATAGGATAGAGGATAGTATAGGATAGAGGCTAGGATAGGATAGAAGATAGGATAGGATAGAGGATAGGATAGGATAGAGGATAGGATAGGATAGAGGATAGGATAGGATAGAGGATAGGATAGGATGGAGGATAGGATAGGATAGAGGGTAGGATAGGATAGATGATAGGATAGGATAGAGGATAGGATAGGATAGAGGATAGGATAGGATAGAGGATAGGATAGGATAGAGGATAGGATAGGATAGAGGATAGGATAGGATAGAGGATAGGATACGACAGAGGATTTGATAGGATAGAGGATAGGATAGGATACAGGAAAGGATAGGATTGAGGATAGATGATAGGATACGATAGAGAATAGGATAGGATAGAGGAGAGGATAGGATAGAGGATAGGATAGGATAGAGGATAGGGTAGGATAGATGATAGGATAGGATAGAGGATAGGATAGGATAGAGGATTGGATAGAGGATAGGATAGAGGATAGGATAGGATAGAGGATAGGATAGGATAGAGGATTGGATGGGATAGAGGATAGAGGATAGGATAGGATACAGGAAAGGATAGGATTGAGGATAGGATTGGATACAGGAAAGGATAGGATTGTGGATAGATGATAGGACAGGATAGAGGATTGGATAGGATACAGGATAGGATAGAGGATTGGATAGGATACAGGATAGGATAGGGGATTTGATAGGATAGACGATAGGATAGGATAGTAGATAGGATAGGATAGAGAATAGGATAGGATAGAGGATAGGATAGGATAGAGGATAGGATAGGATAGAGGACAGGATAGGATAGTGGATAGGATAGGATAGAGGATTCGATCGGATACAGGAAAGGATAGGATTGAGGATAGATGATAGGATAGGATAGAGGATTGGATAGGATACACGATAGGATATGATAGAGGATAGGATAGGGGATTTGATAGGATAGAGGATAGGATGGGATAGAGGATAGGATAGGATAGGATAGAGGATAGGATAGGATAGAGGATAGGATAGGATAGAGGATAGGATAGGATACAGGATATCATAGGATAGAGGATAGGATAGGAACTATCCTATAGTTAGTCTACCTATCTATCCTATAGGATAGGATAGAGGATAGGATAGGATAGAGGATAGGATAGGATAGAGGATAGGATAGGATAGAGGATAGGATAGGATAGAGGATAGGATAGGATAGAGGATAGGATAGGATAGGATAGAGGATAGGATAGGATAGAGGATAGGATAGGATAGAGGATAGGATAGGATACAGGATATCATAGGATAGAGGATAGGATAGGCTAGAGGATAGGATAGGATAGAGGATAGGATAGGATAGAGGATAGGATAGGATGGAGGATAGGATAGGATAGAGGATAGGATAGGATAGAGGATAGGATAGGATAGAGGATGGGATGGGATAAAGGATACGATATTATAGAGGATAGGATAGGATAGGATAGAGGATATGTTCGGATAGAGGATAGGATAGGATAGTGGATAGGATAGGATAGAGGATAGGATAGGATAGAGGATAGGATAGGATAGAGGATAGGATAGGATAGAGGATAGGATAGGATAGAGGATAGGATAGGATAGAGGTTAGGATAGGATAGAGGATAGGATAGGATAGAGGATAGGATAGGATAGAGGATAGGATAGGATAGAGGATAGGATATGATAGAGGATAGGATAGGATAGAGGATAGGATAGGATAGAGGATAGGATAGCATAGCGGAAAGGGTAGGATAGAGGATAGGATCGGGGATTGGATAGGATAGGGGATTGGATAGTATAGAGGACAGGAGACGATAGAGGATAGGATAGGATAGAGGATAGAATAGGATAGAGGATAGGATAGGATAGGGGACAGGATACGATAGAGGATAGGATAGGATAGAGAATAGGATATAGGATTGGATAGGATAGAGGATAGGATACGATAGAGGATAGGATAGGATAGGATAGGGATTAGGATAGGATAGATGATATTATAGGATGGAGGACATTATAGGACAGAGGAAACGATATTATAGAGGATAGGATAGGATAGAGGATAGGATAGGATAGAGGATAGGATAGGATAGAGGATAGGATAGGATGGAGGATAGGATAGGATAGAGGATAGGATAGGATAGAGGATAGGATAGGATAGAGGATAGGATAGGATAGAGGATAGGATAGAGGATAGGATAGAGGATAGGTTAGGATAGAGGCTAGGATAGGATAGAAGATAGGATAGGATAGAGGATAGGATAGGATAGGATAGAGGATAGGATAGGATAGAGGATAGGATACGACAGAGGATTTGATAGGATAGAGGATAGGATAGGATACAGGAAAGGATAGGATTGAGGATAGATGATAGGATACGATAGAGAATCGGATAGGATAGAGGAGAGGATCGGATAGAGGATAGGATAGGATAGAGGATAGGATAGGATAGAGGGTAGGATAGGATAGAGGACAAGATAGGATAGAGGATTGGATATGATACAGGAAAGGATAGGTTAGGATAGGGGATAGGATAGGATAGAGGATAGGATAGGATAGAGGATAGGATAGGATAGAGGATTAGATAGGACAGAGGATAGGATAGGATAGAGGATAGGATAGGGGATTTGATAGGATAGAGGATAGGATAGGATAGAGGATAGGATAGGATAGAGGATAGGATAGGATGGAGGATTGGATAGAGGATAGGATAGAGGATAGGAAAGGATAGAAGATAGGATAGGATAGAGGATAGGATAGGATAGAGGATAGCATAGGATAGAGGATAGGATAGAGGATAGTATAGGATAGAGGCTAGGATAGGATAGAAGATAGGATAGGATAGAGGATAGGATAGGATAGAGGATAGGATAGGATAGAGGATAGGATAGGATAGAGGATAGGATAGGATGGAGGATAGGATAGGATAGAGGGTAGGATAGGATAGATGATAGGATAGGATAGAGGATAGGATAGGATAGAGGATAGGATAGGATAGAGGATAGGATAGGATAGAGGATAGGATAGGATAGAGGATAGGATAGGATAGAGGATAGGATACGACAGAGGATTTGATAGGATAGAGGATAGGATAGGATACAGGAAAGGATAGGATTGAGGATAGATGATAGGATACGATAGAGAATAGGATAGGATAGAGGAGAGGATAGGATAGAGGATAGGATAGGATAGAGGATAGGGTAGGATAGATGATAGGATAGGATAGAGGATAGGATAGGATAGAGGATTGGATAGAGGATAGGATAGAGGATAGGATAGGATAGAGGATAGGATAGGATAGAGGATTGGATGGGATAGAGGATAGAGGATAGGATAGGATACAGGAAAGGATAGGATTGAGGATAGGATTGGATACAGGAAAGGATAGGATTGTGGATAGATGATAGGACAGGATAGAGGATTGGATAGGATACAGGATAGGATAGAGGATTGGATAGGATACAGGATAGGATAGGGGATTTGATAGGATAGACGATAGGATAGGATAGTAGATAGGATAGGATAGAGAATAGGATAGGATAGAGGATAGGATAGGATAGAGGATAGGATAGGATAGAGGACAGGATAGGATAGTGGATAGGATAGGATAGAGGATTGGATCGGATACAGGAAAGGATAGGATTGAGGATAGATGATAGGATAGGATAGAGGATTGGATAGGATACACGATAGGATATGATAGAGGATAGGATAGGGGATTTGATAGGATAGAGGATAGGATAGGATAGAGGATAGGATAGGATAGGATAGAGGATAGGATAGGATAGAGGATAGGATAGGATAGAGGATAGGATAGGATACAGGATATCATAGGATAGAGGATAGGATAGGAACTATCCTATAGTTAGTCTACCTATCTATCCTATAGGATAGGATAGAGGATAGGATAGGATAGAGGATAGGATAGGATAGAGGATAGGATAGGATAGAGGATAGGATAGGATAGGATAGAGGATAGGATAGGATAGAGGATAGGATAGGATAGAGGATAGGATAGGATACAGGATATCATAGGATAGAGGATAGGATAGGCTAGAGGATAGGATAGGATAGAGGATAGGATAGGATAGAGGATAGGATAGGATGGAGGATAGGATAGGATAGAGGATAGGATAGGATAGAGGATAGGATAGGATAGAGGATGGGATGGGATAAAGGATACGATATTATAGAGGATAGGATAGGATAGGATAGAGGATATGTTCGGATAGAGGATAGGATAGGATAGTGGATAGGATAGGATAGAGGATAGGATAGGATAGAGGATAGGATAGGATAGAGGATAGGATAGGATAGAGGATAGGATAGGATAGAGGATAGGATAGGATAGAGGTTAGGATAGGATAGAGGATAGGATAGGATAGAGGATAGGATAGGATAGAGGATAGGATAGGATAGAGGATAGGATATGATAGAGGATAGGATAGGATAGAGGATAGGATAGGATAGAGGATAGGATAGCATAGCGGAAAGGGTAGGATAGAGGATAGGATCGGGGATTGGATAGGATAGGGGATTGGATAGTATAGAGGACAGGAGACGATAGAGGATAGGATAGTATAGAGGATAGAATAGGATAGAGGATAGGATAGGATAGGGGACAGGATACGATAGAGGATAGGATAGGATAGAGAATAGGATATAGGATTGGATAGGATAGAGGATAGGATACGATAGAGGATAGGATAGGATAGGATAGGGATTAGGATAGGATAGATGATATTATAGGATAGAGGACATTATAGGACAGAGGAAACGATATTATAGAGGATAGGATAGGATAGAGGATAGGATAGGATAGAGGATAGGATAGGATAGAGGATAGGATAGGATGGAGGATAGGATAGGATAGAGGATAGGATAGGATAGAGGATAGGATAGGATAGAGGATGGGATGGGATAAAGGATACGATATTATAGAGGATAGGATAGGATAGGATAGAGGATATGATCGGATAGAGGATAGGATAGGATAGTGGATAGGATAGGATAGAGGATAGGATAGGATAGAGGATAGGATAGGATAGAGGATAGGATAGGATAGAGGATAGGATAGGATAGAGGATAGGATAGGATAGATGATATTGTAGGATAGAGGATAGGATAGGATAGGGGATAGGATAGGATAGAGGATAGGATAGGATAGGCGATAGGATAGGATAGAGGATAGGATAGGATAGAGGATAGGATAGGATAGAGGATAGGATAGGATAGAGGATAGGATAGGATAGAGGATAGGATAGGATAGAGGATAGGATAGGATAGAGGATGGGATGGGATAAAGGATACGATATTATAGAGGATAGGATAGGATAGGATAGAGGATATGATCGGATAGAGGATAGGATAGGATAGAGGATAGGATAGGATAGAGGATAGGATAGGATAGGATAGAGGATAGGATAGGATAGAGGATAGGATAGGATAGAGGATAGGATAGGATACAGGATATCATAGGATAGAGGATAGGATAGGCTAGAGGATAGGATAGGATAGAGGATAGGATAGGATAGAGGATAGGATAGGATGGAGGATAGGATAGGATAGAGGATAGGATAGGATAGAGGATAGGATAGGATAGAGGATGGGATGGGATAAAGGATACGATATTATAGAGGATAGGATAGGATAGAGGATAGGATAGGATAGGATAGAGGATAGGATAGGATAGAGGATAGGATAGGATAGAGGATAGGATAGGATACAGGATATCATAGGATAGAGGATAGGATAGGATAGAGGATAGGATAGGATAGAGGATAGGATAGGATAGAGGTTAGGATAGGATAGAGGATAGGATAGGATAGAGGATAGGATAGGATAGAGGATAGGATAGGATAGAGGATAGGATATGATAGAGGATAGGATAGGATAGCGGAAAGGGTAGGATAGAGGATAGGATCGGGGATTGGATAGGATAGGGGATTGGATAGTATAGAGGACAGGAGACGATAGAGGATAGGATAGGATAGAGGATAGAATAGGATAGAGGATAGGATAGGATAGGGGACAGGATACGATAGAGGATAGGATAGGATAGAGAATAGGATATAGGATTGGATAGGATAGAGGATAGGATAGGATAGAGGATAGGATAGGATAGAGGATAGGATAGGATAGATGATATTGTAGGATAGAGGAAGGATAGGACAGAGGATACGATATTATAGAGGATAGGATAGCATAGCGGAAAGGGTAGGATAGAGGATAGGATAGGATACAGGATATCATAGGATAGAGGATAGGATAGGAACTATCCTATAGTTAGTCTACCTATCTATCCTATAGGATAGGATAGAGGATAGGATAGGATAGAGGATAGGATAGGATAGAGGATAGGATAGGATAGAGGATAGGATAGGATAGAGGATAGGATAGGATAGAGGATAGGATAGGATAGGATAGAGGATAGGATAGGATAGAGGATAGGATAGGATAGAGGATAGGATAGGATACAGGATATCATAGGATAGAGGATAGGATAGGCTAGAGGATAGGATAGGATAGAGGATAGGATAGGATAGAGGATAGGATAGGATGGAGGATAGGATAGGATAGAGGATAGGATAGGATAGAGGATAGGATAGGATAGAGGATGGGATGGGATAAAGGATACGATATTATAGAGGATAGGATAGGATAGGATAGAGGATATGTTCGGATAGAGGATAGGATAGGATAGTGGATAGGATAGGATAGAGGATAGGATAGGATAGAGGATAGGATAGGATAGAGGATAGGATAGGATAGAGGATAGGATAGGATAGAGGATAGGATAGGATAGAGGTTAGGATAGGATAGAGGATAGGATAGGATAGAGGATAGGATAGGATAGAGGATAGGATAGGATAGAGGATAGGATATGATAGAGGATAGGATAGGATAGAGGATAGGATAGGATAGAGGATAGGATAGCATAGCGGAAAGGGTAGGATAGAGGATAGGATCGGGGATTGGATAGGATAGGGGATTGGATAGTATAGAGGACAGGAGACGATAGAGGATAGGATAGGATAGAGGATAGAATAGGATAGAGGATAGGATAGGATAGGGGACAGGATACGATAGACGATAGGATAGGATAGAGAATAGGATATAGGATTGGATAGGATAGAGGATAGGATACGATAGAGGATAGGATAGGATAGGATAGGGATTAGGATAGGATAGATGATATTATAGGATAGAGGACATTATAGGACAGAGGAAACGATATTATAGAGGATAGGATAGGATAGAGGATAGGATAGGATAGAGGATAGGATAGGATAGAGGATAGGATAGGATGGATGATAGGATAGGATAGAGGATAGGATAGGATAGAGGATAGGATAGGATAGAGGATGGGATGGGATAAAGGATACGATATTATAGAGGATAGGATAGGATAGGATAGAGGATATGATCGGATAGAGGATAGGATAGGATAGTGGATAGGATAGGATAGAGGATAGGATAGGATAGAGGATAGGATAGGATAGAGGATAGGATAGGATAGAGGATAGGATAGGATAGAGGATAGGATAGGATAGATGATATTGTAGGATAGAGGAAGGATAGGACAGAGGATACGATATTATAGAGGATAGGATAGCATAGCGGAAAGGGTAGGATAGAGGATAGGATAGGGGATTGGATAGGATAGGCGATTGGATAGTATAGAGGACAGGAGACGATAGAGGATAGGATAGGATAGAGGATAGAATAGGATAGATGATAGGATAGGATAGGGGATAGGATACGATAGAGGATAGGATAGGATAGAGGATAGGATAGGATAGAGGATAGGATAGGATAGAGGATACGATAGGATAGGGGATAGGATAGGATAGAGGATAGGATAGGATAGAGGATAGGATAGGATAGAGGATAGGATAGGATAGGCGATAGGATAGGATAGAGGATAGGATAGGATAGAGGATAGGATAGGATAGAGGATAGGATAGGATAGAGGATAGGATAGGATAGAGGATAGGATAGGATAGAGGATAGGATAGGATAGAGGATAGGATAGGATAGAGGATAGGATAGGATAGGGGATAGGATAGGATAGAGGATAGTATAGGATAGAGGATAGGATAGGATAGAGGATAGGATAGGATAGGCGATAGGATAGGATAGAGGATAGGATAGGATAGAGGATAGGATAGGATAGAGGATAGGATAGGATAGAGGATAGGATAGGATAGAGGATAGGATAGGATAGAGGATAGGATAGGATAGAGGATGGGATGGGATAAAGGATACGATATTATAGAGGATAGGATAGGATAGGATAGAGGATATGATCGGATAGAGGATAGGATAGGATAGAGGATAGGATAGGATAGAGGATAGGATAGGATAGGATAGAGGATAGGATAGGATAGAGGATAGGATAGGATAGAGGATAGGATAGGATACAGGATATCATAGGATAGAGGATAGGATAGGCTAGAGGATAGGATAGGATAGAGGATAGGATAGGATAGAGGATAGGATAGGATGGAGGATAGGATAGGATAGAGGATAGGATAGGATAGAGGATAGGATAGGATAGAGGATGGGATGGGATAAAGGATACGATATTATAGAGGATAGGATAGGATAGAGGATAGGATAGGATAGGATAGAGGATAGGATAGGATAGAGGATAGGATAGGATAGAGGATAGGATAGGATACAGGATATCATAGGATAGAGGATAGGATAGGATAGAGGATAGGATAGGATAGAGGATAGGATAGGATAGAGGTTAGGATAGGATAGAGGATAGGATAGGATAGAGGATAGGATAGGATAGAGGATAGGATAGGATAGAGGATAGGATATGATAGAGGATAGGATAGGATAGCGGAAAGGGTAGGATAGAGGATAGGATCGGGGATTGGATAGGATAGGGGATTGGATAGTATAGAGGACAGGAGACGATAGAGGATAGGATAGGATAGAGGATAGAATAGGATAGAGGATAGGATAGGATAGGGGACAGGATACGATAGAGGATAGGATAGGATAGAGAATAGGATATAGGATTGGATAGGATAGAGGATAGGATAGGATAGAGGATAGGATAGGATAGAGGATAGGATAGGATAGATGATATTGTAGGATAGAGGAAGGATAGGACAGAGGATACGATATTATAGAGGATAGGATAGCATAGCGGAAAGGGTAGGATAGAGGATAGGATAGGGGATTGGATAGGATAGGCGATTGGATAGTATAGAGGACAGGAGACGATAGAGGATAGGATAGGATAGAGGATAGAATAGGATAGAGGATAGGATAGGATAGGGGATAGGATACGATAGAGGATAGGATAGGATAGAGGATAGGATAGGATAGAGGATAGGATAGGATAGAGGATAGGATAGGATAGGGGATAGGATAGGATAGAGGATAGGATAGGATAGAGGATAGGATAGGATAGAGGATAGGATAGGATAGGCGATAGGATAGGATAGAGGATAGGATAGGATAGAGGATAGGATAGGATAGAGGATGGGATGGGATAAAGGATACGATATTATAGAGGATAGGATAGGATAGAGGATAGGATAGGATAGGATAGAGGATAGGATAGGATAGAGGATAGGATAGGATAGAGGATAGGATAGGATACAGGATATCATAGGATAGAGGATAGGATAGGATAGAGGATAGGATAGGATAGAGGATAGGATAGGATAGAGGTTAGGATAGGATAGAGGATAGGATAGGATAGAGGATAGGATAGGATAGAGGATAGGATAGGATAGAGGATAGGATATGATAGAGGATAGGATAGGATAGCGGAAAGGGTAGGATAGTGGATAGGATCGGGGATTGGATAGGATAGGGGATTGGATAGTATAGAGGACAGGAGACGATAGAGGATAGGATAGGATAGAGGATAGAATAGGATAGAGGATAGGATAGGATAGGGGACAGGATACGATAGAGGATAGGATAGGATAGAGAATAGGATATAGGATTGGATAGGATAGAGGATAGGATAGGATAGAGGATAGGATAGGATAGAGGATAGGATAGGATAGATGATATTGTAGGATAGAGGAAGGATAGGACAGAGGATACGATATTATAGAGGATAGGATAGCATAGCGGAAAGGGTAGGATAGAGGATAGGATAGGGGATTGGATAGGATAGGCGATTGGATAGTATAGAGGACAGGAGACGATAGAGGATAGGATAGGATAGAGGATAGAATAGGATAGAGGATAGGATAGGATAGGGGATAGGATACGATAGAGGATAGGATAGGATAGAGGATAGGATAGGATAGAGGATAGGATAGGATAGAGGATAGGATAGGATAGGGGATAGGATAGGATAGAGGATAGGATAGGATAGAGGATAGGATAGGATAGAGGATAGGATAGGATAGGCGATAGGATAGGATAGAGGATAGGATAGGATAGAGGATAGGATAGGATAGAGGATAGGATAGGATAGAGGATAGGATAGGATAGAGGATAGGATAGGATAGAGGATAGGATAGGATAGAGGATGGGATGGGATAAAGGATACGATATTATAGAGGATAGGATAGGATAGGATAGAGGATATGATCGGATAGAGGATAGGATAGGATAGTGGATAGGATAGGATAGAGGATAGGATAGGATAGAGGATAGGATAGGATAGAGGATAGGATAGGATAGAGGATAGGATAGGATAGAGGATAGGATAGGATAGGATAGAGGATAGGATAGGATAGAGGATAGGATAGGATAGAGGATAGGATAGGATACAGGATATCATAGGATAGAGGATAGGATAGGCTAGAGGATAGGATAGGATAGAGGATAGGATAGGATAGAGGATAGGATAGGATGGAGGATAGGATAGGATAGAGGATAGGATAGGAGAGAGGATAGGATAGGATAGAGGATGGGATGGGATAAAGGATACGATATTATAGAGGATAGGATAGGATAGGATAGAGGATATGTTCGGATAGAGGATAGGATAGGATAGTGGACAGGATAGGATAGAGGATAGGATAGGATAGAGGATAGGATAGGATAGAAGATAGGATAGGATAGAGGATAGGATAGGATAGAGGATAGGATAGGATAGAGGTTAGGATAGGATAGAGGATAGGATAGGATAGAGGATAGGATAGGATAGAGGATAGGATAGGATAGAGGATAGGATATGATAGAGGATAGGATAGGATAGAGGATAGGATAGGATAGAGGATAGGATAGCATAGCGGAAAGGGTAGGATAGAGGATAGGATCGGGGATTGGATAGGATAGGGGATTGGATAGTATAGAGGACAGGAGACGATAGAGGATAGGATAGGATAGAGGATAGAATAGGATAGAGGATAGGATAGGATAGGGGACAGGATACGATAGAGGATAGGATAGGATAGAGAATAGGATATAGGATTGGATAGGATAGAGGATAGGATACGATAGAGGATAGGATAGGATAGGATAGGGATTAGGATAGGATAGATGATATTATAGGATAGAGGACATTATAGGACAGAGGAAACGATATTATAGAGGATAGGATAGGATAGAGGATAGGATAGGATAGAGGATAGGATAGGATAGAGGATAGGATAGGATGGAGGATAGGATAGGATAGAGGATAGGATAGGATAGAGGATAGGATAGGATAGAGGATGGGATGGGATAAAGGATACGATATTATAGAGGATAGGATAGGATAGGATAGAGGATATGATCGGATAGAGGATAGGATAGGATAGTGGATAGGATAGGATAGAGGATAGGATAGGATAGAGGATAGGATAGGATAGAGGATAGGATAGGATAGAGGATAGGATAGGATAGAGGATAGGATAGGATAGATGATATTGTAGGATAGAGGAAGGATAGGACAGAGGATACGATATTATAGAGGATAGGATAGCATAGCGGAAAGGGTAGGATAGAGGATAGGATAGGGGATTGGATAGGATAGGCGATTGGATAGTATAGAGGACAGGAGACGATAGAGGATAGGATAGGATAGAGGATAGAATAGGATAGAGGATAGGATAGGATAGGGGATAGGATACGATAGAGGATAGGATAGGATAGAGGATAGGATAGGATAGAGGATAGGATAGGATAGAGGATAGGATAGGATAGGGGATAGGATAGGATAGAGGATAGGATAGGATAGAGGATAGGATAGGATAGAGGATAGGATAGGATAGACGATAGGATAGGATAGAGGATAGGATAGGATAGAGGATAGGATAGGATAGAGGATAGGATAGGATAGAGGATAGGATGGGATAAAGGATACGATATTATAGAGGATAGGATAGGATAGGATAGAGGATATGATCGGATAGAGGATAGGATAGGTTTGAGGATAGTATACGATAGAATATGATAGAGGATACGATATTATAGAGGATACAATACGGTAGAGGAGAGGATAGGGGATTCTATAGGATAGAGGATAGGATAGGATAGAGCAGACTATAGGGGATAGGATAGTGTAGCGTCCGGTCGCACGCACACAAAAGAGTCTTTCCTTTCGTGCAAACGGCCAACGCAATTTACGACTCTCGTTCGACGAAGCTATTTTTGAGTGGACATTTTCCAGACCTAGTCGAAGTATGTTTATTAGAGTTTTGTCCCAAAGTCCTCAATAGCAAACTGAGACCGTCATAAATTAAGAGACGAACCGAAGGGCACTTGAAGCGGACCCAACGGTCTATCGACACTTGGGTCAAGCATGAGTGGCCCGGAGGAAAGTCTCATCATCTTCTCCGATCACCTCGCCGTTCCGAAAACAAACACGCCAAGGGCGGAAGGAACGGGGGTGAGACGAAGAAAGAACAGCTCTGATTGGAAGGACCCAAAGCGTGGGTTAGCCAATCAGGGTTGTTTAGGATTTTTACCAGGGCAAACGAAGGCGTTAGAATTAAGTTGTACAGGACTTTCGAAGAGTCAGCCAGAAGTCGTCGCGAGATACACTTCGCATAAAATTGTACAGTCGCGAACGATACGTGTACATATAGACAATAAAGTAAGTTCGCCAGCTAAGTGGAGTTCACGATAAATAGACCCTATCCACATTGGTGACCATCCGACGTGATCCTTGTGCTGTGCGAATTAGACATAGTGTTCGCGGACAATTTTTTGGTTAGTAGTGTAACATAGTTTTTAGTTTCTTTGGACACAACGTGCCGATAGACATACAATATGAATCCCGACAACGCGAATAACAACATTGCGATGCCGGAAGTGTGCCGCGTCGGTATTCGTGTGCCGCCGTTTTGGCCGGAACAGCCAGCCGTCTGGTTCCACCAGATAGAGGCGCAGTTCGCACTGAACGGCGTCACGGTAGACGCGACTAAGTTCTACTACGTGATGTCGCAGTTAGAACCGAAATACGCGTTGGAGGTGCAGGACATTTTTGCGACACCTCCAGCAGCGGACAAGTACGAGACGCTGAAGCGGGAGCTCATCCAGCGCCTATCCTCCTCGCAAAGCAAGAGGATTTTGCAGCTCCTGGAGAAGGAGGAGATCGGCGACCGTTCTCCATCGCAGTTCCTGCGCCACATGCAGAACCTCGCCGGGAAGACAGTGTCCGACGACTTCCTGAGGACGCTTTGGGCCAGCAGGTTGCCCGCGATGACCAGGGCCGTTGTCAACGCCCAAACGGACCTACCGCTCGCAAAACTCGCCGAGATCGCGGACCACATCCAGGAGGGGGCCGCGCAGAGTCAGGTGGCCAGCATCGCGACAACCAAGAAGGACCTCACGGAAATTCTGATAGACAGACTAGAAAAATTAGAGCTGAGCGTAGCCGAACTCAGCCGGTCGCGTTCTCCCCGGAGGCAAGGCGGATCCAAATACCGTGGTCGCTCGAAGTCCGGAAGGCGACGGCGAAGCGCATCGCCTAGGAACAAGGAGCACTGCTGGTACCACCAGGTGTTCGGTACGCGGTCGACGAAGTGTCGCCCACCGTGCTCGTTCCATTCGGGAAACGCGAGTGCCCTCCACTGAACGCGGCAGTCAGTGATGGCCCACGTACCTGCCGCCTTTTCGTGCTAGAGCGGACACGCAATGAGGAGTATCTCATTGACACCGGATCGGACCTCTGCGTGTACCCTCGAGCTTACATAAGGGGTCGGCAGTCCAAGGAGAAATACGAGCTGTCTGCTGCCAACGGGTCCGTGATAAACACGTACGGATTGAAGCCGGCGAACTTCGATCTGGGTCTTCGACGAACCTTCACCTGGAGATTCGTCATCGCAGACGTGTCGAAGCCCATCATCGGAGCCGATTTTCTTTCCCACTACGGACTACTGGTGGACCTCAAAGGCAGACGACTCCTGGACGAGACGACAACCTTGGCGACAACGGGGAGGATCGCCGCGGTGGATATGCCGTCGGTCAAGGCGATCGTTGGAGACTCGCGGTATCAAGACCTCCTGGCGGAATTCTCAACCCTTTGGCGCCCCAACATACGCAGCGAACGGCAAGTAACGCATAACGTGGTACACCACATAATTACGACACCCGGTCCCCCGATTTTTAGCAAACCGCGCCGGTTATCACCGGAACTGTTTAAGAGCGCCAAGGCAGAATTTGAGGATCTGTTAAATCTCGGCTACATCCGTCCTTCTAAGAGCCAGTGGGCTTCAGCCCTTCACATGGTGGCGAAGAAGGGCAACGGATGGAGACCTTGCGGAGATTACAGATTGCTCAATGCTCGCACAGTCCCCGACCGTTACCCGATTCCTCATATTGAGGATTTTTCGAGGATGTTATCCGGAAGGAAAATTTTTTCGACTATAGATTTGGTAAGAGCTTACCACCAAATTCCAGTCCATCCGGATGACATCCCGAAAACCGCGATAACGACGCCGTTCGGATTGTTCGAATACTTAGTCATGCCCTTCGGTTTGAGAAACGCTGCGCAGACGTTCCAGCGGTTTATAGATACCGTGATAAGGGGACTTGATTTCTGTTACGCATATCTCGACGACATTTTAGTGGCGTCGAGTTGTGAGGCGGAGCACAGAAATCACCTGCACGCGCTTTTCTCACGTCTTCAAGAGTATGGCGTGGTAATCAATCCGAACAAGTGCGTGTTCGCGGAATCGCGGGTAAAGTTTCTAGGTTATGAGGTCAGCGCCGAGGGTACCAGACCACTGGCCGAGAAGGTCAAAGCTATTCAGGAGTACCCAAAACCCACAACGGTTAAGCAACTGCGGGGGTTCTTGGGTATGGTAAATTTTTACCGTAGATTTATACCCGGCGCGGCTTCATTGCAGGCTCCGCTTAACCAGCTGTTGCGGGGAAGCAAGCTGAAGAGCAATGCTCCCGTCCAGTGGACGAGCGAAGCGGAGTCTGCCCTAGAAGGGCTTAAGACTGCCTTGGCGAACGCAGCATTATTGGCTCATCCGTCGGACGATTCGCGACTCGCGATCATGGTAGACGCATCCGATTTCGCGTTAGGCGCTACCTTACAGCAACGACAAGGCGGTTCGTGGCAACCGCTAGCTTTTTGCACGAAAGCCTTGTCGCCGGCACAGCGAAAATATAGCGCGTACGATCGCGAATTGCTCGCCGTTTATACCGCGATTCGACATTTCCGTCACGCGGTAGAGGGTTCTCGATTTCACGATATACAGGGATCACAAGCCAATGGTGTTCGCGTTTAAACAGAAACCAGATAAAAGTACACCGAGACAGTTCCGATATCTCGATCTGATCGGACAGTTTACGACGGACATACGGCACGTCAGCGGGAAGGATAACGAGGTCGCAGATGCACTTTCGCGAATTGAAACGGTAACCGCGCCGCTGAATTACGCAGAATTAGCGGACTCGCAAAAGCGAGACGTACAGTTACAAGGTTTCTTGAATGCATCTGATACCTCGTTAGACTTAAAACTGATACGCATGATCAACAACGATGCACCCGTTTATTGTGACGTGTCCACCGGGAACCTGCGTCCGTACGTAACACCCTCCTTCCGACGCCAAGTTTTTGACGCCGTACACGGATTGTCGCACCCGGGAGCGAAGGCGACAGTCCGTCTGGTAAAACAGCGTTTTGTTTGGCCGTCAATGGAGAAGGATTGTCGAGATTGGTGTCGGAATTGTCTCGCTTGTCAACGAGCAAAAGTCGGTCGACACGTCTCGAGCGAGGTAGGCACCTTCGCGCCGCCGTCGAGCAGGTTCGAGCACGTGCACCTCGACCTGGTAGGACCACTACCTGTGTCCAGGGGCAATAAATACTGCCTTACCTGCGTCGATAGGTTTACGCGTTGGCCAGAAGCCTTCCCACTCGAGAATATCGAGGCCGAAACTGTGGCGCGCGCCTTTGTTTCGGGGTGGATAGCACGTTTTGGGACACCGGCGAGAATTACCACCGATCAGGGCCGGCAATTCGAGTCCCATCTTTTCAAGCAATTGAATTCATTGCTTGGGTGCTCGCACCTGAGAACTACCGCTTACCACCCCGCAGCAAACGGTCTAGTGGAACGCTTCCACCGACAGTTGAAGGCCGCGATAAAGTGTCGCGCCGACGATCGGTGGACCGATGCGTTGCCTGCCGTTCTGCTGGGTATCCGCGCCGCGCACCGCGACGACCTTAAGTCATCCGCGGCCGAGTTGGTTTACGGCGAAAACATACGCTTGCCAGCGGAGATATTCAGCGACGAGCCGATCGGAGTATCCGATCCGGCGGAATTAGTACGCCAGCTCCGCGAGCATTTTAGAGACATACGACCGGTGAACGGATCACGTCACGGACAGAGGAGGATTTTTGTATTTAAGGACTTAGAGACGACATCGCACGTCTTTATTAGAACAGACGCGGTGCGAACTCCTCTACAAAATCCTTATGACGGTCCATTCCCAGTCGTATGTCGAAACAAGAAAACTTTCGTAGTGCGGGTTCGAGGCAAAGAAACTACCGTCTCAATTGACAGGCTCAAACCCGCCTATATATTAAATAACGACGTAGACGAGAAACGCGACCAGAATCATGTCAAAGTTCCGGATAAACCACAAGCTGGTACGCGAGAATCTGTACATACTCGTTCGGGTAGGCGAGTATGTTTCCCCGACCGCTTACAGGTCGGATTCTAACGCTTGTAAATAGTCGAGATAAGTTTTTTGTATATAGTAGTTTTAGGTCTAAACGTAAGTTAGTTTATGTAGGATAAGTAGAATTAGGTAACGTTTGCACTGGTAAGGGGGTGATGTAGCGTCCGGTCGCACGCACACAAAAGAGTCTTTCCTTTCGTGCAAACGGCCAACGCAATTTACGACTCTCGTTCGACGAAGCTATTTTTGAGTGGACATTTTCCAGACCTAGTCGAAGTATGTTTATTAGAGTTTTGTCCCAAAGTCCTCAATAGCAAACTGAGACCGTCATAAATTAAGAGACGAACCGAAGGGCACTTGAAGCGGACCCAACGGTCTATCGACACTTGGGTCAAGCATGAGTGGCCCGGAGGAAAGTCTCATCATCTTCTCCGATCACCTCGCCGTTCCGAAAACAAACACGCCAAGGGCGGATGGAACGGGGGTGAGACGAAGAAAGAACAGCTCTGATTGGAAGGACCCAAAGCGTGGGTTAGCCAATCAGGGTTGTTTAGGATTTTTACCAGGGCAAACGAAGGCGTTAGAATTAAGTTGTACAGGACATTCGAAGAGTCAGCCAGAAGTCGTCGCGAGATACACTTCGCATAAAATTGTACAGTCGCGAACGATACGTGTACATATAGACAATAAAGTAAGTTCGCCAGCTAAGTGGAGTTCACGATGAATAGACCCTATCCACAATAGGATAGTGGATAGGATAGGATAGATGATATTATAGGATAGAGGATAGGATAGGATAGATGATATTATAGGATAGAGGATAGGATAGGATAGAGGATACGATATTATAGAGGATAGGATAGTATAGACGATAGGATCGGATAGAGAATAGGACAGGGCATTGGATAGGTAAGGGGATAGGCTAGGATAGAGGATAGGATAGGATAGAGGATAGGATAGGATAGAGGATAGGATAGGATAGAGGATAGGATAGGATAGAGGATAGGATAGGATAGAGGATAGGATAGGATAGAGATAGGATAGGATAGAGGATAGGATAGGATAGAGGATAGGATAGGATACAGGATAGGATAGTATAGAGGATAGGATAGGCTAGAGGATAGGATAGGATAGAGGATAGGATAGCATAGAGGATAGTATAGGATAGAGGATAGGATAGGATAGAGGATAGGATATAATAGAGGATAGGATAGGATAGACGATAGGATATGATAGACGATAGGATAGGATAGAGGATAGGATAGGATAGAGGATAGGATAGGATAGAGGATAGGATAGGATAGAGGATGGGATGGGATAAAGGATACGATATTATAGAGGATAGGATAGGATAGGATAGAGGATATGATCGGATAGAGGATAGGATAGGATAGTGGATAGGATAGGATAGAGGATAGGATAGGATAGAGGATAGGATAGGATAGAGGATAGGATAGGATAGAGGATAGGATAGGATAGACGATAGGATAGGATAGAGGATAGGATAGGATAGAGGATAGGATAGGATAGAGGATAGGATATAATAGAGGATAGGATAGGATAGAGGATAGGATAGGATAGGATAGAGGATAGGATAGGATAGAGGATAGGATAGGATAGGGGATAGGATAGGATAGAGGATAGGATAGGATAGAGGATAGGATAGGATAGAGGATAGGATAGGATAGAGGATAGGATAGGATAGAGGATAGGATAGGATAGAGGATAGGATAATAGAGAAGGATAGAATAGGATAGAGGATAGGATAGGATAGAGGATAGGATAGAGGATAGGATAGGTTAGAGGATAGGATAGGATAGAGGATAGGATAGGATAGAGGATAGGATAGGATAGAGGATAGGATAGGATAGAGGATAGGATAGGATAGAGGATAGGATAGGATTGAGGATAGGATTGGTGAGAGGATAGGATAGGATAAAGGATAGGATAGGATAGACAATAGGATAGGAAAGAGGATAGGATAGGATAGAGAATGGGATAGGATAGAGGATAGGATAGGATAGAGGATAGGATAGGATAGAGGATAGGATAGGATAGAGGATAGGATAGGATAGGATAGGATAGAGGATAGGATAGGATAGAGGATAGTATAGGATAGAGGATAGGATAGGATAGAGGATAGGATAGGATAGAGGATAGGATATAATAGAGGATAGGATAGGATAGACGATAGGATATGATAGACGATAGGATAGGATAGAGGATAGGATAGGATAGAGGATAGGATAGGATAGAGGATAGGATAGGATAGAGGATAGGATAGAGGATAGGATAGGATAGAGGATAGGATAGGATAGAGGATAGGATAGGATAGAGGATAGGATAGGATAGAGGATAGGATAGGATAGAGGATAGGATAGGATAGAGGATAGGATAGGATAGAGGATAGGATAGGATAGAGGATACGATATTATAGAGGATAGGATAGGATAGAGGATAGGATAGGATAGGATAGAGGATAGGATAGGATAGAGGATAGGATAGGATAGGGGATAGGATAGGATAGAGGATAGGATAGGATAGAGGATAGGATAGGATAGAGGATAGGATAGGATAGAGGATAGGATAGGATAGAGGATAGGATAGGACAGAGGATAAGATAGGATAGAGGATAGGCTAAGTTAGAGGATAGGATAGGATAGAGGATAGGATAGAGGATTGGATAGGATAGAGGATACGATAGGATAGAGGATAGGATAGGAGAGAAGGATAGAATAGGATAGAGGATAGGATAGGATAGAGGATAGGATAATAGAGAAGGATAGAATAGGATAGAGGATAGGATAGGATAGAGGATAGGATAGAGGATAGGATAGGTTAGAGGATTGGATAGGATAGAGGATAGGATAGGATAGAGGATAGGATAGGATAGAGGATAGGATAGGATAGAGGATAGGATAGGATAGAGGATAGGATAGGATTGAGGATAGGATTGGTGAGAGGATAGGATAGGATAAAGGATAGGATAGGATAGACAATAGGATAGGAAAGAGGATAGGATAGGATAGAGAATGGGATAGGATAGAGGATAGGATAGGATAGAGGATAGGATAGGATAGAGGATAGGATAGGATAGAGGATAGGATAGGATAGGATAGGATAGAGGATAGGATAGGATAGAGGATAGTATAGGATAGAGGATAGGATAGGATAGAGGATAGGATAGGATAGAGGATAGGATATAATAGAGGATAGGATAGGATAGACGATAGGATATGATAGACGATAGGATAGGATAGAGGATAGGATAGGATAGAGGATAGGATAGGATAGAGGATAGGATAGGATAGAGGATAGGATAGGATAGAGGATAGGATAGGATAGAGGATAGGATAGAGGATAGGATAGGATGGAGTATAGGATAGGATTGAGGATAGGATAGGGTTGAGCATAACATAGGGTAGAGGATAGGATAGTATAGAGGATAGAATAGGATAGATTATAGGATAGTGGATTGGGTATGATAGAGAACAGGAGTCGATAGAGGATGGGATAGGATAGGATAAAGGATAGGATAGGATAGAGTGTAGAATAGGATAGAGGATAGGATAGGATAGAGGATAGGATAGGATAGAGGATTGGATAGGATAGAGGATAGGATATGATAGAGGATAGAGTAGGATAGGATAGAGAATAGGATAGGGGATTGGATAGGATAGAGGATAGGATAGGATAGAGGATAGGATAGGATAGCCGATAGGATAGGATGGAGTATAGGATAGAATTGAGGATAGGATAGGGTTGAGGATAGGATAGGATAGGGAATATGATAATGTATATGATATTATAGGATAGAGGATAGGATATGATAGAGGATACGATATTTATAGGATAGGATAGAGGATCGGATATGATAGAGGATTCGATAGGATAGAGGGTAGGATCGGATAGAGAATAGGATAGTGCATTGGATAGGATAGAGGATAGGATAGGATAGAGGATATGATAGGATAGATGATAGGACAGGATTGAGGATAGGATAGGATAGAGTATAGGATAGGATATAGGATAGGATAGGATAGAGGGTAGGATAGGATAGAGGATAGGATAGGATAGAGGATAGGATAGGATAGAGGATAGGATAGGATAGGATAGAGGATAGGATAGGATAGAGGATAGGATAGGATAGAGGATAGGATAGGATAGAGGATAGGATAGGATAGAGGATAGGATAGGATAGAGGATAGGATAGGATAGAGGATAGGATAGGATAGAGGATAGGATAGGATAGAGGATAGGATAGGATAGAGGATAGGATAGGATAGAGGATAGGATAGGATAGAGGATAGGATAGGATAGAGGATAGGATAGGATAGAGGATAGGATAGGATAGAGGATAGGATAGGATAGAGGATAGGATAGGATAGAGGATAGGATAGGATAGAGGATAGGATAGGATAGAGGATAGGATGGTATAGATGATAGGATAGAAAATAGAGGATAGGATAGAGGATTGGATAGGATAGAAAATAGAGGATACGATAGAGGATTGGATACGATACGGGGTATTATAGGATAGAGGGTAGGATAGGATAGAGTATAGGATAGGATATAGGATAGGATAGGATAGAGGATAGGATAGAATAGAGGGTAGGATAGGCTAGAGGATAGGATAGGATAGAGGATAGGATAGGATAGAGGATAGGATAGGATAGAGGGTAGGATAGGATAGAGGATAGGATAGAGGATAGCATACAGGATAGGATAGAGGATAGGATAGAGGATAGGATAGGATAGAGGATACGATCGGATAGAGGATAGGATATGATAGAGGATAGGATAGGATTGAGGATAGGATAGAGGATAGGATAGGATAGAGGATAGGATAGGATAGAGGATTGGATAGGATAGGATAGAGGATTGGATAGGATAGGATAGAGGATTGGATAGGATAGAGGATAGGATAGGATAGAGGATAGGATAGGATAGAGGATAGGATAGGATAGAGGATAGGATAGGATAGAGGATAGGATAGGATAGAGGATAGGATAGGATAGAGGATAAGATAGGATAGAGGATAGGATAGGATAGAGGATAGGATAGGATAGAGGATAGGATAGGATAGAGGATAGGATCGGATAGAGGATAGGATAGGATGGAGGATAAATTGGATAGAGGATAGGATAGGATTGAGGATAGGATATAGGATTGGATAGGATAGAGGATATTATACGATAGAGGATAGGATAGGATAGGATAGAGAATAGGTTAGGATAGATGATATTATAGGATAGAATACATTATAGGACAGAGGAAACGATATTATAGAGGATAGGATAGGATAGAGGATAGGATCGGATAGAGGATAGGATAGGGGATTGGATAGGATAGAGGATAGGATTCGATAGAGGACAGGATTGGATAGGATGGCGGAAAGGATAGGATAGAGTATAGAATAGGACAGAGGATAAGATAGGATAGAGGATAGGATAAGTTAGATGATAGGATAGGATAGTGGATAGGATAGAGGATTGGATAGGATAGAGGATACGATAGGATAGAAGATAGGATAGAGAATAGGATATCATAGAGGATACGATACGGGATTGGATCGGATACAGGATAGGATACGGTAGAGGATAGGATAGGATAGGATAGAGGATAGGATAGGATAGAGGATATGATAGGATAGGGGATAGGATAGGATAGAGGATAGGATAGGATAGAGGATAGGGTAGGCTAGGATAGAGGATAGGATAGGATAGATGATATTGTAGGATAGAGGACGGATAGGACAGAGGATACGATATTATAGAGGATAGGATAGCATAGCGGAAAGGGTAGGATAGAGGATAGGATCGGGGATTGGAATGGTATAGGGGATTGGATATGATAGAGAACAGGAGACGATAGAGGCTAGGATAGGATAGAGGATAGGATCGGATAGAGGATAGGATAGGGGATTGGATAGGATAGAGGATAGGATTCGATAGAGGACAGGATAGGATAGGATGGCGGAAAGGATAGGATAGAGTATAGAATAGGACAGAGGATAAGATAGGATAGAGGATAGGATAAGTTAGAGGATAGGATAGGATAGAGGATAGGATAGAGGATTGGATAGGATAGAGGATACGATAGGATAGAGGATAGGATAGAGAATAGGATAGGATAGAGGTTAGGATAGGATAGAGGATAGCGTAGGATAGAGGATAGGATAGGATAGGATAGAGGATAGGATAGGATAGAGGATAGGATAGGATAGGGGATAGGATAGGATAGAGGATATGATAGGTTAGAGGATAGGATAGGATAGAGGATATGATAGGGGAGTGGATAGAATAGAGGATAGGATAGGATTGAGGATAGGATAGGAAAGAGGATAGGATAGGAAAGAGTTTCGGATAGGGTAGATGATGTTATAGGAAAGAGGATAGGATATGATAGCGGATACGATATTATAGATAATAGGATAGGATGGAGGATCGGGAAGGATAGGATAGAGGATTGGATGGGGTCGAGGATAGTGATGATAGAGGATAGGATAGGGTATTGGATAGGATAGAGGATAGGATAGGAATGAGGATAGGATAGGTTAGAGGCTAGGATAGGATAGAGGATAGGATATAATACAGGATATGATAGGATAGAGGATAGGATAGGATAGCCGATAGGATAGGATGGAGTATAGGATAGGATAGAGGATAGGATAGGATAGAGGATAGGATAGGATAGAGGATAGGATAGGATAGAGGATAGGATATGATAGAGGATAGGATAGGATAGAGGATAGGATAGGATAGAGGATAGGATAGGATAGAGGATTGGATAGGATAGAGGATAGGATAGGATTGAGGATAGGATAGGATAGAGGATAGGATAGTATAGAGGATAGGATAGGATAGAGGATAGGATAGGATAGAGGATAGGATAAGATAGAGGATAGGATAGGATAGAGGATAGGATAGGATAGAGGATAGGATAGGATTGAGGATAGGATATAGGATTGGATAGGATAGAGGATAGGATACGATAGAGGATAGGATAATATAGGGGATAGGATAGGATAGGATAGAGGGTAGGATAGGATAGGGGATAGGATAGAGGATAGGATAGGATAGAGGATACGATAGGATAGAGGATAGGATAGGATAGAGGATAGGATAGGATAGAGGATAGGATAGGATTGAGGATAGGATATAGGATTGGATAGGATAGAGGATAGGATACGATAGAGGATAGGATAGGATAGAGGATAGGATAGGATAGACGATAGGATAGGATAGAGGATACGATATTATAGAGGATAGGATAGAGGATAGGACAGGATTGAAGATAGGATAGGTTAGAGGCTCGGATAGGATAGAGGATTGGATAGGATAGAGGATACGATCTTCTAGAGGATAGGATAGGATAGAGGAAAGGATTGGATAGTGAATAGGATAGAGGATAGGATAGAGGATTGGATAGGATAGAGGATATTATAGGATAGAGGATATGATAGGATAGCGGATAGGATAGGATGGAGTATAGAATAGAATTGAGGATAGGATAGGATAGAATATAGGATAGGATATAAAGAACATTATAGGATAGATGATATTATAGGATAGAGGATAGAATATGATAGAGGATACGATATTATAGAGCATAGGATAGGATAGAAGATAGGATGGGATAGAGGATAGGGTAGGATAGAGGGTAGGATAGGATAGAGGACGGGATAGGTTAGAGGATAGGATAGGGGATTGGATAGGATAGAGGATAGGAGACGATAGAGGATAGGATAGGGTATTGGATAGGATAGAGGATAGGATAGGAATGAGGATAGGATAGGATAGAGAATGGGATAGGATAGAGGATAGGATAGGATAGAGGATAGCACAGAGAATAGGATAGTATAGAGGATATGATAGGGGATTGGATAGGATAGAGGATAGGATAGGATTGAGGATAGGATAGGAAAGAGGATAGGATAGGAAAGAGATTCGGATAGGGTAGATGATGTTATAGGAAAGAGGATAGGATATGATAGCGGATACGATATTATAGATAATAGGATAGGATGGAGGATCGGGAAGGATAGGATAGAGGATAGGATAGAGGATTGGATGGGGTCGAGGATAGTGACGATAGAGGATAGGATAGGGGATTGAATAGGATAGAGGACAGGAGACGATAGAAGGTACGATAGGATAGAGGATAGGGTAGGAGAGGACAGAAGATAGGATAGCATAGAGGATAGAATTGAGGATAGGATAGGATAGAATATAGGTTAGGATAAAGAATAGGATAGGATAGATCATATTATAGGATAGAGGATAGTATATGATAGAGGATACGATATTATAAAGGATAGGATAGGATAGAGGATAGAATGGGATAGAGGATAGGGTAGGATAGATGGTAGGATAGGATAGAGGACAGGATAGGTTAGAGGATAGGATAGGTTAGAGGCTAGGGTAGGATAGAGGATAGGATATAATACAGGATATGATAGGATAGAGGATAGGATATGATACAGGATACGATATTTATTGGATAGGATAGGATAGAGGATCGGATAAGATAGAGGATTGGATAGGATAGAGGATAGGATCGGATAGAGAATAGGATAGGATAGAGGATAGGATAGGGTAGAGGATAGGATAGGATAGAGGATAGGATAGGATAGAGGATAGGATAGGATAGAGGATAGGATAGGATAGAGGGTAGGATAGGATAGAGGGTAGGATAGAGGATAGGATACAGGATAGGATAGAGGATAGGATAGAGGATAGGATAGGATAGAGGATAGGATCGGATAGAGGATAGGATAGGATAGAGGATAGGATAGGATTGAGGATAGGATAGAGGATAGGATAGGATAGAGGATAGGATAGGATAGAGGATAGGATAGGATAGAAGATGGGATAGGATAGAGGATAGGATAGGATAGGATAGAGGATAGGATAGGATAGAGGATAGGATAGGATAGAGGATAGGATAGGATAGAGGATAGGATAGGATAGTGGATAGGATAGGATAGAAGATAGGATAGGATAGAGGATAGGATAGGATAGAGGATAGGATAGGATAGAGGATAGGATAGGATAGAGGATAGGATAGGATAGAGGATAGGATAGGATAGAGGATAGGATAGGATAGAGGATAGGATAGGATAGAGGATATGATAGGATAGAGGATAGGATAGGATAGAGGATAGGATAGGATAGAGGATAGGATAGGATAGAGGATAGGATAGGATAGAGGATAGGATAGGATAGAGGATAGGATAGGATAGAGGATAGGATAGGATAGAGGATAGGATAGGATAGAGGATAGGATAGGATTGAGGATAGGATAGGATAGAGGGTAGGATAGGATAGAGGATAGGATAGGATAGAGGATAGGATAGGATAGAGGATAGGATAGGATAGAGGATAGGATAAGATAGAGGATAGGATAGGATAGAGGATAGGATAGGATTGAGGATAGGATATAGGATTGGATAGGATAGAGGATAGGATACGATAGAGGATAGGATAATATAGGGGACAGGATAGGATAGGATAGAGGGTAGGATAGGATAGAGGATAGGATAGAGGATAGGATAGGATAGAGGATAGGATAGGATAGAGGATAGGATAGGATAGAGGATAGGATAGGATAGAGGATAGGATAGGATAGAGGATAGGATAGGATTGAGGATAGGATATAGGATTGGATAGGATAGAGGATAGGATACGATAGAGGATAGGATAGGATAAAGGATAGAGGATAGGATAGAGGATAGGATAGGATAGAGGATACGATATTATAGAGGATAGGATAGAGGATATGACAGGATTGAAGATAGGATAGGTTAGAGGCTCGCATAGGATAGAGGATTGGATAGGATAGAGGATACGATCTTCTAGAGGATAGGATAGGATAGAGGAAAGGATTGGATAGTGAATAGGATAGAGGATAGGATAGAGGATTGGATAGGATAGAGGATATTATAGGATAGAGGATATGATAGGATAGCGGATAGGATAGGATGGAGTATAGAATAGAATTGAGGATAGGATAGGATAGAATATAGGATAGGATATAAAGAACATTATAGGATAGATGATATTATAGGATAGAGGATAGAATATGATAGAGGATACGATATTATAGAGCATAGGATAGGATAGAAGATAGGATGGGATAGAGGATAGGGTAGGATAGAGGGTAGGATAGGATAGAGGACGGGATAGGTTAGAGGATAGGATAGGGGATTGGATAGGATAGAGGA
The DNA here is from genome assembly GCF_050948215.1 of Halictus rubicundus. Taxonomy (NCBI): domain Eukaryota; kingdom Metazoa; phylum Arthropoda; class Insecta; order Hymenoptera; family Halictidae; genus Halictus; species Halictus rubicundus. The sequence goes on along the minus strand of NW_027488828.1, from coordinate 78,213 downwards.
TAGGAGACGATAGAGGATAGGATAGGGTATTGGATAGGATAGAGGATAGGATAGGAATGAGGATAGGATAGGATAGAGAATGGGATAGGATAGAGGATAGGATAGGATAGAGGATAGCACAGAGAATAGGATAGTATAGAGGATATGATAGGGGATTGGATAGGATAGAGGATAGGATAGGATTGAGGATAGGATAGGAAAGAGGATAGGATAGGAAAGAGATTCGGATAGGGTAGATGATGTTATAGGAAAGAGGATAGGATATGATAGCGGATACGATATTATAGATAATAGGATAGGATGGAGGATCGGGAAGGATAGGATAGAGGATAGGATAGAGGATTGGATGGGGTCGAGGATAGTGACGATAGAGGATAGGATAGGGGATTGAATAGGATAGAGGACAGGAGACGATAGAAGGTACGATAGGATAGAGGATAGGGTAGGAGAGGACAGAAGATAGGATAGCATAGAGGATAGAATTGAGGATAGGATAGGATAGAATATAGGTTAGGATAAAGAATAGGATAGGATAGATCATATTATAGGATAGAGGATAGTATATGATAGAGGATACGATATTATAAAGGATAGGATAGGATAGAGGATAGAATGGGATAGAGGATAGGGTAGGATAGATGGTAGGATAGGATAGAGGACAGGATAGGTTAGAGGATAGGATAGGTTAGAGGCTAGGGTAGGATAGAGGATAGGATATAATACAGGATATGATAGGATAGAGGATAGGATATGATAGAGGATACGATATTTATTGGATAGGATAGGATAGAGGATCGGATAAGATAGAGGATTGGATAGGATAGAGGATAGGATCGGATAGAGAATAGGATAGGATAGAGGATAGGATAGGGTAGAGGATAGGATAGGATAGAGGATAGGATAGGATAGAGGATAGGATAGGATAGAGGATAGGATAGGATAGAGGGTAGGATAGGATAGAGGGTAGGATAGAGGATAGGATACAGGATAGGATAGAGGATAGGATAGAGGATAGGATAGGATAGAGGATAGGATCGGATAGAGGATAGGATAGGATAGAGGATAGGATAGGATTGAGGATAGGATAGAGGATAGGATAGGATAGAGGATAGGATAGGATAGAGGATAGGATAGGATAGAAGATGGGATAGGATAGAGGATAGGATAGGATAGGATAGAGGATAGGATAGGATAGAGGATAGGATAGGATAGAGGATAGGATAGGATAGAGGATAGGATAGGATAGTGGATAGGATAGGATAGAAGATAGGATAGGATAGAGGATAGGATAGGATAGAGGATAGGATAGGATAGAGGATAGGATAGGATAGAGGATAGGATAGGATAGAGGATAGGATAGGATAGAGGATAGGATAGGATAGAGGATAGGATAGGATAGAGGATATGATAGGATAGAGGATAGGATAGGATAGAGGATAGGATAGGATAGAGGATAGGATAGGATAGAGGATAGGATAGGATAGAGGATAGGATAGGATAGAGGATAGGATAGGATAGAGGATAGGATAGGATAGAGGATAGGATAGGATAGAGGATAGGATAGGATTGAGGATAGGATAGGATAGAGGGTAGGATAGGATAGAGGATAGGATAGGATAGAGGATAGGATAGGATAGAGGATAGGATAGGATAGAGGATAGGATAAGATAGAGGATAGGATAGGATAGAGGATAGGATAGGATTGAGGATAGGATATAGGATTGGATAGGATAGAGGATAGGATACGATAGAGGATAGGATAATATAGGGGACAGGATAGGATAGGATAGAGGGTAGGATAGGATAGAGGATAGGATAGAGGATAGGATAGGATAGAGGATAGGATAGGATAGAGGATAGGATAGGATAGAGGATAGGATAGGATAGAGGATAGGATAGGATAGAGGATAGGATAGGATTGAGGATAGGATATAGGATTGGATAGGATAGAGGATAGGATACGATAGAGGATAGGATAGGATAAAGGATAGAGGATAGGATAGAGGATAGGATAGGATAGAGGATACGATATTATAGAGGATAGGATAGAGGATATGACAGGATTGAAGATAGGATAGGTTAGAGGCTCGCATAGGATAGAGGATTGGATAGGATAGAGGATACGATCTTCTAGAGGATAGGATAGGATAGAGGAAAGGATTGGATAGTGAATAGGATAGAGGATAGGATAGAGGATTGGATAGGATAGAGGATATTATAGGATAGAGGATATGATAGGATAGCGGATAGGATAGGATGGAGTATAGAATAGAATTGAGGATAGGATAGGATAGAATATAGGATAGGATATAAAGAACATTATAGGATAGATGATATTATAGGATAGAGGATAGAATATGATAGAGGATACGATATTATAGAGCATAGGATAGGATAGAAGATAGGATGGGATAGAGGATAGGGTAGGATAGAGGGTAGGATAGGATAGAGGACGGGATAGGTTAGAGGATAGGATAGGGGATTGGATAGGATAGAGGATAGGAGACGATAGAGGATAGGATAGGGTATTGGATAGGATAGAGGATAGGATAGGAATGAGGATAGGATAGGATAGAGAATGGGATAGGATAGAGGATAGGATAGGATAGAGGATAGCACAGAGAATAGGATAGTATAGAGGATATGATAGGGGATTGGATAGGATAGAGGATAGGATAGGATTGAGGATAGGATAGGAAAGAGGATAGGATAGGAAAGAGATTCGGATAGGGTAGATGATGTTATAGGAAAGAGGATAGGATATGATAGCGGATACGATATTATAGATAATAGGATAGGATGGAGGATCGGGAAGGATAGGATAGAGGATAGGATAGAGGATTGGATGGGGTCGAGGATAGTGACGATAGAGGATAGGATAGGGGATTGAATAGGATAGAGGACAGGAGACGATAGAAGGTACGATAGGATAGAGGATAGGGTAGGAGAGGACAGAAGATAGGATAGCATAGAGGATAGAATTGAGGATAGGATAGGATAGAATATAGGTTAGGATAAAGAATAGGATAGGATAGATCATATTATAGGATAGAGGATAGTATATGATAGAGGATACGATATTATAAAGGATAGGATAGGATAGAGGATAGAATGGGATAGAGGATAGGGTAGGATAGATGGTAGGATAGGATAGAGGACAGGATAGGTTAGAGGATAGGATAGGTTAGAGGCTAGGGTAGGATAGAGGATAGGATATAATACAGGATATGATAGGATAGAGGATAGGATATGATAGAGGATACGATATTTATTGGATAGGATAGGATAGAGGATCGGATAAGATAGAGGATTGGATAGGATAGAGGATAGGATCGGATAGAGAATAGGATAGGATAGAGGATAGGATAGGGTAGAGGATAGGATAGGATAGAGGATAGGATAGGATAGAGGATCGGATAGGATAGAGGATAGGATAGGATAGAGGATAGGATAGGATAGAAGATAGGATAGGATAGAGGATAGGATAGGATAGGATAGAGGATAGGATAGTATAGAGGTTAGCATAGGATAGAGGATAGGATAGGATAGTGGATAGGATAGGATAGAGGATAGGATAGGATAGAGGATAGGATAGGATAGACGATAGGATAGGATAGAGGATAGGATAGGATAGAGGATAGGGTAGGATAGAGAATAGGATAGGATAGATGATATTATGGGAAAGAGGATAGGATATGTTAGAGGATACGATATTATAGAGGATAGGATAGGATAGAGGATAGAATAGGATTGAGGATCGGATAGGAAAGAGGATAGGATATGAAACAGGATACGATATTATAGAGGATAGTATAGGATGCAGCATATGATAGGATAGAGGATAGGACAGGATTGTGGATAGGATAGTATAGAGGATAGGATAGGATAGTGGACAGTATAGGATAGAGGATAGTATAGGATAGAGGATAGGATAGAGTATAGGATAGAGGATTGGATAGGATAGAGGATATTATAGGAAAGAGGATAGGATAGGATAGAGAATAGGATAGGGTAGAATTTGAATAGGATAGAGGATAGGATAGGATAGAGGATAGGATAGGATAGAGGATAGGATAGGATAGAGGATAGGATCTTATAGAGGATAGGATACGATAGAGGATAGGATAGGACAGAGGGTAGGATAGGATGCAGTATGGGATAGGATTGAGGATAGGATAGGATAGAGGATGGAGTTAGGATAGAGGTTACGATAGCATAGAGGATGGGATAGGATAGAGGATAGGATAGGATAGAGAATAGGATAGGATAGAGCATAGGATAGGGTAGAGAATAGAATATTATTGAGGGTAGTAGAGGATAGAGAATGGGACAGAATAGAGGATACGATATGATACAGGATAGGATAGGATAGAGGAGAGGATAGATTATAGGATAGAGGATTGGATAGAATAGAGGATATTATAGGATAGACGATAAGATAGGATAGAGGATGGGATAGGATAGAGGATAGGATAGGATAGAGGATATTATAGGATAGAGGATAGGATAGGATGGAGGATAGGATAGGATGGATGATAGGATAGGATAGAGGATATGATAGGATAGAGGATAGGATAGGATAGAGGATAGGTTAGGATAGAGGACAGGATAGGATAGAGGATAGGATACGGTAGAGGATTGGATAGGATAGAGGATACGATAGGATACAGGATATGATAGGATAGAGGATTGGATAGGATAGAGGATAGGATAGGATAGAGGACAGGATAGGATAGAGGATAGGATACGATAGAGGATTGGATAGGATAGAGGATACGATAGGATAGAGGATATGATAGGATAGAGGATTGGATAGGATAGAGGATAGGATAGGATAGAGGATAGGATAGAATAGGGGATAGGATAGGATTGAGGATAGGATAGGATAGAGGATAGGATACAGGATTGGATAGGATACATTATATTACATAATAGAGGATAGGATAGGATAAAGGATAGTATAGGATGCTGTATAAGATAGGGTAGAGGACAGGATAGGATAGAGGATAGGATAGGATAGAGGATAGGATAGGACAGAGGGTAGGGTAGGATGCAGTATGGGATAGGATTGAGGATAGGATAGGATAGAGGATGGAGATAGGATAGAGGATAGGATAGGATAGAGGATAGGATAGGATAGAGGATAGGATAGGATAGAGGATAGGATAGGGGATAGTATAGGATAGAGGATAGAATACGATAGAGGATAGGATAGGATAGCTGATAGGATATGGTAGAGTATAGAATAGGATAGAGGATAGGATAGGATGGAGGATAGAATAGGATTGAGGATAGGATAGGATAGAGGATAGGATAGGATAAAGGATAGGATAGGGTATAGGATAGGATTGAGGATAGGATAGATTAGAGGATAGGATAGAGGATAGGATAGGATGGAGGATAGGATAGGATAGAGGATAGGATAGGATAGAGGATAGGATAAGGTAGAGGATAGGATAGGATAGAGGATAGGATAGGATAGAGGATAGGATAGGATAGAGGATAGGATAGGATAGAGGACAGGATAGGATAGAGGGTAGGGTAGAATTCGGATAGGATACAGTATAGGATAGGATAGAAGATAGGATAGGATAGAGAATAGGATAGGATTGAGGATATTATAGGGTAGAGGATAGGATAGGATAGAGGATACGATATTATAGAGGATAGGATAGAGGATAGGATATAATGCAATGTAGGATAGGATTGAGGATAGGGTAGGATAGATAATAGGATAGGGGATTGGATAGGATAGCTGATAGTATAGGATAGAGGATAGGATAGGATGGGGGATAGGATAGGATAAAGGATAGGATAGAATTGAGGAGTGGATAGAGGATAGGATATGATAGAGCATAGGATAGGATAGACGATAGGATAGGATTGAGGATAGGATAAGTTAGAGGATAGGATAGGATAGGGGATAGAATAGGATTGAGGATAAGATTGGATAGAGGATAGGATAGAATAGAGAATAGGATAGGGGATTGTATAGGATAGAGGAGAGGATAGGATTGAGGATAGGATAGGAAAGCGGATAGGATAGTAAAGAGGATAGGATAGGATAGAGGATAGGATAGGATAGCGTATAGGATAGGGAACAGGATAGGATAGGATAGAGGATAGAACAGGATTGAGGATAAGATAGGATAGAGGATAGGATAGGATAGAGGATAGGATAGGATAGAGGATAGTATAGTGTAGAGGATAGGATAGGATACACGATAGGACAGAGGATAGGATATGGGATTGGATAGGATAGAGGATAGGATAGGATTGAGGATAGGATAGGATACAGTATAGCATATAATAGAGGATAGGATAGGATTGTGGATAGGATAGTATAGGAGACAGGATAGGATACAGGATAGTATAGTATAGAGGATAGGATAGGATACACGATAGGACAGAGGATAGGATAGGGGATTGGATAGGATAGAGAATAGGATAGGATAGAGGATAGGATAGGACAGAGGGTAGGATAGGATGCAGTATGGGATAGAATTGAGGATAGGATAGGATAGAGGATGGAGATAGGATAGAGGATGCGATAGGATAGAGGATACGATCGGATAGAGGATAGGATAGGGTAGAGGATAGGATAGGATAGAGGATAGGATAGGATAGAGGATAGGATAGGGTAGAGGATAGGATATTATTGAGGGTAGTAGAGGATAGAGAATGGGATAGAATAGAGGATACGATATGATACAGGATAGGATAGGATAGAGGATAGGATAGGATAGAGGAAAGGATAGGATAGAGGATAGGGTAGGATAGAGAATAGGATAGGACAGAGGGTAGGATAGGATGCAGTATGGGATAGGATTGAGGATAGGATAGGATAGAGGATGGAGATAGGATAGAGGATGCGATAGGATAGAGGATACGATCGGATAGAGGATAGGTTAGGATAGAGGATAGGATAGGATAGAGGATAGGATAGGATAGAGGATAGGATAGGGTAGAGGATAGGATATTATTGGGGGTAGTAGAGGATAGAGAATGGGATAGAATAGAGGATACGATATGATACAGGATAGGATAGGATAGAGGATAGGATAGGATAGAGGATAGGTTAGGGGATTGTATAGGATAGAGGATAGGATAGGATTGAGGACAGGATATCATAGAGGATAGGACAGGATAGAGGATAGGATAGAATAGGATAGGATAGAGGATATGATAGGATTGAGGATAGGATAGGATAGAAGGTAGGATAGGATTGAGGATAGGATAGGATAGAGGATAGGACAGGATAGAGGATAGGATAGGGTATTGGATAGGATAGAGGATAGGATACGATAGAGGATAGGATAGGATAGGGTAGAGAATAGGATAGGATAGATGATATTATAGGATAGAGGATACGATATTATAGAGGATAGGATAGGATAGGGCATAGGATAGGATAGAGGATAGGATAGGATTGAGGATAGGATAGGATAGAGGATAGAATAGGATAGATGATATTATAGGAAAGAGGATATGATATGATAGAGGATAGGATAGGATAGAGGATAGGATAGGATAGAGGATAGGATAGGACAGAGGGTAGGATAGGATGCAGTATAGGATAGGATTGAGGATAGGATAGGATAGAGGATGGAGATAGGATAGAGGATACGATAGGATAGAGGATACGATAGGATAGAGGATAAGATAGGATAGAGGATAGGACAGAGGATAGGATAGGGGATTGGGTAGGATAGAGGATAGGATAGGATTGAGGATAGGATAGGATACAGTATAGCGTATAATAGAGGATAGGATAGGATTGTGGATAGGATAGTATAGGAGACAGGATAGGATACAGGATAGTATAGTATAGAGGATAGGATAGGATACACGATAGGACAGAGGATAGGATAGGGGATTGGATAGGATAGAGGATAGGATAGGATAGAGGATAGGATAGGACAGAGGGTAGGATAGGATGCAGTATGGGATTGAGGATCGGATAGGATAGAGGATAGGATATGTTAGAGGATACGATATTATAGAGGATAGGATAGGATACAGGATAGGATAGGATAGAGGATAGTATTGTATAGAGGATAGGATAAGATAGAGGATAGGACAGAGGATAGGATAGGGGATTGGATAGGACAGAGGATAGGATAGGCTTGAGGATAGGATAGGATAGAGGATAGGATAGGATAGAGGATAGAATAGGATAGAGGATAGGATAGAATAGAGAATAGGATAGGGGATTGGGTAGGATAGAGGATATGACAGGATTGAGGATAGGATAGGAAAGAGGATAGGATAGTAAAGAGGATAGGATAGGATAGAGGATAGGATAGGATAGAGGATAGGATAGGATAGAGGATGGGTTAGGGGATTGTATAGGATAGAGGATAGGATAGGATTGAGGACAGGATATCATAGAGGATAGGACAGGATAGAGGATAGGATAGGATAGGATAGGATAGAGAATATGATAGGATTGAGGATAGGATAGGATAGAAGGTAGGATAGGATTGAGGATAGGATAGGATAGAGGATAGGACAGGATAGAGGATAGGATAGGGTATTGGATAGGATAGAGGATAGGATACGATAGAGGATAGGATAGGATAGGGTGGAGAATAGGATAGGATAGATGATATTATAGGATAGAGGATACGATATTATAGAGGATAGGATAGGATAGGGCATAGGATACGATAGAGGATAGGATAGGATTGAGGATAGGATAGGATAGAGGATAGGACAGGATAGAGGATAGGATAGAGGACAGGATAGGGTAGAGAATAGGATAGGATAGATGATAGGATAGGGGATTGGATATGATAGAGGATAGGAGACGATAGAGGATAGGGTAGGATAGAGGATACGATATTATAGAGGATAGGATAGGATAGAGGATGGGATAGGATTGAGGATAGGATAGGATACAGGATAGGATAGGATAGAGAATAGGATAGAATAGATGATATTATAGGTTAGAGGATACGATATTATAAATGATAGCATAGAATAGAGGATAGGATAGGATAGAGGATAGGATAGGAGACGATAGTGGATAGGATATGATAGAGGATAAGATAGGATAGTGAATAGTATTGTAAGGATGATATTATGGGAAAGAGGATAGCATATGGTAGACGATACGGTATTATAGAGGATAGGATAGGATAGAGGATAGGATAGGATTGAGGATAGGATAGGATAGAGGATAGGTTAGGATGGAGGATAGGATATAATAGTGGATAGGACAGGATAGAGAATAGGATAGGGTATTGGATAGGATAGAGGATAGGATACGATAGACGATAGGATAGGATAGAGGCTAGGATAGGATTGAGAACAGGATAGGATAGTGGATAATATACGATGGATGATAGGATAGAGGATAGAATAGAGGTTTGGATAGGATAGGATAGAGTATAGGATAGGATAGGATAGATGATAGGATAGGATAGAGGATAGGATAGGATAGAGGATAGGATAGGATAGAGGATAGAATATAATAGAGGATAGGATAGGATAGAGGATAGGATAGGATAGAGGATAGGATAGGATAGAGGATATGATAGGATAGGATAGAGGATAGGATAGGATAGGATAGAGGATAGGATAGGATAGAGGATAGGATAGGGTAGAGGATAGGATATTATTGGGGGTAGTAGAGGATAGAGAATGGGATAGAATAGAGGATACGATATGATACAGGATAGGATAGGATAGAGGATAGGATAGGATAGAGGATAGGTTAGGGGATTGTATAGGATAGAGGATAGGATAGGATTGAGGACAGGATATCATAGAGGATAGGACAGGATAGAGGATAGGATAGAATAGGATAGGATAGAGGATATGATAGGATTGAGGATAGGATAGGATAGAAGGTAGGATAGGTTTGAGGATAGGATAGGATAGAGGATAGGACAGGATAGAGGATAGGATAGGGTATTGGATAGGATAGAGGATAGGATACGATAGAGGATAGGATAGGATAGGGTAGAGAATAGGATAGGATAGATGATATTATAGGATAGAGGATACGATATTATAGAGGATAGGATAGGATAGGGCATAGGATAGGATAGAGGATAGGATAGGATTGAGGATAGGATAGGATAGAGGATAGAATAGGATAGATGATATTATAGGAAAGAGGATATGATATGATAGAGGATAGGATAGGATAGAGGATAGGATAGGATAGAGGATAGGATAGGACAGAGGGTAGGATAGGATGCAGTATAGGATAGGATTGAGGATAGGATAGGATAGAGGATGGAGATAGGATAGAGGATACGATAGGATAGAGGATACGATAGGATAGAGGATAAGATAGGATAGAGGATAGGACAGAGGATAGGATAGGGGATTGGGTAGGATAGAGGATAGGATAGGATTGAGGATAGGATAGGATACAGTATAGCGTATAATAGAGGATAGGATAGGATTGTGGATAGGATAGTATAGGAGACAGGATAGGATACAGGATAGTATAGTATAGAGGATAGGATAGGATACACGATAGGACAGAGGATAGGATAGGGGATTGGATAGGATAGAGGATAGGATAGGATAGAGGATAGGATAGGACAGAGGGTAGGATAGGATGCAGTATGGGATTGAGGATCGGATAGGATAGAGGATAGGATATGTTAGAGGATACGATATTATAGAGGATAGGATAGGATACAGGATAGGATAGGATAGAGGATAGTATTGTATAGAGGATAGGATAAGATAGAGGATAGGACAGAGGATAGGATAGGGGATTGGATAGGACAGAGGATAGGATAGGCTTGAGGATAGGATAGGATAGAGGATAGGATAGGATAGAGGATAGAATAGGATAGAGGATAGGATAGAATAGAGAATAGGATAGGGGATTGGGTAGGATAGAGGATATGACAGGATTGAGGATAGGATAGGAAAGAGGATAGGATAGTAAAGAGGATAGGATAGGATAGAGGATAGGATAGGATAGAGGATAGGATAGGATAGAGGATGGGTTAGGGGATTGTATAGGATAGAGGATAGGATAGGATTGAGGACAGGATATCATAGAGGATAGGACAGGATAGAGGATAGGATAGGATAGGATAGGATAGAGAATATGATAGGATTGAGGATAGGATAGGATAGAAGGTAGGATAGGATTGAGGATAGGATAGGATAGAGGATAGGACAGGATAGAGGATAGGATAGGGTATTGGATAGGATAGAGGATAGGATACGATAGAGGATAGGATAGGATAGGGTGGAGAATAGGATAGGATAGATGATATTATAGGATAGAGGATACGATATTATAGAGGATAGGATAGGATAGGGCATAGGATACGATAGAGGATAGGATAGGATTGAGGATAGGATAGGATAGAGGATAGGACAGGATAGAGGATAGGATAGAGGACAGGATAGGGTAGAGAATAGGATAGGATAGATGATAGGATAGGGGATTGGATATGATAGAGGATAGGAGACGATAGAGGATAGGGTAGGATAGAGGATACGATATTATAGAGGATAGGATAGGATAGAGGATGGGATAGGATTGAGGATAGGATAGGATACAGGATAGGATAGGATAGAGAATAGGATAGAATAGATGATATTATAGGTTAGAGGATACGATATTATAAATGATAGCATAGAATAGAGGATAGGATAGGATAGAGGATAGGATAGGAGACGATAGTGGATAGGATATGATAGAGGATAAGATAGGATAGTGAATAGTATTGTAAGGATGATATTATGGGAAAGAGGATAGGATATGGTAGACGATACGGTATTATAGAGGATAGGATAGGATAGAGGATAGGATAGGATTGAGGATAGGATAGGATAGAGGATAGGTTAGGATGGAGGATAGGATATAATAGTGGATAGGACAGGATAGAGAATAGGATAGGGTATTGGATAGGATAGAGGATAGGATACGATAGACGATAGGATAGGATAGAGGCTAGGATAGGATTGAGAACAGGATAGGATAGTGGATAATATACGATGGATGATAGGATAGAGGATAGAATAGAGGTTTGGATAGGATAGGATAGAGTATAGGATAGGATAGGATAGATGATAGGATAGGATAGAGGATAGGATAGGATAGAGGATAGGATAGGATAGAGGATAGAATATAATAGAGGATAGGATAGGATAGAGGATAGGATAGGATAGAGGATAGGATAGGATAGAGGATATGATAGGATAGGATAGAGGATAGGATAGGATAGGATAGAGGATAGGATAGGATAGAGGATAGGATAGGATGGAGAATAGGATAGGATAGAGGATAGGATAGGATTGAGGATAGGGTAGGATAGAGATTACGATAGGATAGACTATATTATAGGAAAGAGGATAGAATATGATAAAGGATACGATATTATAGAGGATAGGATAGTATACAGGATATGATAGGATAGAGGATAGGATAGGATTGAGGATAGGATAGGATAGAGGATAGGTTAGGATGGAGGATAGGATATAATAGTGGATAGGACAGGATAGAGAATAGGATAGGGTATTGGATAGGATAGAGGATAGGATACGATAGACGATAGGATAGGATAGAGGCTAGGATAGGATTGAGAACAGGATAGGATAGTGGATAATATACGATGGATGATAGGATAGAGGATAGAATAGAGGTTTGGATAGTATAGGATAGAGGATAGGATAGGATAGGATAGAGGATAGGATAGGATAGAGGATAGGATAGGATAGAGGATAGGATAGGATAGAGGATAGAATAGGATAAAGGATAGGATAGGATAGAGGATAGGATAGGATAGGATAGAGGATAGGATAGGATAGGATAGAGGATAGGATAGGATAGAGGATAGGATAGGATAGAGGATAGGATAGGATAGAGGATAGGTTAGGGGATTGTATAGGATAGAGGATAGGATAGGATTGAGGACAGGATATCATAGAGGATAGGACAGGATAGAGGATAGGATAGGATGGGATAGGATAGAGGATATGATAGGATTGAGGATAGGATAGGATAGAAGGTAGGATAGGATTGAGGATAGGATAGGATAGAGGATAGGACAGGATAGAGGATAGGATAGGGTATTGGGTAGGATAGAGGATAGGATACGATAGAGGATAGGATAGGATAGGGTAGAGAATAGGATAGGATAGATGATATTATAGGATAGAGGATACGATATTATAGAGTATAGGATAGGATAGGGCATAGGATAGGACAGAGAATAGGATAGGATTGAGGATAGGATAGGATAGAGGATAGAATAGGATAGATGATATTATAGGAAAGAGGATATGATATGATAGAGGATAGGATAGGATGCAGTATAGGATAGGATTGAGGATAGGATAGGATAGAGGATGGAGATAGGATAGAGGATACGATAGGATAGAGGATACGATCGGATAGAGGATAGGATAGGATAGAGGATAGGATAGGATAGAGGATAGGATAGGATAGAGGATAGGATAGGGTAGACGATAGGATATTATTGAGGGTAGTAGAGGATAGAGAATGGGATAGAATAGAGGATACGATATGATACAGGATAGGATAGGATAGAGGATAGGATAGGATAGAGGATAGGATAGGATAGAGGATAGGGTAGGATAGAGAATAGGATAGGATAGATGATATTATGGGAAAGAGGATAGGATATGTTAGAGGATACGATATTATAGAGGATAGGATAGGATAGAGGATAGAATAGGATTGAGGATAGGATAGGATAGAGGATAGGATAGGATAGAGGATGGGTTAGGGGATTGTATAGGATAGGGATAGGATAGGATTGAGGACAGGATATCATAGAGGATAGGACAGGATAGAGGATAGGATAGGATAGGATAGGATAGAGGATATGATAGGATTGAGGATAGGATAGGATAGAAGGTAGGATAGGATTGAGGATAGGATAGGATAGAGGATAGGACAGGATAGAGGATAGAATAGGGTATTGGATAGGATAGAGGATAGGATACGATAGAGGATAGGATAGGATAGGGTAGAGAATAGGATAGGATAGATGATATTATAGGATAAAGGATACGATATTATAGAGGATAGGATAGGATAGGGCATAGGATACGATGGAGGATAGGATAGGATTGAGGATAGGATAGGATAGAGGATAGGACAGGATAGAGGATAGGATAGAGGACAGGATAGGATAGAGAATAGGATAGGATAGATGATAGGATAGGGGATTGGATATGATAGAGGATAGGAGACGATAGAGGATAGGGTAGGATAGAGGATACGATATTATAGAGGATAGGATAGGATAGAGGATGGGATAGGATTGAGGATAGGATAGGATAGAGGATAGGACAGGATAGAGGATAGGTTAGGGGATTGTATAGGATAGAGGATAGGATAGGATTGAGGACAGGATATCATAGAGGATAGGACAGGATAGGATAGAGGATAGGATAGGATAGAGGATAATATACGATGGATGATAGGATAGAGGATAGAATAGAGGTTTGGATAGTATAGGATAGAGGATAGGATAGGATAGGATAGAGGATAGGATAGGATAGAGGATAGGATAGGATAGAGGATAGGATAGGATAGAGGATAGAATAGGATAATGGATAGGATAGGATAGAGGATAGGATAGGATAGGATAGAGGATAGGATAGGATAGGATAGAGGATAGGATAGGATAGAGGATAGGATAGGATAGAGGATAGGATAGGATAGAGGATTGATAGGATAGGATAGAGGATAGGATAGGATAGGATAGAGGATAGGATAGGATAGAGGATAGGATAGGATAGAGGATAGGATAGGATAGAGGATAGGATAGGATAGAGGATAGGATAGGATAGAGGATAGGATAGGATAGAGGATAGGATAGGATGGAGAATAGGATAGGATAGAGGATAGGATAGGATAGACTATAGGATAGGATTGAGGATAGAATAGGGGATTGGATAGGATACAGCATTGGATAGGATAGAGGATAGTATAGGATAGGATAGGATTGAGGACAGGATAGAGGATAGGATAGAGGATAGGATAGAGTATAGGATAGAGGATAGGATAGGATAGGGGATAGGATAGAGGATAGGATACGAAAGAGGATTGGATAGGATGCAGCATAGGATAGGATAGAGGATAGTATAGGATAGGATAGAATTGAGGACAGGATAGAGGATAGGATAGAGGATAGGATAGAGGATAGGATAAAGGATAGGATAGAGGATAGGATAGAGGATCGGATAGAGGATAGGATAGGATAGAGGATGCGATAGGATAGATGAAGGATAGAGGATTGCTTAGGGTAGAGGATAGGATATGATAGATGATAGGATAGGATTGAAGATAGGATAGGATAGAGAATAGGATAGTACACAGGATAGGATTGGATAGAGAATAGGATAGGATACAGGATAGGATAGAATAGATGATATTATAGGTTAGAGGATACGATATTATAAATGATAGCATAGAATAGAGGATAGGATAGGATAGACGATAGGATAGGAGACGATAGTGGATAGGATATGATAGAGGATAAGATAGGATAGTGAATAGTATTGTAAGGATGATATTATGGGAAAGAGGATAGGATATGGTAGACGATACGGTATTATAGAGGATAGGATAGGATAGAGGATAGAATACGATTGAGGATAGGATAGGATAGAGGATAGGATAGGATAGAGGATAGGATAGGGGATTGGATAGGATACAGGATAGGATAGGATAGGGGATAGGATACGATACACGATAGGATAGGATACAGGATAGCATAGGATAGAGAATAGGATAGGGTAGATGATATTATAGGAAAGAGGATAGGATATGATAGTGGATACGATATTATAGAGGATAGGATAGGATAGAGGATAGGATAGGATAGAGGATAGGATAGGATAGAGGATAGGATAGGATAGAGGATAGGATAGGATAGAGGATAGGATAGGATAGAGGATAGGATAGGATAGAGGATAGGATAGGATAGAGGATAGGATAGGATAGAGGATAGGATAGGATAGAGGATAGGATAGGATAGAGGATAGGATAGGATAGAGGATAGGATAGGATAGAGGATAGGATAGGGTAGACGATAGGATATTATTGAGGGTAGTAGAGGATAGAGAATGGGATAGAATAGAGGATACGATATGATACAGGATAGGATAGGATAGAGGATAGGATAGGATAGAGGATAGGATAGGATAGAGGATAGGGTAGGATAGAGAATAGGATAGGATAGATGATATTATGGGAAAGAGGATAGGATATGTTAGAGGATACGATATTATAGAGGATAGGATAGGATAGAGGATAGAATAGGATTGAGGATAGGATAGGATAGAGGATAGGATAGGATAGAGGATGGGTTAGGGGATTGTATAGGATAGGGATAGGATAGGATTGAGGACAGGATATCATAGAGGATAGGACAGGATAGAGGATAGGATAGGATAGGATAGGATAGAGGATATGATAGGATTGAGGATAGGATAGGATAGAAGGTAGGATAGGATTGAGGATAGGATAGGATAGAGGATAGGACAGGATAGAGGATAGAATAGGGTATTGGATAGGATAGAGGATAGGATACGATAGAGGATAGGATAGGATAGGGTAGAGAATAGGATAGGATAGATGATATTATAGGATAAAGGATACGATATTATAGAGGATAGGATAGGATAGGGCATAGGATACGATAGAGGATAGGATAGGATTGAGGATAGGATAGGATAGAGGATAGGACAGGATAGAGGATACGATATTATAGAGGATAGGATAGGATAGAGGATGGGATAGGATTGAGGATAGGATAGGATAGAGGATAGGACAGGATAGAGGATAGGTTAGGGGATTGTATAGGATAGATGATAGGATAGGATTGAGGACAGGATATCATAGAGGATAGGACAGGATAGGATAGAGGATAGGATAGGATAGAGGATAGGATAGAGGATTGGATAGGATAGAGGATAGTATATGATAGAGTATAGGATAGGATAGAGGATAGGATAGGATTGAGGATAGGATAGTATAGAGGATAGGATAGGATAGAGGATAGGATAGGATTGAGGATAGTATAGGTTTGAGGATTGGATATGATAGATGATATTATAGGATAGAGGATAGCATAGTATAGAGGATTGGATAGGATAGAGGATAGGATAGGATTGAGGATAGTATATGATAGAGGATAGGATAGGATAGAGGATAGGATAGGAAACAGGATAGGATAGGGGATTGGATATGATAGAGGAATGAGACGATAGAGGATAGGATAGGATAAAGGATAAGATAGGATAGAGAATAGGATAGGAAAGATGATATTATGGGAAAGAGGATAAGATATGATAGAGGATACGATATTACAGAGGATAGGATCGGTTACAGGATAGAATAGGATAGAGGATAGGATAGGATTGAGGATAGGGTAGGATAGAGATTACGATAGGATAGACTATATTATAGGAAACAGGATAGAATATGATAAAGGATACGATATTATAGAGGATAGGATAGTATACAGGATATGATAGGATAGAGGATAGAATAGGATTGAGGATAGGATAGGATAGAGGATAGGTTAGGATGGAGGATAGGATATAATAGTGGATAGGACAGGATAGAGAATAGGATAGGGTATTGGATAGGATAGAGGATAGGATACGATAGACGATAGGATAGGATAGAGGCTAGGATAGGATTGAGAACAGGATAGGATAGTGGATAATATACGATGGGTGATAGGATAGAGGATAGAATAGAGGTTTGGATAGGATAGGATAGACGATAGGATAGGATAGGATAGATGATAGGATAGGATAGAGGATAGGATAGGATAGAGGATAGGATAGGATAGAGGATAGGATAGGATAAAGGATAGGATAGGATAGGATAGAGGATAGGATAGGATAGAGGATATGATAGGATAGGATAGAGGATAGGATAGGATAGGATAGAGGATAGGATAGGATAGAGGATAGGATAGGATAGAGGATAGGATAGGATGGAGAATAGGATAGGATAGAGGATAGGATAGGATAGACTATAGGATAGGATTGAGGATAGAATAGGGGATTGGATAGGATACAGCATTGGATAGGATAGAGGATAGTATAGGATAGGATAGGATTGAGGACAGGATAGAGGATAGGATAGAGGATAGGATAGAGTATAGGATAGAGGATAGGATAGGATAGGGGATAGGATAGAGGATAGGATACGAAAGAGGATTGGATAGGATGCAGCATAGGATAGGATAGAGGATAGTATAGGATAGGATAGAATTGAGGACAGGATAGAGGATAGGATAGAGGATAGGATAGAGCATAGGATAGAGGATAGGATAGAGGATAGGATAGGATAGAGGATGCGATAGGATAGATGAAGGATAGAGGATTGCTTAGGGTAGAGGATAGGATATGATAGATGATAGGATAGGATTGAAGATAGGATAGGATAGAGAATAGGATAGTACACAGGATAGGATTGGATAGAGAATAGGATAGGATACAGGATAGGATAGGATAGAGAATAGGATAGAATAGATGATATTATAGGTTAGAGGATACGATATTATAAATGATAGCATAGAATAGAGGATAGGATAGGATAGGGTATAGGATAGGAGACGATAGTGGATAGCATATGATAGAGTATAAGATAGGATAGTGAATAGTATTGTAAGGATGATATTATGGGAAAGAGGATAGGATATGGTAGACGATACGGTATTATAGAGGATAGGATAGGATAGAGGATAGGATACGATTGAGGATAGGATAGGATAGAGGATAGGATAGGATAGAGGATAGGATAGGGGATTGGATAGGATACAGGATAGGATAGGATAGGGGATAGGATACGATACACGATAGGATAGGATACAGGATAGGATAGGATAGAGAATAGGATAGGGTAGATGATATTATAGGAAAGAGGATAGGATATGATAGTGGATACGATATTATAGAGGATAGGATAGGATAGAGGATAGGATAGGATAGAGGATAGGATAGGATAGAGGATATGATAGGATAGAGGATAGGATAGGATAGAGGATAGGATAGGATAGAGGATAGGATAGGATAGAGGATAGGATAGGATAGAGGATAGGATAGGATAGAGGATAGGATAGGATAGAGGATAGGATAGGATAGAGGATAGGATAGGATAGAGGATAGGATAGGATAGAGTATAGGATAGGATTGAGGATAGGATAGGATAGAGGATAGGACAGGATAGAGGATTGGATAGGATAGAGGATTGGATAGGATAGATGATAGGATAGGGGATTGGGTAGGATAGAGGATATGATAGGATTGAGGATAGGATAGGAAAGAGGATAGGATAGTAAAGAGGATAGGATAGGATAGGATAGAGGATAGGATAGGATAGAGGATAGGATAGGATAGAGGATGGGTTAGGGGATTGTATAGGATAGAGGATAGGATAGGATTGAGGACAGGATATCATAGAGGATAGGACAGGATAGAGGATAGGATAGGATAGGATAGGATAGAGGATATGATAGGATTGAGGATAGGATAGGATAGAAGGTAGGATAGGATTGAGGATAGGATAGGATTGAGGATTGGATATGATAGATGATATTATAGGATAGAGGATAGGATAGTATAGAGGATTGGATAGGATAGAGGATAGGATAGGATTGAGGATAGTATAGGATAGAGGATAGGATAGGATAGAGGATAGGATAGGAAACAGGATAAGATAGGGGATTGGATATGATAGAGGAATGAGACGATAGAGGATAGGATAGGATAAAGGATAAGATAGGATAGAGAATAGGATAGGAAAGATGATATTATGGGAAATAGGATAGGATATGATAGAGGATACGATATTACAGAGGATAGGATCGGTTACAGGATAGAATAGGATAGAGGATAGGATAGGATTGAGGATAGGGTAGGATAGAGATTACGATAGGATAGACTATATTATAGGAAAGAGGATAGAATATGATAAAGGATACGATATTATAGAGGATAGGATAGTATACAGGATATGATAGGATAGAGGATAGAATAGGATTGAGGTTAGGATAGGATAGAGGCTAGGTTAGGATGGAGGATAGGATATAATAGTGGATAGGACAGGATAGAGAATAGGATAGGGTATTGGATAGGATAGAGGATAATATACGATAGACGATAGGATAGGATAGAGGCTAGGATAGGATTGAGAACAGGATAGGATAGTGGATAATATACGATGGATGATAGGATAGAGGATAGAATAGAGGTTTGGATAGGATAGGATAGACGATAGGATAGGATAGGATAGATGATAGGATAGGATAGAGGATAGGATAGGATAGAGGATAGGATAGGATAGAGGATAGGATAGGATAAAGGATAGGATAGGATAGGATAGAGGATAGGATAGGATAGAGGATATGATAGGATAGGATAGAGGATAGGGTAGGATAGGATAGAGGATAGGATAGGATAGAGGATAGGATAGGATAGAGGATAGGATAGGATAGAGGATAGGATAGGATGGAGAATAGGATAGGATAGAGGATAGGATAGGATAGACTATAGGATAGGATTGAGGATAGAATAGGGGATTGGATAGGATACAGCATTGGATAGGATAGAGGATAGTATAGGATAGGATAGGATTGAGGACAGGATAGAGGATAGGATAGAGGATAGGATAGAGTATAGGATAGAGGATAGGATAGGATAGGGGATAGGATAGAGGATAGGATACGAAAGAGGATTGGATAGGATGCAGCATAGGATAGGATAGAGGATAGTATAGGATAGGATAGAATTGAGGACAGGATAGAGGATAGGATAGAGGATAGGATAGAGGATAGGATAGAGGATAGGATAGAGGATAGGATAGGATAGAGGATGCGATAGGATAGATGAAGGATAGAGGATTGCTTAGGGTAGAGGATAGGATATGATAGATGATAGGATAGGATTGAAGATAGGATAGGATAGAGAATAGGATAGTACACAGGATAGGATTGGATAGAGAATAGGATAGGATACAGGATAGGATAGGATAGAGAATAGGATAGAATAGATGATATTATAGGTTAGAGGATACGATATTATAAATGATAGCATAGAATAGAGGATAGGATAGGATAGGGTATAGGATAGGAGACGATAGTGGATAGGATATGATAGAGGATAAGATAGGATAGTGAATAGTATTGTAAGGATGATATTATGGGAAAGAGGATAGGATATGGTAGACGATACGGTATTATAGAGGATAGGATAGGATAGAGGATAGGATACGATTGAGGATAGGATAGGATAGAGGATAGGATAGGATAGAGGATAGGATAGGGGATTGGATAGGATACAGGATAGGATAGGATAGGGGATAGGATACGATACACGATAGGATAGGATACAGGATAGGATAGGATAGAGAATAGGAGAGGGTAGATGATATTATAGGATAGAGGATAGGATACGATAGAGGATAGGGTAGAGTAGAGGATACGATATTATAGAGGATTGGATAGGATAGGCGATATTATAGGATAAGGAATAAGATAGGATAGCGGATATGATACGATATAGGATCGGATAGGATAGAGGATAGGATACGATAGAGGATAGGATACGATAGAGGATAGGGTAGGATAGAGGATACGATATTATAGAGGATTGAATAGGATAGGGGATATTATAGGATAAGGAATAAGATAGGATAGCGGATAGGATACGATATAGGATTGGATAGGATAGAGGATAGGATACGATAGAGGATAGGATAGGATGAAGGATACGATATTATAGAGGATAGGATAGGATAGAGGATAGAGGATAGGATTGAGGATAGGATAGGGGATTGGATAGGATAGATGATACGATATTATAGAGGATAGGATAGGATTGAGGATAGGATGTGATAGAGGATATGATATTATAGAGGATAGGATAGGATTGAGGATAGGATAGGATAGAGGATAGGATAGGCGATTGGATAGGATAGATGACAGAGGATAGGATAGGGAATTGGATAGGATAGAGGATAGGATAGGTTAGAGGATAGGATAGGAAAGAGTATAGGATAGGGTAGAGGATGGGACAGGATAGAGGATAGGATATGATTGAAGATACGATATTATAAAGGATAGGATCGGATAGAGGACATGATAGGATAGAAGATGGGATAAGATAGAGGATAGGATAGGATAGAGGATAGAATAGGATTGAGGATAGGATAGGATAGAGGATAGGATAGGATTGAGGATATGATAGGATACAGGATAGGATATGGATAGAGGATAGGATAGGATTGAGGATAGGATAGGGGATTGGATAGGATAGAGGATAGGATAGGATTAAGGATAGGATAGGATAGAGGATAGGATAGAATAGATGATATTATGGGATAGAGGATAGGATAGGATAGAGGATACGATATTATAGAGGATAGGATAGGATAGAGAATAGGATAGGATGGAGGATAGGATAGGCGATCAGATAGGATAGAGGATAGGATAGGATAGAGGATACGATATTATAGAGGATAGTATAGGATAGAGGATAGGATGGGGGATTGGATAGGATAGTATAGAGGATAGGATAGTAAAGAGGATCGGATAGTATAGAGGATAGGATAGGATGGAGGATAGGACAGAGGATAGGATAGGGGATTGGATAGGATAGAGGATAGGATAGGATTGAGCATAGGATAGGATAGAGGATACGATAGAGAATTGGATAGTATAAAGGATAGGATAGGATAGAGGATAGGATAGGATTGAGGATAGGATAGGATAGTGGATAGGATATGATAGTATAGGGGATAGGATAGAATAGAGGATAGTATAGTATAGAGGATAGGATAGGATAGAGGATAGGACAGAAGATAGGATAGGGGATTGGATAGGATAGAGGATAGGATAGGATTGAGGATAGGATAGGATAGAGGATATAATAGGATAGAGGATAGAATAGGATTGAGGATAAGATAGGATAGAGGATAGGATAGGATAGAGGATAGGATAGGATAGGATAGGATAGAGGATAGGATAGGATAGAGGATAGGATAGGATAGAGGATAGGATAGGATAGAGGATAGGATATAATAGATGATAGATTAGGATAGATGATAGGATAGGGGATGGGATAGGATAGAGGATAGGATAGGATAGAGGATAGGATAGGTTAGAGGAAAGGATAGGATAGAGGATAGGATAGGTAATTGGAGAGGATAGAGGATAGGATAGGATAGAGGATAGGATAGGATAGAGGATAGGATAGGATAGAGGATAGGATACGATAGAGAATAGGGTAGGATAGAGGATACGATATTATAGATTATAGAATAGGATAAAGTATAGGATAGGATAGAGGATAGGATAGGAGAGAGGATAGGATAAGTTAGCGGATTGGATAGGATAGAGGATAGGATAGGGTATTGGATAGGATAGCCTATAGGATAGGGGATTGGATAGGATAGAGGATAGGATAGTATAGAATATAGGATAAGTTAGAGGATAGGATAGGATAGGGGATAGGATAGGGGATTGGATAGGATAGAAGACAGGATAAGATTGAGGATAGGATAGGATAGAGGATAGGATAGGATAGAGGATACGATATTATAGAGGACAGGATAGGATAGAGTATAGTATAGGATACAGGATAGGATAGGGGATTGGATAGGATTGAGGATAGGATAGGATAGAGGATAGGATAGGAAAGAGGATAGGATAGTAAAGAGGATAGGATAGGATAGAGGATAGGATAGGATAGAGGATAGGATAGGATAGAGGATGGGTTAGGGGATTGTATAGGATAGAGGATAGGATAGGATTGAGGACAGGATATCATAGAGGATAGGACAGGATAGAGGATAGGATAGGATAGGATAGGATAGAGGATATGATAGGATTGAGGATAGGATAGGATAGAAGGTAGGATAGGATTGAGGATAGGATAGGGTTGAGGATTGGATATGATAGATGATATTATAGGATAGAGGATAGGATAGTATAGAGGATTGGATAGGATAGAGGATAGGATAGGATTGAGGATAGTATAGGATAGAGGATAGGATAGGATAGAGGATAGGATAGGAAACAGGATAAGATAGGGGATTGGATATGATAGAGGAATGAGACGATAGAGGATAGGATAGGATAAAGGATAAGATAGGATAGAGAATAGGATAGGAAAGATGATATTATGGGAAAGAGGATAGGATATGATAGAGGATACGATATTATAGAGGATTGGATAGGATAGGCGATATTATAGGATAAGGAATAAGATAGGATAGCGGATATGATACGATATAGGATCGGATAGGATAGAGGATAGGATAGGATAGAGGATAGGATACGATAGAGGATACGATAGGATTGAGGATAGTATAGGATAGCGGATAGGATAGGATAGAGGATAGGATAGGATAGAGGATAGGATAGGATATAGGATACGATAGGATTGAGGATAGAATAGAGAATAGGATAGGATAGAGGATAGGATTTGGGATTGGATAGGATAGAGGATAGGATAGGATTGAGGATAGGATAGAGGATAGGATAGGATTGAGGATAGGATAGGGTAGAGGATAGGATACGATAGAGGATAGGATAGGATGGAGGATACGATATTATAGAGGATAGGATAGGATAGAGGATAGAGGATAGGATTGAGGATAGGATAGGTGATTGGATAGGATAGAGGATAGGATACGATAGAGGATAGGGTAGAGTAGAGGATACGATATTATAGAGGATTGGATAGGATAGGCGATATTATAGGATAAGGAATAAGATAGGATAGCGGATATGATACGATATAGGATCGGATAGGATAGAGGATAGGATAGGATAGAGGATAGGATACGATAGAGGATAGGGTAGGATAGAGGATACGATATTATAGAGGATTGAATAGGATAGGGGATATTATAGGATAAGGAATAAGATAGGATAGCGGATAGGATACGATATAGGATTGGATAGGATAGAGGATAGGATACGATAGAGGATAGGATAGGATGAAGGATACGATATTATAGAGGATAGGATAGGATAGAGGATAGAGGATAGGATTGAGGATAGGATAGGGGATTGGATAGGATAGATGATACGATATTATAGAGGATAGGATAGGATTGAGGATAGGATGTGATAGAGGATATGATATTATAGAGGATAGAATAGGATTGAGGATAGGATAGGATAGAGGATAGGATAGGCGATTGGATAGGATAGATGACAGAGGATAGGATAGGGAATTGGATAGGATAGAGGATAGGATAGGTTAGAGGATAGGATAGGAAAGAGTATAGGATAGGGTAGAGGATGGGACAGGATAGAGGATAGGATAGGGGATAGGATAAGGTAGAGGATAGTATAGGATAGAGGATAGGATAAGATAGAGGATAGGATAGGATAAAGGATAGGATAGGATAGAGTATAGGATAGAGGATAGGATACAGGATGGGATAGAGGATATAATAGGATAGAGGATAGGATAGGATAGAGGATAGGATAGGATAGAGGATAGGATAGGATAGAGGATAGGATAGGATAGAGGATAGGATAGGATAGAGGATAGGATAGGATAGAGGATAGGATCGAGGATAGGATAGGATAGAAAATAGGATAGGACAGAGGATAGTATAGGATAGAGTATAGGATAGGATACAGGATAGGATAGGACAGAGGATAGGATAGGATAGAGGATAGAGGATAGGATAGGATAGAGGATAGGATAGGATAGAGGATAGGATAGGATAGAGGATAGGATAGGATAGAGGATAGGATAGGATAGAGGATAGGATAGGATAGAGGATAGGATAGGATAGAGGATAGGATAGGATAGAGGATAGGATAGGATAGAGGATAGGATAGGATAGAGGATAGGATAGGATAGAGGATAGGATAGGATAGAGGATAGGATAGGATAGAGGATAGGATAGGATAGAGGATAGGATAGGATAGAGGATAGGATAGGATAGAGGATAGGATAGGATAGAGGATAGGATAGGATAGAGGATAGGATAGGATAGAGGATAGGATAGGATAGAGGATAGGATAGGATAGAGGATAGGATAGAGGATACGATAGCGGATAGGATAGAGGATAGCATAGAGGATAGGATAGGATAGGGGATAGGATAGGATAGAGGATAGGATAGGATATAGGGTAGAATGGGATAGAGGATAGGATAGGATAGAGGATAGGATAGGATAGATGATATTATAGGAAAGAGGATAGGATATGATGGAGGATTGGATATTATATAGGATAGGATAGGGGATTGGATAGGATAGATTATAGGATAGGATAGTGGATAGTATATAATACAGTATAGGATAGGATTGAGGACAGGACGGGATAGATGATAGGATAGGATAGAGGAAAGGATAGGATAGAGTATTGGACAGGATAGAGGATAGGATAGAGGGTAGGATGGAGGAAAGGATAGGATAGAGTATAGGATACGATAGACGATAGGATAGGATAGAGGATAGGATATGATAGAGGATACGATATTATAGAGGATAGGATAGGATAGAGGATAGGATATAGGATTGGATATGATAGAGGATAGGATACGATAGACGATAGGATAGGATAGAGGATAGGATAGGATAGAGAATAGGTTAGGATAGATGATATTATAGGAAATAGGATACGATATTATAGAGGATAGGATAGGATAGAGGATAGGAGAGTATAGAGAATAGGATAGGATTGAGGATAGGATAGGATAGATGATATTATAGCAAAGAGGATTGGATATGATAGACGATACGATATTATAGAGGATAGGATAGGATAGAGGATAGGATAGGATAGAAGATAGCATAGGATTGAGGATAGGATAGGATAGAGCATAGGACAGGATAGAGGATGGGATAGGGGATTGGATAGGATAGAGGATAGGATACGATAGACGA
Source organism: Halictus rubicundus (assembly GCF_050948215.1). Lineage (NCBI taxonomy): Eukaryota > Metazoa > Arthropoda > Insecta > Hymenoptera > Halictidae > Halictus > Halictus rubicundus. Next base: position 51,326 of record NW_027488828.1, on the reverse strand, counting down.
TAGGGTAGGATAGAGGATTGGATAGGATAGAGAATAGGTTAGGATAGATGATATTATAGGATAGAGGATACGATATTATAGAGGATAGGATGGGATAGAGGATAGGAGAGGATAGATTATAATATAATATAGAGGATAGAATATGATAGCGGATAGGATAGGATGGAGAATAGGATAGGATTGAGGATAGGATAGGATAGAGGATGGGATAGGATAGGATAGAGGATACGATAGGGGATTGGATAAGATAGAGGATAGGATAGGATAGAGGATAGGAACGGATAGATGATATTATAGGATAGAGGTTAGGATAGGATAGAGGATAGGATAGGGGATTGGATATGATAGAGGATAGGATAGGATAGAGGATAGGATATGATGAAGGATACGATATTATAGAGGATAGGATAGGATACAGTATAGCATATAATAGAGGATAGGATACGATTGTGGACAGGATAGTATAGGGGATAGGATAGGATAGAGGATAGTATAGTATAGAGGATAGGATAGGGGATTGGATAGGATAGAGGATAGGATAGGATAGGATAGAGAATAGGATAGGGGATTGGATAGGATAGAGGATAGGATAGGATTGAGGACAGGATAGAAAAGAGGATAGGATAGTATAGGGGATAGGATACGATAGAGGATAGGACAGAGGATAGGATAGGGTATTGGATAGGATAGAGGATAGGATAGGATAGAGGATCGAATAGGTTTGAGGATAGGATAGCAAAGAGGATAGGATAGGATTGAGGATATGATAGGATCGAGGATAGGATATAGGATTTGGATATGACAGGGGATAGGATACGATAGAGGATAGGATAGGATAGGATTGAGAATAGGATAGGATAGATGATATTATAAGATATAGGATAGGATAGGATTGGGGATTGGATACGATAGAGGATAGGATAGGGGATTGGTTAGGTTAGAGGATAGGATACGATAGACGATAGGATAGGATAGAGGATAGGATAGGATAGAGGATAGGATAGGATAGAGGATAGGATAGGATAGATGATATTATAGGAAAGAGGAGAGGATATGATAGAGGATACGATATTATAGAGGATATAATAGGATAGAGGATAGGATATAGAATTGGATATGATAGATAATAGGATACGATAGACGATAGGATAGGATAGAGGATAGGATAGGATAGAGAATAGGTTAGGATAGATGATATTATAGGAAATAGGATACGATATTATAGAGGATAGGAGAGTATAGAGGATATGATAGGATTGAGGATAGGATAGGATAGATGATATTATAGGAAAGAGGATAGGATAGGATAGACGATACGATATTATAGAGGATAGGATAGGATAGAGGGTGATATAGAGGATAGGATAGATGATAGGATAGGATAGAGGATCTGATAGAGGATAGGATAGGATAGAGGATCGGATAGAGGATAGGATCGGATAGAGGATAGGATAGGATAGAGGAAAGGATAGGATAGAGGATAGAATAGGTAATTGGATAGGATAGAGGAAAGGATAGGATAGAGGATAGAATAGGTAATTGGATAGGATAGAGGATATGATAAGGTAGAGGATAGTATAGGATAGAGGATAGGATAGGATAGAGGATAGGATAGGATAAAGGATAGGATAGGATAGAGGATAGGATATGATAGAGGATAGGATAGGATAGAGGATAGGAGAGTATAGAGAATAGGATAGGATTGAGGATAGGATAGGATAGATGATATTATAGCAAAGAGGATTGGATATGATAGACGATACGATATTATAGAGGATAGGATAGGATAGAGGATAGGATAGGATAGAAGATAGCATAGGATTGAGGATAGGATAGGATAGAAGATAGCATAGGATTGAGGATAGGATAGGATAGAGCATAGGACAGGATAGAGGATGGGATAGGGGATTGGATAGGATAGAGGATAGGATACGATAGACGATAGGGTAGGATAGAGGATTGGATAGGATAGAGAATAGGTTAGGATAGATGATATTATAGGATAGAGGATACGATATTATAGAGGATAGGATGGGATAGAGGATAGGAGAGGATAGAGGATAGGATGGATTGAGGATAGGATAGGATAGATGATTTTATAGGAAAGAGGAGAGGATATGATAGTGGATTCGATATTATAGAGGATAGGATAGGATAGAGGATAGTATAGGATAGATTATAATATAATATAGAGGATAGAATATGATAGCGGATAGGATAGGATGGAGAATAGGATAGGATTGAGGATAGGATAGGATAGAGGATGGGATAGGATAGGATAGAGGATACGATAGGGGATTGGATAAGATAGAGGATAGGATAGGATAGAGGATAGGAACGGATAGATGATATTATAGGATAGAGGTTAGGATAGGATAGAGGATAGGATAGGGGATTGGATATGATAGAGGATAGGATAGGATAGAGGATAGGATATGATGAAGGATACGATATTATAGAGGATAGGATAGGATAAAGTATAGCATATAATAGAGGATAGGATACGATTGTGGACAGGATAGTATAGGGGATAGGATAGGATAGAGGATAGGATAGGGGATTGGATAGGATAGAGGATAGGATAGGATAGGATAGAGAATAGGATAGGGGATTGGATAGGATAGAGGATAGGATAGGATTGAGGACAGGATAGAAAAGAGGATAGGATAGTATAGGGGATAGGATAAGATAGAGGATAGGACAGAGGATAGGATAGGGTATTGGATAGGATAGAGGATAGGATAGGATAGAGGATCGAATAGGTTTGAGGATAGGATAGCAAAGAGGATAGGATAGGATTGAGGATATGATAGGATCGAGGATAGGATATAGGATTTGGATATGACAGGGGATAGGATACGATAGAGGATAGGATAGGATAGGATTGAGAATAGGATAGGATAGATGATATTATAAGATATAGGATAGGATAGGATTGGGGATTGGATACGATAGAGGATAGGATAGGGGATTGGTTAGGTTAGAGGATAGGATACGATAGACGATAGGATAGGATAGAGGATAGGATAGGATAGAGGATAGGATAGGATAGAGGATAGGATAGGATAGAGGATAGGATAGGATAGAGGATAGGATAGGATAGAGGATAGGATAGGATAGATGATATTATAGGAAAGAGGAGAGGATATGATAGAGGATACGATATTATAGAGGATATAATAGGATAGAGGATAGGATATAGGATTGGATATGATAGAGGATAGGATACGATAGACGATAGGATAGGATAGAGGATAGGATAGGATAGAGAATAGGTTAGGATAGAGGATACGATAGCGGATAGGATAGAGGATAGCATAGAGGATAGGATAGGATAGGGGATAGGATAGGATAGAGGATAGGATAGGATATAGGGTAGAATGGGATAGAGGATAGGATACGATAGAGGATAGGATAGGATAGATGATATTATAGGAAAGAGGATAGGATATGATGGAGGATTGGATATTATATAGGATAGGATAGGTAATTGGATAGGATAGAGGATAGGATAAGGTAGAGGATAGTATAGGATAGATAATAGGATAGGATAGAGGATAGGATAGGATAAAGGATAGGATAGGATAGAGGATAGGATAGGATAGAGGATAGGATAGGATAGAGGATAGGATAGGATAGATGATAGGATAGGATAGAGGCTAGGATAGAGGATAGGATAGAGGATAGGATAGAGGATAGCATAGAGGATAGGATAGGATAGGGGATAGGATAGGATAGAGGATAGAGGATAGGATAGGATAGAGGATAGGATAGGATAGAGGATAGCATGGAGGATAGGATAGGATAGGGGATAGGATAGGATAGAGGATAGAGGATAGGATAGGATAGAGGATAGGATAGGATAGAGGATAGGATAGAGGATAGGATAGAGGATAGGATAGAGGATAGGATAGGATAGAGGATAGGATAGGATAGAGGATAGGATAGGATAGAGGATAGGATAGGATAGAGTATAGGATAGGATAGAGGATAGGATAAGATATAGGATAGGATAGGGTAGAGGATAGGATAGGATAGAGTATAGGATAGAGGATAGGATAGGATAGAGGATAGGATAGGATAGAGGATAGGATAGGATAGAGGATAGGATAGGATAGAGGATAGGATAGGATAGAGGATAGGATAGAGGATAGGATAGAGGATAGGATAGGATAGAGGATAGGATAGGATAGAGGATAGGATAGGATAGAGAATAGGATAGGATAGAGGATAGGATAGGATAGAGGATAGGATAGGATAGAGGATAGGATAGGATAGAGGATAGGATAGGATAGAGGATAGGATAGGATAGAGGATAGGATAGGATAGAGGATAGGATAGGATAGAGGATAGGATAGGATAGAGGATAGGATAGGATAGAGGATAGGATAGGATAGAGGATAGGATAGGATACAGGATAGGATAGGATAGAGGATAGGATAGGATAGAGGATAGGATAGGATAGAGGATAGGATAGGATAGAGGATAGGATAGGATAGAGGATAGGATAGGATAGAGGATAGGATAGGATAGAGGATAGGATAGGATAGAGGATAGGATAGGATAGAGGATAGGATAGGATAGAGGATAGGATAGGATAGAGGATAGGATAGGATAGAGGATAGGATAGGATAGAGGATACGATAGCGGATAGGATAGAGGATAGCATAGAGGATAGGATAGGATAGGGGATAGGATAGGATAGAGGATAGGATAGGATATAGGGTAGAATGGGATAGAGGATAGGATACGATAGAGGATAGGATAGGATAGATGATATTATAGGAAAGAGGATAGGATATGATGGAGGATTGGATATTATATAGGATAGGATAGGTAATTGGATAGGATAGAGGATAGGATAAGGTAGAGGATAGTATAGGATAGATAATAGGATAGGATAGAGGATAGGATAGGATAAAGGATAGGATAGGATAGAGGATAGGATAGGATAGAGGATAGGATAGGATAGAGGATAGGATAGGATAGATGATAGGATAGGATAGAGGCTAGGATAGAGGATAGGATAGAGGATAGGATAGAGGATAGCATAGAGGATAGGATAGGATAGGGGATAGGATAGGATAGAGGATAGAGGATAGGATAGGATAGAGGATAGGATAGGATAGAGGATAGCATGGAGGATAGAATAGGATAGGGGATAGGATAGGATAGAGGATAGAGGATAGGATAGGATAGAGGATAGGATAGGATAGAGGATAGGATAGAGGATAGGATAGAGGATAGGATAGAGCATAAAATAGGATAGATGATAGGATAGGATAGAGGATAGGATAGAGGATAGGATAGAGGATAGGATAGAGCATAAAATAGGATAGATGATAGGATAGGATAGATTATAGGATAGGATAGAGGATCGGATAGAGGATAGGATAGGAAAGAGGATAGGATAGGATAGATGATAGGATAGGATAGAGGAAAGAATAGGATAGAGGATAGGATAGGATAGAGGATAGGATAGAGGATAGGATAGAGGATAGGATAGGATAGAGGATAGGATAGGATAGAGGATAGGATAGGATAGAGGATAGGATAGGATAGAGTATAGGATAGGATAGAGGATAGGATAAGATATAGGATAGGATAGGGTAGAGGATAGGATAGGATAGAGGATAGGATAGGATAGAGGATAGGATAGGATAGATGATATTATAAGATATAGGATAGGATAGGATTGGGGATTGGATACGATAGAGGATAGGATAGGGGATTGGTTAGGTTAGAGGATAGGATACGATAGACGATAGGATAGGATAGAGGATAGGATAGGATAGAGGATAGGATAGGATAGAGGATAGGATAGGATAGAGGATAGGATAGGATAGAGGATAGGATAGGATAGATGATATTATAGGAAAGAGGAGAGGATATGATAGAGGATACGATATTATAGAGGATATAATAGGATAGAGGATAGGATATAGGATTGGATATGATAGAGGATAGGATACGATAGACGATAGGATAGGATAGAGGATAGGATAGGATAGAGAATAGGTTAGGATAGATGATATTATAGGAAATAGGATACGATATTATAGAGGATAGGATAGGATAGAGGATAGGAGAGTATAGAGGATAGGATAGGATTGAGGATAGGATAGGATAGATGATATTATAGGAAAGAGGATAGGATAGGATAGACGATACGATATTATAGAGGATAGGATAGGATAGAGGGTGATATAGAGGATAGGATAGATGATAGGATAGGATAGAGGATCTGATAGAGGATAGGATAGGATAGAGGATCGGATAGAGGATAGGATCGGATAGAGGATAGGATAGGATAGAGGAAAGGATAGGATAGAGGATAGAATAGGTAATTGGATAGGATAGAGGATATGATAAGGTAGAGGATAGTATATTATAGAGGATAGGATAGGATAGAGGATAGGATAGGATAAAGGATAGGATAGGATAGAGGATAGGATATGATAGAGGATAGGATAGGATAGAGGATAGGATAGAGCATAGGATAGAGGATAGGATAGAGGATAAAATAGGATAGATGATAGGATAGGATAGAGGATAGGATAGGATAGAGGATCGGATAGAGGATAGGATAGGAAAGAGGATAGGATAGGATAGACGATAGGATAGGATAGAGGAAAGAATAGGATAGAGGATAGGATAGGATAGAGGATAGGATAGAGGATAGGATAGAGGATAGGATAGAGGATAGGATAGAGGATAGGATAGAGGATAGGATAGGATAGAGGATAGGATAGGATAGAGGAAAGGATAGGATAGAGGATAGGATAGGATAGAGGATAGGATAGAGGATAGGATAAGGTAGAGGATAGTATAGGATAGAGGATAGGATAAGATAGAGGATAGGATAGGATAAAGGATAGGATAGGATAGAGTATAGGATAGAGGATAGGATACAGGATGGGATAGGATAGAGGATAGGATAGGATAGAGGATAGGATAGGATAGAGGATAGAAAATAGGATAGGACAGAGGATAGTATAGGATAGAGTATAGGATAGGATAGAGGATAGGATAGGATAGAGGATAGGATAGGATAGAGGATAGGATAGGATAGAGGATAGGATAGGATAGAGGATACGATAGCGGATAGGATAGAGGATAGCATAGAGGATAGGATAGGATAGGGGATAGGATAGGATAGAGGATAGGATAGGATATAGGGTAGAATGGGATAGAGGATAGGATACGATAGAGGATAGGATAGGATAGATGATATTATAGGAAAGAGGATAGGATATGATGGAGGATTGGATATTATATAGGATAGGATAGGTAATTGGATAGGATAGAGGATAGGATAAGGTAGAGGATAGTATAGGATAGATAATAGGATAGGATAGAGGATAGGATAGCATAAATGATAGGATAGGATAGAGGATAGGATAGGATAGAGGATAGGATAGGATAGAGGATAGGATAGGATAGATGATAGGATAGGATAGAGGCTAGGATAGAGGATAGGATACAGGATAGGATAGAGGATAGCATAGAGGATAGGATAGGATAGGGGATAGGATAGGATAGAGGATAGAGGATAGGATAGGATAGAGGATAGGATAGGATAGATGATAGGATAGGATAGAGGCTAGGATAGAGGATAGGATAGAGGATAGGATAGAGGATAGCATAGAGGATAGGATAGGATACAGGATAGGATAGGATAGAGGATAGGATAAGATAGAGGATAGGATCGAGGATAGGATAGGATAGAAAATAGGATAGGACAGAGGATAGTATAGGATAGAGTATAGGATAGGATAGAGGATAGGATAGGATAGAGGATAGGATAGGATAGAGGATAGGATAGGATAGGATAGAGGATAGGATAGGATAGAGGATAGGATAGGATAGGATAGAGGATAGGATAGGATAGAGGATAGGATAGGATAGAGGATAGGATAGGATAGAGGATAGGATAGGATAGAGGATAGGATAGGATAGAGGATAGGATAGGATAGAGGATAGGATCGAGGATAGGATAGGATAGAAAATAGGATAGGACACAGGATAGTATAGGATAGAGTATAGGATAGGATAGAGGATAGGATAGGATAGAGGATAGGATAGGATAGAGGATAGGATAGGATAGAGGATAGGATAGGATAGAGGATAGGATAGGATAGAGGATAGGATAGGATAGAGGATAGGATAGGATAGAGGATACGATAGCGGATAGGATAGAGGATAGCATAGAGGATAGGATAGGATAGGGGATAGGATAGGATAGAGGATAGGATAGGATATAGGGTAGAATGGGATAGAGGATAGGATACGATAGAGGATAGGATAGGATAGATGATATTATAGGAAAGAGGATAGGATATGATGGAGGATTGGATATTATATAGGATAGGATAGGTAATTGGATAGGATAGAGGATAGGATAAGGTAGAGGATAGTATAGGATAGATAATAGGATAGGATAGAGGATAGGATAGGATAAAGGATAGGATAGGATAGAGGATAGGATAGGATAGAGGATAGGATAGGATAGAGGATAGGATAGGATAGATGATAGGATAGGATAGAGGCTAGGATAGAGGATAGGATAGAGGATAGCATAGAGGATAGGATAGGATAGGGGATAGGATAGGATAGAGGATAGAGGATAGGATAGGATAGAGGATAGGATAGGATAGAGGATAGGATAGGATATAGGATAGGATAGGGTAGAGGATAGGATAGGATAGAGTATAGGATAGAGGATAGGATAGGATAGAGGATAGGATAGGATAGAGGATAGGATAGGATAGAGGATAGGATAGGATAGAGGATAGGATAGGATAGAGGATAGGATAGGATAGAGGATAGGATAGGATAGAGGATAGGATAGGATAGAGGATAGGATAGGATAGAGGATAGGATAGGATAGAGGATAGGATAGGATAGAGGATAGGATAGGATAGAGGATAGGATAGGATAGAGGATAGGATAGGATAGAGGATAGGATAGGATAGAGGATAGGATAGGATAGAGGATAGGATAGGATAGAGGATAGGATAGGATAGAGGATAGGATAGGATAGAGGATAGGATAGGATAGAGGATAGGATAGGATAGAGGATAGGATAGGATAGAGGATAGGATAGGATAGAGGATAGGATAGGATAGAGGATAGGATAGGATAGAGGATAGGATAGGATAGAGGATAGGACAGGATAGAGGATAGGATAGGATAGAGGATAGGATAGGATAGAGGATACGATAGCGGATAGGATAGAGGATAGCATAGAGGATAGGATAGGATAGGGGATAGGATAGGATAGAGGATAGGATAGGATATAGGGTAGAATGGGATAGAGGATAGGATACGATAGAGGATAGGATAGGTAATTGGATAGGATAGAGGATAGGATAAGGTAGAGGATAGTATAGGATAGATAATAGGATAGGATAGAGGATAGGATAGGATAAAGGATAGGATAGGATAGAGGATAGGATAGGATAGAGGATAGGATAGGATAGAGGATAGGATAGGATAGATGATAGGATAGGATAGAGGCTAGGATAGAGGATAGGATAAAGGATAGGATAGAGGATAGGATAGAGCATAAAATAGGATAGATGATAGGATAGGATAGAGGATAGGATAGGATAGAGGATCGGATAGAGGATAGGATAGGAAAGAGGATAGGATAGGATAGAGGATAGGATAGGATAGAGGAAAGAATAGGATAGAGGATAGGATAGGATAGAGGATAGGATAGAGGATAGGATAGAGGATAGCATAGGATAGAGGATAGGATAGGGTAGAGGAAAGGATAGGATAGAGGATAGGATAGAGGATAGGGTAGAGGATAGGATAGGATAGAGGATAGGATAGAGGATAGGATACAGGATAGGATAGGATAGAAAATAGGATAGGACAGAGGATAGTATAGGATAGAGTATAGGATAGGATACAGGATAGGATAGGATAGATGATAGGATAAAGGATAGGATAGAGGATTGGATAGAGGATAGGATAGAATAGAGGATAGGATAATATAGAGGATAGGATTTGATAGAGGATAGGATAGCATAGAGGATAGGATAGGATAGAGGATCGGATAGAGGATAGGATAGGATAGAGGATAGATGATAGGATAGAGAATAGGTTAGAGGATAGGATAGAGGATAGGATAGGATAGAGGACAGGATAGGATAGAGGAAAGGATAGGATAGAGGATAGGATACGATAGAGGATAGGATAGAGGATAGGATAGGATAGAGGATAGGATAGGATAGAGGATAGGATAGGATAGAGGATAGGATAGGATAGAGGATAGGATAGGATAGAGGATAGGATAGGATAGAGGATACGATAGCGGATAGGATAGAGGATAGCATAGAGGATAGGATAGGATAGGGGATACGATAGGATAGAGGATAGGATAGGATATAGGGTAGAATGGGATAGAGGATAGGATACGATAGAGGATAGGATAGGATAGATGATATTATAGGAAAGAGGATAGGATATGATGGAGGATTGGATATTATATAGGATAGGATAGGTAATTGGATAGGATAGAGGATAGGATAAGGTAGAGGATAGTATAGGATAGATAATAGGATAGGATAGAGGATAGGATAGGATAAAGGATAGGATAGGATAGAGGATAGGATAGGATAGAGGATAGGATAGGATAGAGGATAGGATAGGATAGATGATAGGATAGGATAGAGGCTAGGATAGAGGATAGGATAGAGGATAGGATAGAGGATAGCATAGAGGATAGGATAGGATAGGGGATAGGATAGGATAGAGGATAGAGGATAGGATAGGATAGAGGATAGGATAGGATAGAGGATAGGATAGGATATAGGATAGGATAGGGTAGAGGATAGGATAGGATAGAGTATAGGATAGAGGATAGGATAGGATAGAGGATAGGATAGGATAGAGGATAGGATAGGATAGAGGATAGGATAGGATAGAGGATAGGATAGGATAGAGGATAGGATAGGATAGAGGATAGGATAGGATAGAGGATAGGATAGGATAGAGGATAGGATAGGATAGAGGATAGGATAGGATAGAGGATAGGATAGGATAGAGGATAGGATAGGATAGAGGATAGGATAGGATAGAGGATAGGATAGGATAGAGGATAGGATAGGATAGAGGATAGGATAGGATAGAGGATAGGATAGGATAGAGGATAGGATAGGATAGAGGATAGGATAGGATAGAGGATAGGATAGGATAGAGGATAGGATAGGATAGAGGATAGGATAGGATAGAGGATAGGATAGGATAGAGGATAGGATAGGATAGAGGATAGGATAGGATAGAGGATAGGATAGGATAGAGGATAGGATAGGATAGAGGATAGGATAGGATAGAGGATAGGATAGGATAGAGGATAGGATAGGATAGAGGATAGGATAGGATAGAGGATAGGATAGGATAGAGGATAGGATAGGATAGAGGATAGGATAGGATAGAGGATAGGATCGAGGATAGGATAGGATAGAAAATAGGATAGGACAGAGGATAGTATAGGATAGAGTATAGGATAGGATAGAGGATAGGATAGGATAGAGGATAGGATAGGATAGAGGATAGGATAGAGGATAGGATAGGATAGAGGATAGGATAGGATAGAGGATACGATAGCGGATAGGATAGAGGATAGCATAGAGGATAGGATAGGATAGGGGATAGGATAGGATAGAGGATAGGATAGGATATAGGGTAGAATGGGATAGAGGATAGGATACGATAGAGGATAGGATAGGATAGATGATATTATAGGAAAGAGGATAGGATATGATGGAGGATTGGATATTATATAGGATAGGATAGGTAATTGGATAGGATAGAGGATAGGATAAGGTAGAGGATAGTATAGGATAGATAATAGGATAGGATAGAGGATAGGATAGGATAAAGGATAGGATAGGATAGAGGATAGGATAGAGAATAGGATAGGATAGAGGATATGATAGGATACAGGATAGGATAGGATAGAGGATAAGATAGGATAGAGGATTGGAGACGGGATTGGATAGGATGGAGGATAGGATAAGATAGAGGATAGGATAGAGAATAGGATAGGATAGAGGATATGATAGGATACAGGATAGGATAGGATAGAGGATAGGACAGGATAGAGGATAGGATAGGATAGCATAGAGGATAGGATAGGATAGAGGATAGGATAGAGAATAGGATAGGATAGAGGATATGATAGGATACAGGATAGGATAGGATAGAGGATGGGATCGGATAGAGGATAGGATATAGGATTGGATAGGATAGAGTATAGGATACGAAAGAGGATAGGGTAGGATAGCGGATAGGATAGGATAGAGGATAGGATAGGATAGAGGATAGGATAGAATAGAGGATAGGATAGGATAGAGAATAGGATAGGGTAGGAGATATTATAGGATAGAGGATACGATATTATAGAGGATAGGATAGGATAGAGGATAGGATAGGACAGAGGATAGGATAGGATAGAGGATAGGATAGGATAGAGTATAGGATATAGGATTGGATAGGATAGAGGATAGGATACGATAGAGGATAGGGTAGGATAGGGGATAGGATAGGATAGAGGATAGGATAGGATAGAGGATAGGATCGGATAGAGGATAGGATAGGGGATTGGATAGGATAGAGGATAGGATAGGATAGAGGATAGGATAGGATATAGGATAGGATAGGATAGAGGACAGGAGACGATAGAGGATAGAATAGGATAGAGGAAGGGATAGAGAATAGGATCGGATAGAGGATAGGATAGGGGATTGGATAGGATAGAGGACAGGAGACGATAGAGGATAGAGTAGGATAGAGGATAGGATGGAGAATAGGATAGGATAGAGGATACGATAGGAGAGGATAGAGTATAGAATAGGATAGAGGATAGGATAAGATAGAGGATATGATAGGATAGAGGATAGGATAGGATAGAGGATAGGATAGGATGGAGTATAGGATATAGGATTGGATAGGATAGAGTATGGGATACGACAGAGGATAGGGTAGGATAGCGGATAGGATAGGATAGAGGATAGGATAGGTTAGAGGGTAGGATAGGATAGAGGATAGGATAGGATAGAGGATAGGATAGGATAGAGGATAGGATAGAGAATAGGATAGGACAGGATAGAGGATAGGATAGGATAGGATAGAGGATAAGATAGGATACAGGATAGGATCGGACCGAGGATAGGATTGAGGATCGGATAGGATACGATAGAGGATAGGATAGGATAGAGGATAGGATAGGATAGAGTATAGGATATAGGATTGGATAGGATAGAGGATAGGATACGATAGAGGATAGGGTAGGATAGCGGATAGGATAGGATAGAGTATAGAATAGGATAGAGGACAGGATAGGATAGAGGATATTATAGGATAGAGGATACGATATTATAGAGGATAGGATAGGATAGAGGACAGGATCGGATAGAGGATAGGATAGGGGATTGGATAGGATAGACGACAGGAGACGATAGAGGATAGAATAGGATAGAGGATAGGATAGAGAATAGGATAGGATAGAGGATACGATAGGATAGGATAGAGTATAGAATAGGATAAAGGATAGGATAAGATAGAGGATAGGATAGGATAGAGGATAGGATAGGATAGAGGATAGGATAGGATAGAGGATAGGATAGGATGGAGTATAGGATATAGGATTGGATAGGATAGAGGATAGGATACGATAGAGGATAGGGTAGGATAGCGGATAGGAAAGGATAGAGTATAGAATAGGATAGAGGACAGGATAGGATAGAGGATATTATAGGATAGAGGGTACGATATTATAGAGGATAGGATAGGATAGAGGATAGGATAGGATAGAGGATAGGATACGATAGAGGATAGGATAGGATAGAGAATAGGATAGGGTACAAGATATTATAGGATAGAGGATACGATATTATAGAGGATAGGATAGCATAGAGGATAGGATAGGATAGAGGATAGGTTAGGATAGAGTATAGGATATAGGATTGGATAGGATAGAGGATAGGATACGATAGAGGATAGGGTAGGATAGGGGATAGGATAGGATAGAGGATAGGATAGGATAGAGGATAGAATAGGATAGAGGATAGGATAGAGAATAGGACAGGATAGAGGATAGGATAGGATAGGATAGAGGATAGGATAGGATAGAGGATATGATAGGATAGAGGATAGGATAGGTTAGAGGATAGGATAGGATAGAGGATAGGATAGGATAGAGGATAGGATAGGATAGAGGATAGGATAGGATAGAGGATAGGATAGGATAGAGGATAGGATAGGATAGAGGATAGGATAGGATAGAGGATAGGATAGGATAGAGGATAGGATAGGATAGAGGATAGGATAGAGAATAGGATAGGACAGGATGGAGGATAGGATAGGATAGGATAGAGGATAGGATAGGATAGAGGGTAGGATAGGATACAGGATAGGATCGGACCGAGGATAGGATACGATAGAGGATAGGATAGGATAGAGTATAGGATACAGGATTGGATAGGATACAGGATAGGATACGATAGAGAATAGGGTATGATTGTTGATAGGATAGGATAGAGGATAGGATAGGATAGAGTATAGGATATAGGATTGGATAGGATAGAGAATAGGATACGATAGAGGATAGGGTAGGATAGCGGATAGGATAGGATAGAGTATAGAATAGGATAGAGGACAGGATAGGATAGATGATATTATAGGATAGAGGATACGATATTATAGATGATCGGATAGGATAGAGGATAGGATCGGATAGAGGATAGGATAGGATAGAGGATACGATAGGATAGGATAGAGTATAGAATAGGATAAAGGATAGGATAAGATAGAGGATAGGATAGGATAGAGGATAGGATAGGATAGAGGATAGGATAGGATAGAGGATAGCATAGGATAGAAGAATAGGATAGGATAGAGGATAGGATACGATAGAGGATGGGATAGGATAGAGGATAGGATAGGATAGAGGATAGGATGGGAAAGGGGATAGGATAGGATAGATGGTAGGATACGATAGAGGATAGGATACGATAGAGGATAGAATAGGATAGAGGATAGGATAGGATAAAGGATAGGATACGATAGAGGATAGGATTGGATAGAGGATAGGATAGGATGGAGGATAGGATGGGATAGAGGATAGGATAAGATGGAGGATAGGATGGGATAGAGGATAGGATAAGATAGGGGATAGGATCGGATAGAGTATAGGATAGGATAGAGGATAGTATAGGATGGAGGATAAGATGGGTTGGAGGACAGGATGGGATAGAGGATACGATAAGATAGAGGATAGGATAGGATAGAGGATAGGATAGGAGTGAGGATACGATAGGATGGAGGATAGGATGGGATAGAGGATACGATAAGATAGAGGATAGGATAGGATAGAGGATAGGATAGGATAGAGGATAGGATAGGATAGAGGATAGGATAGGATAGAGGATAGGATAGGATAGAGGATAGGATAGGATAGAGGATAGGATAGGATAGAGGATAGGATAGGATAGAGGATAGGATAGGATAGAGGATAGGATAGGATAGAGGATAGGATAGGATAGAGGATAGGATAGGATAGAGGATAGGATAGGATAGAGGATAGGATAGGATAGAGGATAGGATAGGATAGAGGATAGGATAGGATAGAGGATAGGATAGGATAGAGGATAGGATAGGATAGAGGATAGGATAGGATAGAGGATAGGATAGGATAGAGGATAGGATAGGATAGAGGATAGGATAGGATAGAGGATAGGATAGGATAGAGGATAGGATAGGATAGAGGATAGGATAGGATAGAGGATAGGATAGGATAGAGGATAGGATAGGATAGAGGATAGGATAGGATAGAGGATAGGATAGGATAGAGGATAGGATAGGATAGAGGATAGGATAGGATAGAGGATAGGATAGGATAGAGGATAGGATAGGATAGAGGATAGGATAGGATAGAGGATAGGATAGGATAGAGGATAGGATCGAGGATAGGATAGGATAGAAAATAGGATAGGACAGAGGATAGTATAGGATAGAGTATAGGATAGGATAGAGGATAGGATAGGATAGAGGATAGGATAGGATAGAGGATAGGATAGAGGATAGGATAGGATAGAGGATAGGATAGGATAGAGGATACGATAGCGGATAGGATAGAGGATAGCATAGAGGATAGGATAGGATAGGGGATAGGATAGGATAGAGGATAGGATAGGATATAGGGTAGAATGGGATAGAGGATAGGATACGATAGAGGATAGGATAGGATAGATGATATTATAGGAAAGAGGATAGGATATGATGGAGGATTGGATATTATATAGGATAGGATAGGTAATTGGATAGGATAGAGGATAGGATAAGGTAGAGGATAGTATAGGATAGATAATAGGATAGGATAGAGGATAGGATAGGATAAAGGATAGGATAGGATAGAGGATAGGATAGAGAATAGGATAGGATAGAGGATATGATAGGATACAGGATAGGATAGGATAGAGGATAAGATAGGATAGAGGATTGGAGACGGGATTGGATAGGATGGAGGATAGGATAAGATAGAGGATAGGATAGAGAATAGGATAGGATAGAGGATATGATAGGATACAGGATAGGATAGGATAGAGGATAGGACAGGATAGAGGATAGGATAGGATAGCATAGAGGATAGGATAGGATAGAGGATAGGATAGAGAATAGGATAGGATAGAGGATATGATAGGATACAGGATAGGATAGGATAGAGGATGGGATCGGATAGAGGATAGGATATAGGATTGGATAGGATAGAGTATAGGATACGAAAGAGGATAGGGTAGGATAGCGGATAGGATAGGATAGAGGATAGGATAGGATAGAGGATAGGATAGAATAGAGGATAGGATAGGATAGAGAATAGGATAGGGTAGGAGATATTATAGGATAGAGGATACGATATTATAGAGGATAGGATAGGATAGAGGATAGGATAGGACAGAGGATAGGATAGGATAGAGGATAGGATAGGATAGAGTATAGGATATAGGATTGGATAGGATAGAGGATAGGATACGATAGAGGATAGGGTAGGATAGGGGATAGGATAGGATAGAGGATAGGATAGGATAGAGGATAGGATCGGATAGAGGATAGGATAGGGGATTGGATAGGATAGAGGATAGGATAGGATAGAGGATAGGATAGGATATAGGATAGGATAGGATAGAGGACAGGAGACGATAGAGGATAGAATAGGATAGAGGAAGGGATAGAGAATAGGATCGGATAGAGGATAGGATAGGGGATTGGATAGGATAGAGGACAGGAGACGATAGAGGATAGAGTAGGATAGAGGATAGGATGGAGAATAGGATAGGATAGAGGATACGATAGGAGAGGATAGAGTATAGAATAGGATAGAGGATAGGATAAGATAGAGGATATGATAGGATAGAGGATAGGATAGGATAGAGGATAGGATAGGATGGAGTATAGGATATAGGATTGGATAGGATAGAGTATGGGATACGACAGAGGATAGGGTAGGATAGCGGATAGGATATGATAGAGGATAGGATAGGTTAGAGGGTAGGATAGGATAGAGGATAGGATAGGATAGAGGATAGGATAGGATAGAGGATAGGATAGAGAATAGGATAGGACAGGATAGAGGATAGGATAGGATAGGATAGAGGATAAGATAGGATACAGGATAGGATCGGACCGAGGATAGGATTGAGGATCGGATAGGATACGATAGAGGATAGGATAGGATAGAGGATAGGATAGGATAGAGTATAGGATATAGGATTGGATAGGATAGAGGATAGGATACGATAGAGGATAGGGTAGGATAGCGGATAGGATAGGATAGAGTATAGAATAGGATAGAGGACAGGATAGGATAGAGGATATTATAGGATAGAGGATACGATATTATAGAGGATAGGATAGGATAGAGGACAGGATCGGATAGAGGATAGGATAGGGGATTGGATAGGATAGACGACAGGAGACGATAGAGGATAGAATAGGATAGAGGATAGGATAGAGAATAGGATAGGATAGAGGATACGATAGGATAGGATAGAGTATAGAATAGGATAAAGGATAGGATAAGATAGAGGATAGGATAGGATAGAGGATAGGATAGGATAGAGGATAGGATAGGATAGAGGATAGGATAGGATGGAGTATAGGATATAGGATTGGATAGGATAGAGGATAGGATACGATAGAGGATAGGGTAGGATAGCGGATAGGAAAGGATAGAGTATAGAATAGGATAGAGGACAGGATAGGATAGAGGATATTATAGGATAGAGGGTACGATATTATAGAGGATAGGATAGGATAGAGGATAGGATAGGATAGAGGATAGGATACGATAGAGGATAGGATAGGATAGAGAATAGGATAGGGTACAAGATATTATAGGATAGAGGATACGATATTATAGAGGATAGGATAGCATAGAGGATAGGATAGGATAGAGGATAGGTTAGGATAGAGTATAGGATATAGGATTGGATAGGATAGAGGATAGGATACGATAGAGGATAGGGTAGGATAGGGGATAGGATAGGATAGAGGATAGGATAGGATAGAGGATAGAATAGGATAGAGGATAGGATAGAGAATAGGACAGGATAGAGGATAGGATAGGATAGGATAGAGGATAGGATAGGATAGAGGATATGATAGGATAGAGGATAGGATAGGTTAGAGGATAGGATAGGATAGAGGATAGGATAGGATAGAGGATAGGATAGGATAGAGGATAGGATAGGATAGAGGATAGGATAGGATAGAGGATAGGATAGGATAGAGGATAGGATAGGATAGAGGATAGGATAGGATAGAGGATAGGATAGGATAGAGGATAGGATAGAGAATAGGATAGGACAGGATGGAGGATAGGATAGGATAGGATAGAGGATAGGATAGGATAGAGGGTAGGATAGGATACAGGATAGGATCGGACCGAGGATAGGATACGATAGAGGATAGGATAGGATAGAGTATAGGATACAGGATTGGATAGGATACAGGATAGGATACGATAGAGAATAGGGTATGATTGTTGATAGGATAGGATAGAGGATAGGATAGGATAGAGTATAGGATATAGGATTGGATAGGATAGAGAATAGGATACGATAGAGGATAGGGTAGGATAGCGGATAGGATAGGATAGAGTATAGAATAGGATAGAGGACAGGATAGGATAGATGATATTATAGGATAGAGGATACGATATTATAGATGATCGGATAGGATAGAGGATAGGATCGGATAGAGGATAGGATAGGATAGAGGATACGATAGGATAGGATAGAGTATAGAATAGGATAAAGGATAGGATAAGATAGAGGATAGGATAGGATAGAGGATAGGATAGGATAGAGGATAGGATAGGATAGAGGATAGCATAGGATAGAAGAATAGGATAGGATAGAGGATAGGATACGATAGAGGATGGGATAGGATAGAGGATAGGATAGGATAGAGGATAGGATGGGAAAGGGGATAGGATAGGATAGATGGTAGGATACGATAGAGGATAGGATACGATAGAGGATAGAATAGGATAGAGGATAGGATAGGATAAAGGATAGGATACGATAGAGGATAGGATTGGATAGAGGATAGGATAGGATGGAGGATAGGATGGGATAGAGGATAGGATAAGATGGAGGATAGGATGGGATAGAGGATAGGATAAGATAGGGGATAGGATCGGATAGAGTATAGGATAGGATAGAGGATAGTATAGGATGGAGGATAAGATGGGTTGGAGGACAGGATGGGATAGAGGATACGATAAGATAGAGGATAGGATAGGATAGAGGATAGGATAGGAGTGAGGATACGATAGGATGGAGGATAGGATGGGATAGAGGATACGATAAGATAGAGGATAGGATAGGATTGAGGATAGGATATGATAGAGGATAGGATTGGATATAGGATAGGATTCAATAGAGGATCGGATAGGATGGTGGATAGAATTGGATAGGGGATAAGATAAGGCAGAGGATAGGATAGGACAGAGGATAGGATATGATAGTGGATAGCTAAGGATGGACGATAGGATGGGATAGAGGATAGGATAAGATGGATGATAGGATGGGATAGGGGATAGGATAGGATAGAGGATAGGTTAGGATAGATGATAGGATACGATAGAGGATGGGATAGGATAGAGGATAGGATAGGGTAGAGGATAGGATAGGATAGAGGATTGTATAGGATAGAGGATAGGATAGGCTAGAGGATAGGATAGGATGGAGGATAGGATGGAATAGAGGATAGGATGAGATAGAGGATAGGATAGGATAGAGGATAGGATATGAAAGAGCATAGGATAGGATAGAGGATAGGATGAGATAGAGGATAGGATAGGATAGAGGATAGGATATGATAGAGGATAGTATAGGATAGTGGATGGGATAGGATAGAGGATAGGATGGGATAGAGGATAGGATGGGATAGAGGATAGGATAGGATAGATGGTAGGATACGATAGAGGATAGGATACGATAGAGGAGAGTATAGAGGATAGGAAAGGATAGACGATAGGATAGGATAGAGGATAGGATTGGACAGCGGATGGGATAGGAGAGAGAATAGTATCTGATATATGGTAGGATGCGATAGAGGATAGGATACTATAGAGGATAGGATGGGGAAGAGGGTAGGATAAGATAGAGGATAGGATAGGATAGAGGATAGTATAGGATGGAGGATAAGATGGGTTGGTGGACAGGATGGGATAGAGAATAGGATAGGATAGAGGATACGATAGGATAGGATAGAGTATAGAATAGGATAAAGGATAGGATAAGATAGAGGATAGGATAGGATAGAGGATAGGATAGGATAGAGGATAGGATAGGATAGAGGATAGCATAGGATAGAGGAATAGGATAGGATAGAGAATAGGATAGGATAGAGGATAGGATAGAATAGAGGATAGGGTAGGATAGAGGATGGGATAGGATAGAGGATATTATGGCATATAGGATGTGATAGGATAGAGGATAGGATATTATAGAGGATTGTATAGGATAGAAGATAGGATAGGATAGAGGATAGGATAGGATAGGGGATAGGATATGTGATTGGATAGGATAGAGTATAGGATAGGATAGGACAGAGGATTGGATAGGATAGGATAGAGGATTGGAAAGGATAGAGGATTTATATAATAGAAGATAGAATAGGATAGAGGATAGGATAGGATAGAGCATAGGATAGGATAGAGGATAGGATAGGATAGAGGATAGGATAGGTTAGAGGATACGATTGGGGAATGGATAGGATAGAGGATAGGATAGGATAGAGGATAGGAGAGGATAGAGGATAGGATAGGTTAGAGGATACGATTGGGGAATGGATAGGATAGAGGATAGGATAGGATAGAGAATAGGATAGGATATATGATATTATAGGATAGAGGATAGGATATTATAGAGGATAGGATAGGGGATTGGATAGGATAGAGGATAGCATATAATACAGTATAGGATAGGATAGTATAAAGGATAGGATAGGATAGAGGATAGGATAGGGGATTGTATAGGATAGAGGATTGGATACGATAGTGGATAGGATAGGAAAGAGGATAGGGTAGGATAGACGATAGGATGGATAGACAATAGGATATGATAGAGGATAAGATAGGATAGAGGATAGGATAGGATAGATGATACCATAGAGGATTGGATATGATAGAGGATAGCATAGGGGATAGGATAGAGGATAGGATAGAGGATAGGATAGAGGATAGGATAGAGGATAGAATAGGATAGAGTATAGGATAGGATAGAGGATAGGATAGGATAGGATAGAGGATAGGATAGGATAGAGGATTTATATAATAGAAGATAGGATAGGATAGAGGATAGGATAGGATAGAGCATAGGATAGGATAGAGGATACGAGAGGATGGAGGATAGGTTGGGATAGAGGATAGGAAATGTTAGATGAGAGGATAGGATAGAGGATAGTATAGGATGGAGGATAGGATAGGATGGAGGATAGGATGGGATAGAGGATAGGATTGGATAGAGGATAGGATGAGATAGAGGATAGGATAGGATATAGGATAGAATAGCATAGAGGATAGGATAGGATGGAGGATAGGATGGAATAGAGGATAGGATGAGATAGAGGATAGGATAGGATAGAGGATAGGATATGATAGAGGATAGGATAGGATAGAGGATAGGATGAGATAGAAGATATAATAGGATAGAGGATAGGATATGATAGAGGATAGGATAGGATAGAGGATAGTATAGGATAGAGGATAGGATAGGATGGAGGATAGGATGGGATAGAGGATACGATAAGATAGGATAGAGGATAGGATAGGATAGAGGATAGGATAGGATATAGGATAGGATAGGATAGAGGATAGGATAAGATAGAGGATAGGATAGGATAGACGATAGGATATGATAGAGGATAGGATAGGATAGATGGTAGAATACGGTAGAGTATAGGATAGGATACAGGATAGAATAGCATAGAGGATAGGAGAGGATGGAGGATAGGATGGGATAGAGGATACGATAAGGTAGAGGATAGGATAGGATATAGGATAGGATATGATAGAGGATAGGATACATGATAGGATACGATAGAGGATAGGATAGTATAGAGGATAGGATAGGATAGGATAGAGGATAGGATAGGATAGAGGATAGGATAGGATAGAGGATAGGATAGGATATAGGATGTTATAGGATAGAGGATAGGATTGGATAGAGGATAGGATGAGATAGAGGATAGGATAGGATATAGGATAGAATAGCATAGAGGATAGGATAGGATGGAGGATAGGATGGAATAGAGGATAGGATGAGATAGAGGATAGGATAGGATAGAGGATAGGATATGATAGAGGATAGGATAGGATAGAGGATAGGATGAGATAGAGGATAGGATAGGATAGAGGATAGGATATGATAGAGGATAGAATAGGATAGAGGATGGGATAGGATAGAGGATAGGATGGGATAGAGGATAGCATGGGATAGAGGATAGGATAGGATAGATGGTAGGATAGGATAAATGGTAGGATACGATAGAGGATACGATAGGATAGAGGATTGTATAGGATAGAGGACAGGATAGAATGGAGGATAGGATGGGATAGAGGATAGGATAAGATAGAGGATAGGATAGGATAGAGGATAGGAGAGGATGGAGGATAGGTTGGGATAGAGGATAGGAAATGTTAGATGAGAGGATAGGATAGAGGATAGTATAGGATGGAGGATAGGATAGGATGGAGGATAGGATGGGATGGAGGATAGGATTGGATAGAGGATAGGATGAGATAGAGGATAGGATAGGATATAGGATAGAATAGCATAGAGGATAGGATAGGATGGAGGATAGGATGGAATAGAGGATAGGATGAGATAGAGGATAGGATAGGATAGAGGATAGGATATGATAGAGGATAGGATAGGATAGAGGATAGGATGAGATAGAAGATATAATAGGATAGAGGATAGGATATGATAGAGGATAGGATAGGATAGAGGATAGTATAGGATAGAGGATAGGATAGGAAGGAGGATAGGATGGGATAGAGGATACGATAAGATAGGATAGAGGATAGGATAGGATAGAGGATAGGATAGGATAGAGGATAGGATAGGATATAGGATAGGATAGGATAGAGGATAGGATTGGATAGAGGATAGGATGAGATAGAGGATAGGATAGGATATAGGATAGAATAGCATAGAGGATAGGATAGGATGGAGGATAGGATGGGATAGAGGATAGGATAAGATAGAGGATAGGATAGGATAGACGATAGGATAGGATGGAGGATAGGATAGGATGGAGGATAGGATGGGATAGAGGATAGGATAGGATTGAGGATAGGATATGATAGAGGATAGGATTGGATAGAGGATAGGATACGATAGAGGATAGGATAGGATGGAGGATAGGATAGGATAGAGGATAGGATAGAGGAGAGGATAGAGGATACGATAGAAGATTGGATAGGATAGAGGATAGGATAAGATAGAGGATAGGATTGGATAAAGGATAGGATACGATAGAGGATAGGATTGGATAGAGGATAGGATATCATAGAGGATAGGTTTAGATAGAGGGTAGAATAGGATAGAGGATAGGATGGGATAGTGGATAGGTTATAATGGAGGATAGGATGGGATAGAGGATAGGATAAGATGGAGGATAGGATGGGATAGAGGATAGGATAAGATAGAGGATAGGATAGGATAGAGGATAGGATAGGATAGAGGATAGGATAGGATATAGGATAGGATAGGATAGAGGATAGGATTGGATAGAGGGTAGAATAGGTTAGAGGATAGGATAGGATGGAGGATAGGATGGAATAGAGGATAGGATGAGATAGAGGATAGGATAGGATAGAGGATAGGATATGATAGAGGATAGGATAGGATAGAGGATAGGATGAGATAGAATTATATAATAGGATACAGGATAGGATATGATACAGGATAGGATAGGATAGAGGATAGTATAGGATAGAGGATAGGATAGGATGGAGGATAGGATGGGATAGAGGATAGGATAGGATATAGGATAGGATAGGATAGAGGATAGGATTGGATAGAGGATAGGATAAGATAGAGGATAGGATTGGATAAAGGATAGGATACGATAGAGGATAGGATTGGACTAGAGGGTAGGATATGATAGAGGATAGGATAAGATACAGGATAGGATACGATAGAGGATAGGATAGGATGGAGGACTAGGATGGAGGATAGGATGGGATAGAGGGATAGGATAAGACTAGAGGATAGGATAGGATAGACAGATAGGATACTGATAGAGGATAGGAATAGGAATAAGATGGTAGAATACGGTAGAGTAATAGGATAGGATACCAGGATAGAATAGCATAGAGGATAGGATAGGATGGAGGATAGGATGGTATAGAGGATACGATAAGGTAGAGGATAGGATAGGATATAGGATAGGATATGATAGAGGATAGGATACATGATAGGATACGATAGAGGATAGGATAGTATAGAGGATAGGATAGGATAGGATAGAGGATAGGATAGGATAGAGGATAGGATAGGATATAGGATGTTATAGGATAGAGGATAGGATTGGATAGAGGATAGGATGAGATAGAGGATAGGATAGGATATAGGGTAGAATAGCATAGAGGATAGGATAGGATGGAGGATAGGATGGAATAGAGGATAGGATGAGATAGAGGATAGGATAGGATAGAGGATAGGATATGATAGAGGATAGGATAGGATAGAGGATAGGATGAGATAGAGGATAGGATAGGATAGAGGATAGGATATGATAGAGGATAGAATAGGATAGAGGATGGGATAGGATAGAGGATAGGACGGGATAGAGGATAGCATGGGATAGAGGATAGGATAGGATAGATGGTAGGATAGGATAAATGGTAGGATACGATAGAGGATACGATAGGATAGAGGATTGTATAGGATAGAGGACAGGATAGAATGGAGGATAGGATGGGATCGAGGATAGGATAAGATAGAGGATAGGATAGGATAGAGGATAGGAGAGGATGGAGGATAGGTTGGGATAGAGGATAGGAAATGTTAGATGAGAGGATAGGATAGAGGATAGTATAGGATGGAGGATAGGATAGGATGGAGGATAGGATGGGATAGAGGATAGGATTGGATAGAGGATAGGATGAGATAGAGGATAGGATAGGATATAGGATAGAATAGCATAGAGGATAGGATAGGATGGAGGATAGGATGGAATACAGGATAGGATGAGATAGAGGATAGGATAGGATAGAGGATAGGATATGATAGAGGATAGGATAGGATAGAGGATAGGATGAGATAGAAGATATAATAGGATAGAGGATAGGTTATGATAGAGGATAGGATAGGATAGAGGATAGTATAGGATAGAGGATAGGATAGGATGGAGGATAGGATGGGATAGAGGATACGATAAGATAGGATAGAGGATAGGATAGGATAGAGGATAGGATAGGATAGAGGATAGGATAGGATATAGGATAGGATAGGATAGAGGATAGGATTGGATAGAGGATAGGATGAGATAGAGGATAGGATAGGATATAGGATAGAATAGCATAGAGGATAGGATAGGATGGAGGATAGGATGGAATAGAGGATAGGATGAGATAGAGGATAGGATAGGATAGAGGATAGGATATGATAGAGGATAGGATAGGATAGAGGATAGGATGAGATAGAAGATAGGATAGGATAGAGGATAGGATATGATAGAGGATAGGATAGGATATGATAGAGGATAGGATAGGATATGATAGAGGATAGGATAGGATAGAGGATAGGATGAGATAGAAGATAGGATAGGATAGAGGATAGGATATGATAGAGGATAGGATAGGATAGAGGATGGGATAGGATGGAGGATAGGATGAGATAGAAGATATAATAGGATAGAGGATAGGATATGATAGAGGATAGGATAGGATAGAGGATAGTATAGGATAGAGGATGGGATAGAGGATACGATAAGATAGGATAGAGGATTAGGATAGGATAGAGGATAGGATAGGATATAGGATAGGATAGGATAGAGGATAAAGATTGGATCGAGTATAGGATGAGATAGAGGATAGGATAGGATATAGGATAGGATAGGATAGATGGTAGGATACGATAGAGGATAGGATACGATAGAGGAGAGTATAGAGGATAGGAAAGGATAGACGATAGGATAGGATAGAGGATAGGATTGGACAGCGGATAGGATAGAGAGAGAATAGTATCGGATATATGGTAGGATGACGATAGAGGGGTAGGATGTGATAGAGGATAGGATAGGATACAGGATAGGATACGATAGAGGATAGGATAGGATGGAGGATAGGATGGAGGATAGGATAGGATAGAGTGTAGGATATGATAGAGGATAGGATAGGATACAGGATAGGATACGATAGAGGATAGGATAGGATGGAGGATAGATGGGATAGAGGATAGGATAAGATAGAGGATAGGATAGGATAGAGGATAGGATATGATAGAGGATAGGATACGATAGAGGATGGGATAGGATAGAGGATAGGATGGGATAGAGGATGGGATGGGATAGAGGATAGGATAGGATAGATGGTAGGATACGATAGAGGATAGGATACGATAAAGGAGAGTATAGAGGATAGGAAAGGATAGACGATAGGATAGGATAGAGGATAGGATTGGGACAGCGGATAGGATAGGAGAGAGAATAGTATCGGATATATGGTAGGATGCGATAGAGGGTAGGATATGATAGAGGATTAGGATAGGATACAGGATAGGATACGATAGAGGATAGGATAGGATGGAGGATAGGATGGGATAGAGGATAGGATAAGATAGAGGATAGGATAGGATAGACGATAGGATAGGATGGAGGATAGGATAGGATGGAGGATAGGATGGGATAGAGGATAGGATAGGATTGAGAGGATAGGAATGATAGAGGATAGGATTGGATAGAGGATAGGATACGATAGAGGATAGGATAGGATGGAGGATAGGATAGGATAGAGGATAGGATAGAGGAAGAGGATAGAGTGGATACGATAGAAGATTTGGATAGGATAGAGGATAGGATAAGATAGAGGATAGGATTGGATAAAGGATAGGATACGATAGAGGATAGGATTGGATAGAGGATAGGATATCATAGAGGATAGGTTTAGATAGAGGGTAGGAATAGGATAGAGGATAGGATGGGATAGTGGATAGGTTATAATGGAGGATAGGATGGGATAGAGGATAGGATAAGATGGAGGATAGGATGGGATAGAGGATAGGATAAGATAGAGGATAGGATAGGATAGAGGATAGGATAGGATAGAGGATAGGATAGGATATAGGATAGGATAGGATAGAGGATAGGATTGGATAGAGGGTAGAATAGGTTAGAGGATAGGATAGGATGGAGGATAGGATGGAATAGAGGATAGGAT
This sequence comes from Halictus rubicundus, assembly GCF_050948215.1. Lineage (NCBI taxonomy): Eukaryota > Metazoa > Arthropoda > Insecta > Hymenoptera > Halictidae > Halictus > Halictus rubicundus. The sequence goes on along the minus strand of NW_027488828.1, from coordinate 23,359 downwards.
GAGATAGAGGATAGGATTAGGATAGAGGATAGGATATGATAGAGGATAGGATAGGATAGAGGATAGGATGAGATAGAATATATAATAGGATACAGGATAGGATATGATACAGGATAGGATAGGATTGAGGGATAGTATAGGATAGAGGATAGGATAGGATGGAGGATAGGATGGATAGAGGATACGATAAGATAGGATAGAGGATAGGATAGGATAGAGGATAGGATAGGATAGAGGATAGGATAGGATATAGGATAGGATAGGATAGAGGATAGGATTGGGATAGAGGATAGGATAAGATAGAGGATAGGATAGGATAGAGGATAGGATAGGATAGAGGATAGGATAGGATAGAGGATAGGATAGGATATAGGATAGGATAGGATAGAGGATAGGATTGGCTAGGAGGATAGGATGAGATAGAGGATAGGATAGGATTAGGAATAGAATAGCATAGAGGATAGGATAGGATGGGGGATAGGATGGAATAGAGGATAGGATGAGATAGAGGATAGGATAGGATAGAGGATAGGATATGATAGAGGATAGGATAGGATAGAGGATAGGATGAGATAGAAGATAGGATAGGATAGAGGATAGGTTATGATAGAGGATAGGATAGGATATGATAGAGGATAGGATAGGATAGAGGATACGATGAGATAGAAGATAGGATAGGATAGAGGATAGGATATGATAGAGGATAGGATAGGATAGAGGATGGGATAGGATAGAGGATAGGATGAGATAGAAGATATAATAGGATAGAGGATAGGATATGATAGAGGATAGGATAGGATAGAGGATAGTATAGGATAGAGGATAGGATAGGATGGAGGATAGGATGGGATAGAGGATACGATAAGATAGGATAGAGGATAGGATAGGATAGAGGATAGGATAGGATATAGGATAGGATAGGATAGAGGATAGGATTGGACAGCGGATAGGATAGGAGAGAGATTAGTATCGGATATATGGTAGGATGCGATAGAGGGTAGGATATGATAGAGGATAGGATAGGATACAGGATAGGATACGATAGAGGATAGGATAGGATGGAGGATAGGATGGAGGATAGGATGGGATAGAGGATAGGATATGATAGAGGATAGGATAGGATAGACGATAGGATAGGATGGAGGATAGGATAGGATGGAGGATAGGATGGGATAGAGGATAGGATAGGATTGAGGATAGGATATGATAGAGGATAGGATTGGATAGAGGATAGGATACGATAGAGGATAGGATAGGATGGAGGGTAGGATAAGATAGAGGATAGGATAGGATTGAGGATAGGATAGGATAGAGGATAGGATAGAGGAGAGGATAGAGGATACGATAGAAGATTGGATAGGATAGAGGATAGGATAAGATAGAGGATAGGATTGGATAAAGGATAGGATACGATAGAGGTTAGGATTGGATAGAGGATAGGATATCATAGAGGATAGGTTTAGATAGAGGGTAGAATAGGATAGAGGATAGGATGGGATAGTGGATAGGTTATAATGGAGGATAGGATGGGATAGAGGATAGGATAAGATGGAGGATAGGATGGGATAGAGGATAGGATAAGATAGAGGATAGGATAGGATAGAGGATAGGATAGGATAGAGGATAGGATAGGATATAGGATAGGATAGGATAGAGGATAGGATTGGATAGAGGGTAGAATAGGTTAGAGGATAGGATAGGATGGAGGATAGGATGGAATAGAGGATAGGATGAGATAGAGGATAGGATAGGATAGAGGATAGGATAGGATATAGGATAGGATAGGATAGAGGATAGGATTGGATAGAGGGTAGAATAGGATAGAGGATAGGATAGGATGGAGGATAGGATGGAATAGAGGATAGGATGAGATAGAGGATAGGAATAGGATAGAGGATAGGATATGATAGAGGATAGGATAGGATAGAGGATGGGATAGGATAGAGGATAGGATGGGATAGAGGATGGCATGGGATAGAGGATAGGATAGGATAGATTGGTAGGATACGATAGAGGATAGGATAGGATAGCTGAGAGGATAGGATAGGATAGAGGATAGGATAGGATAGAGTGTAGGATATGATAGAGGATAGGATAGGATACAGGATAGGATACGATAGAGGATAGGATAGGATGGAGGATAGGATGGGATAGAGGATAGGATAAGATAGAGGATAGGATAGGATAGAGGGATAGGATATGATAGAGGATAGGATAGGATAGATGGTAGAATACGGTAGAGTATAGGATGGGATAGTGGATAGAATAGCATAGAGGATAGGATGGGATAGTGGATAGGTTATAATGGAGGATAGGATGGGATAGAGGATAGGATAAGGTGGAGGATAGGATGGGATAGAGGATAGGATAAGATAGAGGATAGGATAGGATAGAGGATAGGATAGGATAGAGGATAGGATAGGATATAGGATAGGATAGGATAGAGGATAGGATTGGATAGATGAAGGGTAGAATAGGTTAGAGGATAGGATAGGATGGAGGATAGGATGGAATAGAGGATAGGATGAGATAAAGGATAGGATAGGATAGAGGATAGGATATGATAGATGATAGGATAGGATAGAGGATAGGATGAGATAGAGGATAGGATAGGATAGAGGATAGGATATGATAGAGGATAGGTTAGATGATAGGATGAGATAGTGGATAGGATAGGATAGAGGATAGGATATGATAGAGGATAGGATAGGATAGAGGATGGGATAGGATAGAGGATAGGATAGGGATATAGGATAGGATAGGATAGAGGATAGTATTGGATAGAGGGTAGAATATGGATAGAGGATAGGATAGGATGGAGGATAGGATGGAATAGAGGATAGGATGAGATAGAGGATAGGAAAGGATAGACGATAGGATAGGATAGAGGATAGGATTGGACAGCGGATAGGATAGGAGAGAGAATAGTATCGGATATATGGTAGGGATGCGATAGAGGGTAGGATATGATAGAGGATAGGAATAGGATACAGGATAGGATACGATAGAGGATAGGATAGGATGGAGGATAGGATGGAGGATAGGATGGGATAGAGGATAGGATAAGATAGAGGATAGGATGGGATAGAGGATAGGATAAGATAGAGGATAGGATAGGATAGAGGATAGGAAAGGATAGAGGATAGGATTGGATAGAGGATAGGATAGGATAGAGGATAGCATAGGATAGAGGAATAGGATAGGATAGAGGATAGGACTGGATAGAGGGTAGAATAGGTTAGAGGATAGGATAGGATGGAATAGAGGATAGGATGAGATAGAGGATAGGATAGGATAGAGGATAGTATATGATAGAGGATACGATAGGATAGAGGATAGGATGAGATAGAGGATAGGATAGGATAGAGGATAGGATATGATAGAGGATAGCATAGGATAGAGGAATAGGATAGGATAGAGGATTGTATAGGATAGAGCATAGGATAGGATAGAGGATAGGATAGGATAGGGGATAGGATAGGATTGAGGATAGGATAGGATAGAGGATAGGATAGGATAGAGGATAGGATAGAGGATAGGATAGAGGATAGGATAGGATACAGGATAGGATAGGATAGTGGATTGTATAGGATAGAGGATAGGATAGGATAGAGGATAGGATAGTATAGGGGATATAATAGGATTGAGGATAGGATAGGATAGAGGATAGGATAGAGGAGAGGATAGAGGATACGATAGAAGATTGGATAGGATAGAGGATAGGATAGGATATAGGATAGGATAGGATAGACGATAGGATTGGATAGAGGGTAGAATAGGATAGAGGATAGGATAGGATGGAGGATATGATGGAATAGAGGATAGGATGAGATAGAGGATAGGATATGATAGATAATAGGATAGGATAGAAGATAGGATGAGATAGAGGATAGGATAGGATAGAGGATAGGATATGATAGAGGATAGGATAGGATAGAGGATAGGATGAGATAGAGGATAGGATGGGATAGAGGATAGGATAAGATAGAGGATACTAAATGTTAGATGAGAGGATAGGATAGAGGATAGTATAGGATGGAGGATAGGATAGGATGGAGGATAGGATGGGATAGAGGATAGGATAGGATAGAGGATAGGATAGGATAAATGGTAGGATACGATAGAGGATACGATAGGATAGAGGATTGTATAGGATAGAGGACAGGATAGGATGGAGGATAGGATGGGATAGAGGATAGGATAAGATAGAGGATAGGATAGGATAGAGGATAGGATGAGATAGAGGATAGGATAGGATAGAGGATAGGATATGATAGAGGATAGGATAGGATAGAGGATGGGATAGGATAGAGGATAGGATGAGATAGAGGATAGGATAGGATAGAGGATAGTGATAGGATATAGGATAGGATAGGATAGAGGATAGGATTGGATAGAGGGTAGAATAGGATAGAGGATAGGATAGGATGGAGGATAGGATGGAATAGAGGATAGGATGAGATAGAGGATAGGATAGGATAGAGGATAGGATATGATAGAGGATAGGATAGGATAGAGGATGGGATAGGATAGAGGATAGGATGGGATAGAGGATGGCATGGGATAGAGGATAGGATAGGATAGATGGTATGATACGATAGAGGATAGGATAGGATAGCCTGAGAGGATAGGATAGGATAGAGGATAGGATAGGATAGAGTGTAGGATATGATAGAGGATAGGATAGGATACGATAGGATGGAGGATAGGATGGGATAGAGGATAGGATAAGATAGAGGATAGGATAGGATAGAGGATAGGATATGATAGAGGATAGGATAGGATAGATGGTAGAATACGGTAGAGTATAGGATGGGATAGTGGATAGAATAGCATAGAGGATAGGATGGTATAGTGGATAGGTTATAATGGAGGATAGGATGGGATAGAGGATAGGATAAGGTGGAGGATAGGGTGGGATAGAGGATAGGATAAGATAGAGGATAGGATAGGATAGAGGATAGGATAGGATAGAGGATAGGATAGGATATAGGATAGGATAGGATATAGGATAGGATAGGATAGAGGATAGGATTGGATAGAGGGTAGCATAGGTTAGAGGATAGGATAGGATGGAGGATAGGATGGAATAGAGGATAGGATGAGATAGAGGATAGGATATGATAGATAATAGGATAGGATAGAAGATAGGATGAGATAGAGGATAGGATAGGATAGAGGATAGGATATGATAGAGGATAGGATAGGATAGAGGATAGGATGAGATAGAGGATAGGATGGGATAGAGGATAGGATAAGATAGAGGATACTAAATGTTAGATGAGAGGATAGGATAGAGGATAGTATAGGATGGAGGATAGGATAGGATGGAGGATAGGATGGGATAGAGGATAGGATAGGATAGAGGATAGGATAGGATAAATGGTAGGATACGAAGGAGGATACGATAGGATAGAGGATTGTATAGGATAGAAGGCAGGATAGGATGGAGGATAGGATGGGATAGAGGATAGGATAAGATAGAGGATAGGATAGGATAGAGGATAGGAGAGGATGGAGGATAGGTTGGCATAGAGTATAGGAAATGTTAGATGAGAGGATAGGATAGAGGATAGTATAGGATGGAGGATAGGATAGGATGGAGGATAGGATGGAATAGAGTATAGGATGAGATAGAGGATAGGATAGGATAGAGGATAGGATATGATAGAGGATAGGATAGGATGGAGGATAGGATGAGATAGAGGATAGGATGGGATAGAGGATAGGATATGATAGAGGATAGGATAGGATAGAGGATGGGATAGGATAGAGGATAGGATATGATATAGGATAGGATAGGATAGAGGATAGGATTGGATAGAGGGTAGAATAGGATAGAGGATAGGATAGGATGGAGGATAGGATGGAATAGAGGATGGATGAGATAGAGGATAGGATAGGATAGAGGATAGGATATGATAGAGGATAGGATAGGATGGAGGATAGGATGAGATAGAGGATAGGATGGGATAGAGGATAGGATATGATAGAGGATAGGATAGGATAGAGGATGGGATAGGATAGAGGATAGGATATGATATAGGATAGGATAGGATAGAGGATGGGATATGATAGAGGATAGGGTAAGATAGAGGATAGGATAGGATAGAGGATAGGAGAGGATGGAGGATAGGTTGGGATAGAGGATACTAAATGTTAGATGAGAGGATAGGATAGAGGATAGTATAGGATGGAGGATAGGATAGGATGGAGGATAGGATGGGATAGAGGATGGGATGGGATAGAGGATAGGATAGGATAATTGGTAGGATACGATAGAGGATACGATAGGATAGAGGATTGTATAGGATAGAGGACAGGATAGGATGGAGGATAGGATGAGATAGAGGATAGGATAGGATAGAGGATAGGATATGATAGAGGATAGGTTAGATGATAGGATGAGATAGTGGATAGGATAGGATAGAGGATAGGATATGATAGAGGATAGGATAGGATAGAGGATGGGATAGGATAGAGGATAGGATAGGATATAGGATAGGATAGGATAGAGGATAGTATTGGATAGAGGGTAGAATAGGATAGAGGATAGGATAGGATGGAGGATAGGATGGAATAGAGGATAGGATGAGATAGAGGATAGGAAAGGATAGACGATAGGATAGGATAGAGGATAGGATTGGACAGCGGATAGGATAGGAGAGAGAATAGTATCGGATATATGGTAGGATGCGATAGAGGGTAGGATATGATAGAGGATAGGATAGGATACAGGATAGGATACGATAGAGGATAGGATAGGATGGAGGATAGGATGGAGGATAGGATGGGATAGAGGATAGGATAAGATAGAGGATAGGATGGGATAGAGGATAGGATAAGATAGAGGATAGGATAGGGATAGAGGATAGGAAAGGATAGAGGATAGGATTGGATAGGAGGATAGGATAGGATAGAGGATAGCATAGGATAGAGGAATAGGATAGGATAGAGGATAGGACTGGATAGAGGGTAGAATAGGTTAGAGGTGATAGGATTAGGATGGAATAGAGGGATAGGATGAGATAGAGGATAGGATAGGATAGAGGATAGTATATGATAGAGGATACGATAGGATAGAGGATAGGATGAGATAGAGGATAGATAGGATAGAGGATAGGATATGATAGAGGATAGCATAGGATAGAGGAATAGGATAGGATAGAGGATTTGTGATAGAGATAGAAGCATAGAGGATAGGATAGGATTAGGGATAGGATAGGGATAGTGGATAGGATAGGATTGGATAGGATAGGATAGGATAGGATAGGTAGAGGATAGGATAGAGTGATAGGATAGAGATAGGATAGGATACAGGATAGGATAGGATAGTGGATTGTATAGGATAGAGGATAGGATAGGATAGAGGATAGGATAGTATAGGGGATATAATAGGATTGAGGATAGGATAGGATAGAGGATAGGATAGAGGAGAGGATAGAGGATACGATAGAAGATTGGATAGGATAGAGGATAGGATAGGATATAGGATAGGATAGGATAGACGATAGGATTGGATAGAGGGTAGAATAGGATAGAGGATAGGATATAATGGAGGATATGATGGAATAGAGGATAGGGATGAGATAGAGGATAGGATATTGATAGATAATAGGATAGGATAAGAGATAGGATGAGATAGAGGACTAGGATAGGATAGAGGATAGGATATGATAGAGGATAGGATAGGATAGAGGATAGGATGAGATAGAGGATAGAGATGGGATAGAGGATAGGATAAGATAGAGGATACTAAATGTTAGATGAGAGGATAGGATAGGAGGATAGTATAGGATGGAGGAGAGGATAGGATGGGAGGATAGGATGGGATAGAGGATAGGATAGGATAGAGGATAGGATAGGATAAATGGTAGGATACGATAGAGGATACGATAGGATAGAGGATTGTATAGGATAGAGGACAGGATAGGATGGAGGATAGGATGGGATAGAGGATAGGATAAGATAGAGGATAGGATAGGATAGAGGATAGGATGAGATAGAGGATAGGATAGGATAGAGGATAGGATATGATAGAGGATAGGATAGGATAGAGGATGGGATAGGATAGAGGATAGGATGAGATAGAGGATAGGATAGGATAGAGGATAGGATAGGATATAGGATAGGATAGGATAGAGGATAGGATTGGATAGAGGGTAGAATAGGATAGAGGATAGGATAGGATGGAGGATAGGATGGAATAGAGGATAGGATGAGATAGAGGATAGGATAGGATAGAGGATAGGATATGATAGAGGATAGGATAGGATAGAGGATGGGATAGGATAGAGGATAGGATGGGATAGAGGATGGCATGGGATAGAGGATAGGATAGGATAGATGGTAGGATACGATAGAGGATAGGATAGGATAGCTGAGAGGATAGGATAGGATAGAGGATAGGATAGGATAGAGTGTAGGATATGATAGAGGATAGGATAGGATACGATAGGATGGAGGATAGGATGGGATAGAGGATAGGATAAGATAGAGGATAGGATAGGATAGAGGATAGGATATGATAGAGGATAGGATAGGATAGATGGTAGAATACGGTAGAGTATAGGATGGGATAGTGGATAGAATAGCATAGAGGATAGGATGGTATAGTGGATAGGTTATAATGGAGGATAGGATGGGATAGAGGATAGGATAAGGTGGAGGATAGGGTGGGATAGAGGATAGGATAAGATAGAGGATAGGATAGGATAGAGGATAGGATAGGATAGAGGATAGGATAGGATATAGGATAGGATAGGATATAGGATAGGATAGGATAGAGGATAGGATTGGATAGAGGGTAGCATAGGTTAGAGGATAGGATAGGATGGAGGATAGGATGGAATAGAGGATAGGATGAGATAGAGGATAGGATATGATAGATAATAGGATAGGATAGAAGATAGGATGAGATAGAGGATAGGATAGGATAGAGGATAGGATATGATAGAGGATAGGATAGGATAGAGGATAGGATGAGATAGAGGATAGGATGGGATAGAGGATAGGATAAGATAGAGTATACTAAATGTTAGATGAGAGGATAGGATAGAGGATAGTATAGGATGGAGGATAGGATAGGATGGAGGATAGGATGGGATAGAGGATAGGATAGGATAGAGGATAGGATAGGATAAATGGTAGGATACGAAGGAGGATACGATAGGATAGAGGATTGTATAGGATAGAAGGCAGGATAGGATGGAGGATAGGATGGGATAGAGGATAGGATAAGATAGAGGATAGGATAGGATAGAGGATAGGAGAGGATGGAGGATAGGTTGGCATAGAGTATAGGAAATGTTAGATGAGAGGATAGGATAGAGGATAGTATAGGATGGAGGATAGGATAGGATGGAGGATAGGATGGAATAGAGTATAGGATGAGATAGAGGATAGGATAGGATAGAGGATAGGATATGATAGAGGATAGGATAGGATGGAGGATAGGATGAGATAGAGGATAGGATGGGATAGAGGATAGGATATGATAGAGGATAGGATAGGATAGAGGATGGGATAGGATAGAGGATAGGATATGATATAGGATAGGATAGGATAGAGGATAGGATTGGATAGAGGGTAGAATAGGATAGAGGATAGGATAGGATGGAGGATAGGATGGAATAGAGGATGGATGAGATAGAGGATAGGATAGGATAGAGGATAGGATATGATAGAGGATAGGATAGGATGGAGGATAGGATGAGATAGAGGATAGGATGGGATAGAGGATAGGATATGATAGAGGATAGGATAGGATAGAGGATGGGATAGGATAGAGGATAGGATATGATATAGGATAGGATAGGATAGAGGATGGGATATGATAGAGGATAGGATAGGATAGAGGATAGGATAGTATAGGGGATAGGATAGTATTGAGGATAGGATAGGATAGAGGATAGGATAGAGGAGAGAATAGAGGATACGATAGAAGAATGGATAGGATAGAGGATAGGATATCATAGAGAATAGGTTTAGATAGAGGGTAGAATAGGATAGAGGACAGGATAGGATAGAGGATAGGATATCATAGAGAATAGGTTTAGATAGAGGGTAGAATAGGATAGAGGACAGGATAATATGGCGGATAGGATGGGATAGAGGATAGGATAAGATAGAGGATAGGATAGGATAGAGGATAGGATAGGATAGAGGATAGGATAGTATATAGGATAGGATAGGATAGACGATAGGATTGGATAGAGTTTATAATAGGATAGAGGATAGGATAGGATGGAGGATAGGATGGAATAGAGGATAGGATGAGATAGAGGATAGGATAGGATAGAGGATAGGATATGGTAGAGAATAGGATAGGATAGAGGATGGGATAGGATAGAGGATAGGATGGGATAGAGGATAGGATGGGATAGAGGATAGTATAAGATAGAGGATAGGATAGGATAGAGGATAGGAGAGGATGGAGGATAGGTTGGGATAGAGGATAGGAAATGTTAGATGAGAGGATAGGATAGAGGATAGTATAGGATGGAGGATAGGATAGTATGGAGGACAGGATGGGATAGAGGATAGGATGGGATAGAGGATAGGATAGGATAAATGGTAGGATACGATAGAGGATACGATAGGATAGAGGATTGTATAGGATAGAGGACAGGATAGGATGGAGGATAGGATGGGATAGAGGATAGGATAAGATAGAGGATAGGATAAGATAGAGGATAGGATAGGATAGAGGATAGGAGAGGATGGAGGATAGGTTGGGATAGAGGATACTAAATGTTAGATGAGAGGATAGGATAGAGGATAGTATAGGATGGAGGATAGGATAGGATGGAGGATAGGATGGGATAGAGGATAGGATGGGATAGAGGATAGGATAGGATAAATGGTAGGATACGATAGAGGATACGATAGGATAGAGGATTGTATAGGATAGAGGACAGGATAGGATGGAGGATAGGATGGGATAGAGGATAGGATAAGATAGAGGATAGGATAGGATAGAGGATAGGAGAGGATGGAGGATAGGTTGGGATAGAGGATAGGATTGGATAGAGGGTAGAATAGGATAGAGGATAGGATAGGATGGAGGATAGGATGGAATATAGGATAGGATAGGATAGAGGATAGGATTGGATAGAGGGTAGAATAGGATAGAGGATAGGGTAGGATGGAGGATAGGATGGAATAGAGGATAGGATGGGATGGAGGATAGGATGGGATAGAGGATAGGATAGGATAGATGGTAGGATTGGATAGAGGATAGGATAGGATAGAGGATAGCATAGGATAGAGGAATAGGATAGGATAGAGGATTGTATAGGATAGAGCATAGGATAGGATAGAGGATAGGATAGGATAGGGGATAGGATAGGATTGAAGATAGGATAGGATAGAGGATAGGATAGGATAGAGGATAGGATAGAGGATAGGATAGGATACAGGATAGGATAGGATAGTGGATTGTATAGGATAGAGGATAGGATAGGATAGAGGATAGGATAGTATAGGGGATAGGATAGTATTGAGGATAGGATAGGATAGAGGATAGGATAGAGGAGAGGATAGAGGATACGATAGAAGAATGGATAGGATAGAGGATAGGATATCATAGAGAATAGGTTTAGATAGAGGGTAGAATAGGATAGAGGACAGGATAAGATGGCGGATAGGATGGGATAGAGGATAGGATAAGATAGAGGATAGGATAGGATAGAGGATAGGATAGGATAGAGGATAGGATAGTATATAGGATAGGATAGGATAGACGATAGGATTGGATAGAGTTTATAATAGGATAGAGGATAGGATAGGATGGAGGATAGGATGGAATAGAGGATAGGATGAGATAGAGGATAGGATAGGATAGAGGATAGGATATGATAGAGAATAGGATAGGATAGAGGATGGGATAGGATAGAGGATAGGATGGGATAGAGGATAGGATGGGATAGAGGATAGTATAAGATAGAGGATAGGATAGGATAGAGGATAGGAGAGGATGGAGGATAGGTTGGGATAGAGGATAGGAAATGTTAGATGAGAGGATAGGATAGAGGATAGTATAGGATGGAGGATAGGATAATATGGAGGACAGGATGGGATAGAGGATAGGATGGGATAGAGGATAGGATAGGATAAATGGTAGGATACGATAGAGGATACGATAGGATAGAGGATTGTATAGGATAGAGGACAGGATAGGATGGAGGATAGGATGGAATAGAGGATAGGATAAGATAGAGGATAGGATAAGATAGAGGATAGGATAGGATAGAGGATAGGAGAGGATGGAGGATAGGTTGGGATAGAGGATACTAAATGTTAGATGAGAGGATAGGATAGAGGATAGTATAGGATGGAGGATAGGATAGGATGGAGGATAGGATGGGATAGAGGATAGGATGGGATAGAGGATAGGATAGGATAAATGGTAGGATACGATAGAGGATACGATAGGATAGAGGATTGTATAGGATAGAGGACAGGATAGGATGGAGGATAGGATGGGATAGAGGATAGGATCAGATAGAGGATAGGATAGGATAGAGGATAGGAGAGGATGGAGGATAGGTTGGGATAGAGGATAGGATTGGATAGAGGGTAGAATAGGATAGAGGATAGGATAGGATGGAGGATAGGATGGAATATAGGATAGGATAGGATAGAGGATAGGATTGGATAGAGGGTAGAATAGGATAGAGGATAGGGTAGGATGGAGGATAGGATGGAATAGAGGATAGGATGAGATAGAGGATAGGATAGGATAGAGGATAGGATATGATAGAGGATAGGATAGGATAGAGGATAGGATGAGATAGAGGATAGGATAGGATAGAGGATAGGATATGATAGAGGATAGGTTAGATGATAGGATGAGATAGTGGATAGGATAGGATAGAGGATAGGATATGATAGTGGATAGGATAGGATATAGGATAGGATAGGATAGAGGATAGGATAGGATATAGGATAGGATAGGATAGAGGATAGGATTGGATAGAGGGTAGAATAGGATAGAGGATAGGATAGGATGGAGGATAGGATGGAATAGAGGATAGGATGAGATAGAGGATAGGATAGGATAGAGGATAGGATAGGATAGAGGATAGTATAGGATGGAGGATAGGATAGGATGGAGGATAGGATGGGATAGAGGATAGGATGGGATAGAGGATAGGATAGGATAAATGGTAGGATACGATAGAGGATACGATAGGATAGAGGATTGTATAGGATAGAGGACAGGATAGGAAGGAGGATAGGATGGGATAGAGGATAGGATAAGATAGAGGATAGTATAGGATGGAGGATAGGATAGGATGGAGGATAGGATGGAATAGAGGATAGAATGAGATAGAGGATAGGATAGGATAGAGGATGGGATAGGATAGAGGATAGGATGGGATAGAGGATAGGATAAGATAGAGGATAGGAAAGGATAGACGATAGGATATGATAGAGGATACGATAGGATAGAGGATTGTATAGGATAGAGGACAGGATAGGATGGAGGATAGGATGGGATAGAGGATAGGATAAGATAGAGGATAGGATAGGATAGAGGATAGGAGAGGATGGAGGATAGGATAGGATAGAGGATAGGATGAGATAGAGGATAGGATAGGATAGAGGATAGGATATGATAGAGGATAGGATAGGATAGAGGATGGGATAGGATAGAGGATAGGATAGGATATAGGATAGGATAGGATAGAGGATAGGATAGGATAGGGGATAGGATAGGATTGAAGATAGGATAGGATAGAGGATAGGATAGGATAGAGGATAGGATAGAGGATAGGATAGGATACAGGATAGGATAGGATAGTGGATTGTATAGGATAGAGGATAGGATAGGATAGAGGATAGGATAGTATAGGGGATAGGATAGTATTGAGGATAGGATAGGATAGAGGATAGGATAGAGGAGAGGATAGAGGATACGATAGAAGAATGGATAGGATAGAGGATAGGATATCATAGAGAATAGGTTTAGATAGAGGGTAGAATAGGATAGAGGACAGGATAAGATGGCGGATAGGATGGGATAGAGGATAGGATAAGATAGAGGATAGGATAGGATAGAGGATAGGATAGGATAGAGGATAGGATAGTATATAGGATAGGATAGGATAGACGATAGGATTGGATAGAGTTTATAATAGGATAGAGGATAGGATAGGATGGAGGATAGGATGGAATAGAGGATAGGATGAGATAGAGGATAGGATAGGATAGAGGATAGGATATGATAGAGAATAGGATAGGATAGAGGATGGGATAGGATAGAGGATAGGATGGGATAGAGGATAGGATGGGATAGAGGATAGTATAAGATAGAGGATAGGATAGGATAGAGGATAGGAGAGGATGGAGGATAGGTTGGGATAGAGGATAGGAAATGTTAGATGAGAGGATAGGATAGAGGATAGTATAGGATGGAGGATAGGATAATATGGAGGACAGGATGGGATAGAGGATAGGATGGGATAGAGGATAGGATAGGATAAATGGTAGGATACGATAGAGGATACGATAGGATAGAGGATTGTATAGGATAGAGGACAGGATAGGATGGAGGATAGGATGGAATAGAGGATAGGATAAGATAGAGGATAGGATAAGATAGAGGATAGGATAGGATAGAGGATAGGAGAGGATGGAGGATAGGTTGGGATAGAGGATACTAAATGTTAGATGAGAGGATAGGATAGAGGATAGTATAGGATGGAGGATAGGATAGGATGGAGGATAGGATGGGATAGAGGATAGGATGGGATAGAGGATAGGATAGGATAAATGGTAGGATACGATAGAGGATACGATAGGATAGAGGATTGTATAGGATAGAGGACAGGATAGGATGGAGGATAGGATGGGATAGAGGATAGGATCAGATAGAGGATAGGATAGGATAGAGGATAGGAGAGGATGGAGGATAGGTTGGGATAGAGGATAGGATTGGATAGAGGGTAGAATAGGATAGAGGATAGGATAGGATGGAGGATAGGATGGAATATAGGATAGGATAGGATAGAGGATAGGATTGGATAGAGGGTAGAATAGGATAGAGGATAGGGTAGGATGGAGGATAGGATGGAATAGAGGATAGGATGAGATAGAGGATAGGATAGGATAGAGGATAGGATATGATAGAGGATAGGATAGGATAGAGGATAGGATGAGATAGAGGATAGGATAGGATAGAGGATAGGATATGATAGAGGATAGGTTAGATGATAGGATGAGATAGTGGATAGGATAGGATAGAGGATAGGATATGATAGTGGATAGGATAGGATATAGGATAGGATAGGATAGAGGATAGGATAGGATATAGGATAGGATAGGATAGAGGATAGGATTGGATAGAGGGTAGAATAGGATAGAGGATAGGATAGGATGGAGGATAGGATGGAATAGAGGATAGGATGAGATAGAGGATAGGATAGGATAGAGGATAGGATAGGATAGAGGATAGTATAGGATGGAGGATAGGATAGGATGGAGGATAGGATGGGATAGAGGATAGGATGGGATAGAGGATAGGATAGGATAAATGGTAGGATACGATAGAGGATACGATAGGATAGAGGATTGTATAGGATAGAGGACAGGATAGGAAGGAGGATAGGATGGGATAGAGGATAGGATAAGATAGAGGATAGTATAGGATGGAGGATAGGATAGGATGGAGGATAGGATGGAATAGAGGATAGAATGAGATAGAGGATAGGATAGGATAGAGGATGGGATAGGATAGAGGATAGGATGGGATAGAGGATAGGATAAGATAGAGGATAGGAAAGGATAGACGATAGGATATGATAGAGGATACGATAGGATAGAGGATTGTATAGGATAGAGGACAGGATAGGATGGAGGATAGGATGGGATAGAGGATAGGATAAGATAGAGGATAGGATAGGATAGAGGATAGGAGAGGATGGAGGATAGGATAGGATAGAGGATAGGATGAGATAGAGGATAGGATAGGATAGAGGATAGGATATGATAGAGGATAGGATAGGATAGAGGATGGGATAGGATAGAGGATAGGATAGGATATAGGATAGGATAGGATAGAGGATAGGATAGGATAGAGGGTGGGATAGGATAGAGGATAGGATAGGATATAGGATAGGATAGGATAGAGGATAGGATTGGATAGAGGGTAGAATAGGATAGAGGATAGGATAGGATGGAGGATAGGATGGAATAGAGGATAGGATGAGATAGAGGATAGGATAGGATAGAGGATAGGATATGATAGAGGATAGGATAGGATAGAGGACAGGATGAGATAGATGATAGGATAGGATAGAGGATAGGATATGATAGAGGATAGGTTAGATGATAGGATGAGATAGTGGATAGGATAGGATAGAGGATAGGATATGATAGAGGATAGGATAGGATAGAGGATGGGATAGGATAGAGGATAGGATAGGATATAGGATAGGATAGGATATAGGATAGGATTGGATAGAGGGTAGAATAGGATAGAGGATAGGATAGGATGGAGGATAGGATGGAATAGAGGATAGGATGAGATAGAAGATAGGATAGGATAGAGGATAGGATATGATAGAGGATAGGATAGGATAGAGGATAGGATGAGATAGAGGATAGGATAGGATAGAGGATAGGATATGATAGAGGATAGGATAGGATAGAGGATGGGATAGGATAGAGGATAGGATGGGATAGAGGATAGGATAAGATAGAGGATAGGAAAGGATAGACGATAGGATATGATAGAGGATACGATAGGATAGAGGATTGTATAGGATAGAGGACAGGATAGGATGGAGGATAGGATGGGATAGAGGATAGGATAAGATAGAGGAGAGGATAGCATAGAGGATAGGAAAGGATGGAGGATAGGATGGAATAGAGGATAGGATGAGATAGAGGATAGGATAGGATAGAGGATAGGATATGATAGAGGATAGGATAGGATAGAGGATAGGATGAGATAGAGGATAGGATAGGATAGAGGATAGGATATGATAGAGGATAGGATAGGATAGAGGATGGGATAGGATAGAGGATAGGATAGGATATAGGATAGGATAGGATAGAGGATAGGATTGGATAGAGGGTAGAATAGGATAGAGGATAGGATAGGATGGAGGATAGGATGGAATAGAGGATAGGATGAGATAGAGGATAGGATAGGATAGAGGATAGGATATGATAGAGGATAGGATAGGATAGAGGATAGGATGAGATAGAGGATAGGATAGGATAGAGGATAGGATATGATAGAGGATAGGATAGGATAGAGGATGGGATAGGATAGAGGATAGGATAGTATATAGGATAGGATAGGATAGAGGATAGGATTGGATAGAGTGTAGAATAGGATAGAGGATAGGATAGGATGGAGGATAGGATGGAATAGAGGATAGGATGAGATAGAGGATAGGATAGGATAGAGGATAGGATATGATAGAGGATAGGATAGGATAGAGGATAGGATGAGATAGAGGATAGGATAGGATAGAGGATAGGATATGATAGAGGATAGGATAGGATAGAGGATGGGATAGGATAGAGGAAAGGATGGGATAGAGGATAGGATACGATAGAGGATAGGATAGGATAGACGATAGGATATGATAGAGGATAGGATAGGATAGATGGTAGAATACGGTAGAGTATAGGATAGGATACAGGATAGAATAGCATAGAGGATAGGATAGGATGGAGCATAGGAAGGGATAGAGGATACGATAAGATAGACGATAGGATAGGATAGAGGATAGGATATGATAGAGGATAGGTTAGATGATAGGATATGATAGAGGATAGGATGAGATAGAGGATAGGATAGGATAGAGGATAGGATATGATAGAGGATAGGATAGGATAGAGGATGGGATAGGATAGAGGATAGGATAGGACATAGAATAGGATAGGATGGAGGATAGGATGGAATAGAGGATAGGATGAGATGGAGGATAGGATAGGATAGAGGATAGGATATGATAGAGGATAGGATAGGATAGAGGATAGGATGAGATAGAGGATAGGATAGGATAGAGGATAGGATATGATAGAGGATAGGATGGGATAGAGGATAGGATAAGATAGAGGATAGGATAGGATAGAGGATAGGAGAGGATGGAGGAAAGGTTGGGATAGAGGATAGGAAATGTTAGATGAGAGGATAGGATAGAGGATAGTATAGGATGGAGGATAGGATAGGATGGAGGATAGGATGGAATAGAGGATAGGATGAGATAGAGGATAGGATAGGATAGAGGATAGGATATGATAGAGGATAGGATAGGATAGAGGATAGGATGAGATAGAGGATAGGATAGGATAGAGGATAGGATATGATAGAGGATAGGATAGGATAGAGGATGGGATAGGATAGAGGATAGGATGGGATAGAGGATAGGATACGATAGAGGATAGGATAGGATAGACGATAGGATATGATAGAGGATAGGATGGGATTGAGGATAGGATAGGATAGAGGATAGGATAGGAAAGGATACGATAGGATAGACGATAGGATTGGATAGAGGGTAGAATAGGATAGAGGATAGGATAGGATGGAGGATAGGATGGAATAGAGGATAGGATGAGATAGAGGATAGGATAGGATAGAGGATAGGATATGATAGATAATAGGAAAGGATAGACGATAGGATATGATAGAGGATACGATAGGATAGAGGATTGTATAGGATAGAGGACAGGATAGGATGGAGGATAGGATGGGATAGAGGGTAGGATAAGGTAGAGGAGAGGATAGGATAGAGGATAGGAGAGGATGGAGGATAGGATGGAATAGAGGATAGGATGAGATAGAGGATAGGATAGGATAGAGGATAGGATATAATAGAGGATAGGATAGGATAGAGGATAGGATGAGATAGAGGATAGGATAGGATAGAGGATAGGATATGATAGAGAATAGGATAGGATAGAGGATGGGATAGGATAGAGGATAGGATAGGATATAGGATAGGATAGGATAGAGGATAGGATTGGATAGAGGGTAGAATAGGATAGAGGATAGGATAGGATGGAGGATAGGATGAGATAGAGGATAGGATAGGATAGAGGATAGGATATGATAGAGGATAGGATAGGATAGAGGATGGGATAGGATAGAGGATAGGATAGTATATAGGATAGGATAGGATAGAGGATAGGATTGGATAGAGTGTAGAATAGGATAGAGGATAGGATAGGATGGAGGATAGGATGGAATAGAGGATAGGATGAGATAGAGGATAGGATAGGATAGAGGATAGGATATGATAGAGGATAGGATAGGATAGAGGATAGGATGAGATAGAGGATAGGATAGGATAGAGGATAGGATATGATAGAGGATAGGATAGGATAGAGGATGGGATAGGATAGAGGAAAGGGTGGGATAGAGGATAGGATACGATAGAGGATAGGATAGGATAGACGATAGGATATGATAGAGGATAGGATAGGATAGATGGTAGAATACGGTAGAGTATAGGATAGAATACAGGATAGAATAGCATAGAGGATAGGATTGGATGGAGGATAGGAAGGGATAGAGGATACGATAAGATAGACGATAGGATAGGATAGAGGATAGGATATGATAGATAGATAGGTTAGATGATAGGATATGATAGAGGATAGGATGAGATAGAGGATAGGATAGGATAGAGGATAGGATATGATAGAGGATAGGATAGGATAGAGGATGGGATAGGATAGAGGATAGGATAGGATATAGAATAGGATAGGATGGAGGATAGGATGGAATAGAGGATAGGATGAAATAGAGGATAGGATAGGATAGAGGATAGGATATGATAGAGGATAGGATAGGATAGAGGATAGGATGAGATAGAGGATAGGATAGGATAGAGGATAGGATAAGATAGAGGATAGGATAGGATAGACGATAGGATATGATAGAGGATAGGATAGGATAGAGGATTGTATAGGATAGATGATAGGATAGGATAGAGGATAGGATAGGATTGAGGATAGGATAGGATAGAGGATAGGATAGAGGATAGGATAGGATACAGGATAGGATAGGATAGAGGATTGTATAGGATAGAGGATTGTATAGGATAGATGATAGGATAGGATAGAGGATAGGATAGTATAGGGGATAGGATAGGATTGAGGATAGGATAGGATAGAGGATAGGATAGAGGAGAGGATAGAGGATGCGATAGAAGATTGGATAGGATAGAGGATAGGATAAGATAGAGGATAGAATAGGATAGAGGATAGGATAGGATAAAGGATAGGATACGATAGAAGATAGGATTGGATAGAGGATAGGAGAGGATGGAGGATAGGATGGGATAGAGGATAGGATAAGATAGAGGATAGGATAGGATATGATAGAGGATAGGAGAGGATGGAGGATAGGTTGGATAGAGGATACTAAATGTTAGATGAGAGGATGGGATAGAGGATAGTATAGGATGGAGGATAGGATAGGATGGAGGATAGGATGGGATAGAGGATAGGATGGGATAGAGGATAGGATAGGATAAATGGTAGGATACGATAGAGGATACGATAGGATAGAGGATTGTATAGGATAGAGGACAGGATAGGATGGAGGATAGGATGGGATAGAGGATAGGATAAGATAGAGGATAGGATAGGATAGAGGATAGGAGAGGATGGAGGATAGGTTGGGATAGAGGATAGGAAATGTTAGATGAGAGGATAGGATAGAGGATAGTATAGGATAGAGGACA
Organism: Halictus rubicundus; assembly: GCF_050948215.1. NCBI lineage: Eukaryota > Metazoa > Arthropoda > Insecta > Hymenoptera > Halictidae > Halictus > Halictus rubicundus. Next base: position 2,645 of record NW_027488828.1, on the reverse strand, counting down.
GGATAGGAAGGAGGATAGGATGGGATAGAGGATATTATAAGATAGAGGATAGTATAGGATGGAGGATAGGATAGGATGGAGGATAGGATGGAATAGAGGTTAGAATGAGATAGAGGACAGGATAGGATAGAGGATAGGATATGATAGAGGATAGGATAGGATAGAGGATGGGATAGGATAGAGGATAGGATAGGATATAGGATAGGATAGGATAGAGGATAGGATTGGATAGAGGGTAGAATAGGATAGAGGATAGGATAGGATGGAGGATAGGATGGAATGTAGGATAGGATAGGATAGAGGATAGGATTGGATAGAGGGTAGAATAGGATAGAGGATAGGGTAGGATAGAGGATAGGATATGATAGAGGATAGGATAGGATAGAGGATAGGATAGGATAGAGGATAGGATATGATAGAGGATAGGATATGATAGAGGATAGGATAGGATGGAGGATAGGATGGAATAGAGGATAGGATGAGATAGAGGATAGGATATGATAGAGGATAGGATAGGATAGAGGATGGGATAGGATAGAGGATAGGATAGGATATAGGATAGGATAGGATAGAGGATAGGATTGGATAGAGGGTAGAATAGGATAGAGGATAGGATAGGATGGAGGATAGGATGGAATGTAGGATAGGATAGGATAGAGGATAGGATTGGATAGAGCGTAGAATAGGATAGAGGATAGGGTAGGATGGAGGATAGGATGGAATAGAGGATAGGATGAGATAGAGGATAGGATAGGATAGAGGATAGGATATGATAGAGGATAGGATATGATAGAGGATAGGATAGGATGGAGGATAGGATGGAATAGAGGATAGGATGAGATAGAGGATAGGATAGGATAGAGGATAGGATATGATAGAGGATAGGATAGGGTAGAGGATAGTGAGATAGAGGATAGGATAGGAGAAGATAGGATAGGATAGAGGATAGGATATGATAGAGGATAGGATAGGATAGAGGATGGGATAGGATAGAGGATAGGATGGGATAGAGGATAGGATACGATAGAGGATAGGATAGGATAGACGATAGGATATGATAGAGGATAGGATAGGATAGATGGTAGAATACGGTAGAGTATAGGATAGGATACAGGATAGAATAGCATAGAGGATAGGATAGGATGGAGGATAGGAAGGGATAGAGGATACGATAAGATAGACGATAGGATAGGATAGAGGATAGGATGGGATTGAGGATAGGATAGGATAGAGGATAGTATAGGATGGAGGATAGGATAGGATGGAGGATAGGATGGGATAGAGGATAGGATGGGATAGAGGATAGGATAGGATAAATGGTAGGATACGATAGAGGATACGATAGGATAGAGGATTGTATAGGATAGAGGACAGGATAGGATGGAGGATAGGATGGGATAGAGGATAGGATAAGATAGAGGATAGGATAGGATAGAGGATAGGAGAGGATGGAGGATAGGATAGGATAGAGGATAGGATATGATAGAGGATAGGATATGATAGAGGATAGGATAGGATGGAGGATAGGATGGAATAGAGGATAGGATGAGATAGAGGATAGGATAGGATAGAGGATAGGATATGATAGAGGATAGGATAGGATAGAGGATAGGATGAGATAGAGGATAGGATAGGATAGAGGATAGGATATGATAGAGGATAGGATAGGATAGAGGATAGGATGAGATAGAGGATAGGATGGGATAGAGGATAGGATACGATAGAGGATAGGATAGGATAGACGATAGGATATGATAGAGGATAGGATAGGATAGATGGTAGAATACGGTAGAGTATAGGATAGGATACAGGATAGAATAGCATAGAGGATAGGATAGGATGGAGGATAGGAAGGGATAGAGGATACGATAAGATAGACGATAGGATAGGATAGAGGATAGGATGGGATTGAGGATAGGATAGGATAGAGGATAGTATAGGATGGAGGATAGGATAGGATGGAGGATAGGATGGGATAGAGGATAGGATGGGATAGAGGATAGGATAGGATAAATGGTAGGATACGATAGAGGATACGATAGGATAGAGGATTGTATAGGATAGAGGACAGGATAGGATGGAGGATAGGATGGGATAGAGGATAGGATGGAATAGAGGATAGGATGAGATAGAGGATAGGATAGGATAGAGGATAGGATATGATAGAGGATAGGATAGGATAGAGGATAGGATGAGATAGAGGATAGGATAGGATAGAGGATAGGATATGATAGAGGATAGGATAGGATAGAGGATGGGATAGGATAGAGGATAGGATGGGATAGAGGATAGGATACGATAGAGGATAGGATAGGATAGACGATAGGATATGATAGAGGATAGGATAGGATAGATGGTAGAATACGGTAGAGTATAGGATAGGATACAGGATAGAATAGCATAGAGGATAGGATAGGATGGAGGATAGGAAGGGATAGAGGATACGATAAGATAGACGATAGGATAGGATAGAGGATAGGATATGATAGAGGATAGGTTAGATGATAGGATATGATAGAGGATAGGATGAGATAGAGGATAGGATCGGATAGAGGATAGGATATGATAGAGGATAGGATAGGATAGAGGATGGGATAGGATAGAGGATAGGATAGGACATAGAATAGGATAGGATGGAGGATAGG